>NC_090929.1:811600437-811903467 GCF_040938575.1 Ambystoma mexicanum
CATTGCAGAAAATTAGCTCTGCAAAAGAATTTAGGACTTGAATCAGCACAATAATGCCCTTTTATGAAAGTGGTTGCGCTTCAGACTCTCCCGATGTCTCCTAAAGACATCAGCGCAGAGCTTGCATCCCAATTAAACTTACAAACCCTTATACGATTCTGTTTGAAGCTGGATCAGTTTCTACCATGCTGGAAATCAGAGGTGTGTGCAGAGTTACATAAACTAAAGCTGCGCTACAGTTAAACAGGTTGATGAATCTCATTGTGTGCAAAAGCAGAACTCCATCTTGTCAGAAAGAATATATGTATTTCAAAATGCAGCCTCTTATAACTATATAAGCGAAAAGTTCATAAGTTCATCAACACTCACTTACACATACATAACAACTTAACATTCTTTTAACTCATTTCAACTGAACTGCATTTTACTTCATCAATACCAAGGCAGCACATTAAAGATTGAGTTGCAGCCCCGAGTTAAGTGCTGGTTTAAGACTTCTATTGTACATAAAAAGGTCAAGACATACGAAGAAGCAAGCAAAACTTATCGGGGATGGGAGGGTGTGGAGGGCAGACAGATGAGAAATAAACAAGCAAGTTCTATTATTCGACGGCTGGAATACTGCATCTGGGTCATAAAAGATTATGTAATCTTGAAGGGCTTTTAAAATATATTAGACAAGCAAATGAGCTCAACAAATATGCTCATAGTGGAGATGGTCCCTTCTTCCCAGTTTCAAAGTGTCTTGCTAAGCCACAACTAAAGAATAAATAACTCAGAGAATGCAAAGGATGTTCTACAGGTATGCAAAAGATAACTTTACAAGTAATTTTGCCTCATAGGTAGCCGGGGGACACTGTTCACCAGCATCCATACGTTGTTGCTATTCCTCAAGACTGGGCATAGAAGAAAGCAGACATCAAAGTACCTGCAGCATTCCGATTCATGTGGACCCTCTAATAGCTGCAGAGAATACCACACAACAAAGAGGTAATCATTTTAATTACATAATACTTAAAGCAGAATATGAATACTGTTAAATATTGCGAGAAGAACAGAATTACTAATTACTGACTTTTTCAGCTGCTAAGCACCTTTGACAAACATTTACTGCTAGAGTCAAAAACATACTAAGGGAGAGACAAATTAAGAAAAAGGCTTATTACAAACCACTCTTCTACCATCAAATAACGGCTTGGTTACCACAACCCGCATTTCACCCAATGGCAACTGTTTATACCTTTGCCTCTTTTGAAGACCTAGAGCTGGTCTTATCAGTATTAATTACCAGCTTTGTTACACAGTGTACATTGTGGTAATGGGGATTCCTGGCAGTAATTCAATTATCACCTGTGACACTGAACTTGGTGTAATGGGAAGTATTTAACCAGTGCAGGTAATGAGCAAAATGTCATTACATATCGACTGTAAACTCCAAGGAACAACACTGGTGCTTTAGGAATAAGAAATAACACAATTTCCAGGCGAACTATGACTGTCTAATGAGGATATAAAAGTTGATCAATATAGAGCTTTGACAATAAGTTATGTGTCCAAGTTTGGAAAGGACTCAGATTAATTGAAAAGAGTTGATGAACATCGTTTCCAGTATAATCAGTCTGAGGGTGATCAAAAGCGAGGACATTACTTTCGTTGATCAAGTAGACTCAAATGATATACCTACTTCAAATATGGTCAGTAGATCTTGTTTTTGGACGGATGTATGATGTGGATCTATTCAAAAGGGGTTACTGCTGCTCACAAACAGTAATTCCCCCCCCCCCAAAGAACTTGGGTCAACCAGGGGAAAAAAGTAAGAATAACAAGTCTAAGTGTGGAGGTAGATGAGAGTAGAAAAAGTGCAACCAACGTATTAGAAAGAAGTAAACAGGGAAATGGAATTGGAAAAAGAGATGTCCCTAATAATTCTGGTTATTGGCAGTGGCTTCCTAAAGCCTTCCAAGAATACTTCTCGATTCAGTCCTGATGATCGTTGGTTGTGTTCATGGAACACAAGAGGGCTGTCTCATCGTTGGGACGATGATTGTTTGAGTGATAATGGTCAAATTATTTCAGTGCTGATGTTGCAGGAAACCTGGCTAACCAAACCTTTGCATTTTGAAGCAAAACAGTCCATAGAATCTATGGCAAAAAAGGCATCAAGCGGCAGACCAAAGAGCGGCTTGCATATTTAAGTTGCTAATGAATGGACTTTTAAGTAGAATGCAAGAAAGCTTGGATTATGTACTGAGTGGTGTCAGAGCAAATTGGTAGGATAAGTTAATGATAATTAATATCCATGACCCACCTGGCGTAAAGCTGCATAGTGCCATCAAAACAACTACATTAGAAATGATGAATATAGTAGACGAAAATACGATTGTGACTTCAATGCAAGGATTCCGATAGTTAACTTTGGAGAAGAAACCAATTTGAGGTCATCACTCTTACCGTCATCAGAAAAGCATTCCAATAAAAAGGGACTCGGTTGGCTGAATTTTCATCAACTTCATGGATTTAAGATGTTAAACGGGTATTGTAAAGGTGGCAGACATGGGGGAAGTACCCGTGTGGATGGCAGAAGCCAATCCACTATAGGATTATCCATTTGTGAAATCCAAATATATAGGCAGGGTCTTCGATATGGCGATCTCTTCAAGAGAAGAAAGCGATCATCTTCCTGTGTGTGCAGTTCTAGAACTGGAGAAACCCGTAGTAGAGAAGCTAAATTGTGCTGTTGACCCAGTGGTTAACTAGGGATCTAATAGAATTGCGCCGAATGGGAGAAATTTTGAGGAATCAGATCAGACTATATGTAATGTCTGATCCATTGACTAAGAGATAGCGGATGAAGAAATAGTGACTTTTGAAGTTTTTTAAATTCAGTGCTTTCACAAAGGGAACCTCTAAATAGAGCCCATAAAACTGCCCAACAATATTGGTTTATACCGGGCCATTGTAGATCTCAGTATGATAAAACTGTACAAAATGAAAAGAAAGTGCTAGCAAAAGATCTAAATAACCTGATAATCAAGCTGGAGCGGTCAGAACTAGCTGAAAAAGCCAGGAAGATGGGGGTCCTTATAAAGCAACAGAAATATAAATTGAAACAATGGTTAAGGTATTATCTGAAAAAGAAAAAGAATGATTTATAGTTGCAACTGATCGAGACAGACAGATACTCATAATGATAGTATATTCTGGAAACTTATAAACTCAAACCAGCAAGAGGGAAACACGATTAATAAAGTTTCCTGCAATATATGGGAAGAGTATATTGGTGAAATCTTGGGGAAAACGCAATCCAAACAGGTCATCTTGGAAAAATTAGATGACGAATTATGGCAATGTGAGATCACTGTTGAACAACTTATAAAAGTAAGTGCGAGTTTGAAAATCTGTAGGGCAATGGGCCCGGATGGCAACAGCTATGTTTTATTAAAGAAGATCCCCACGCTCTTGGCAAATGTAATGTTACAAGTTTTTAAAGCGATTAGTCGAACAGGAAAAATTCTGCCTAGTTGGAAGGAGACTATAATCCTCCCAGTTTTTAAAAAGGGGCAAAAAATGTACCATCACATTACAGATTGTTAGCTATGCTGTGTGTGATGCTGGAAATGTCTTTTTGAGGGGCAGGGCCTACTAGTCCTTGTCCTACCACTTCTCTGTATGCATTTTATTTATGTTTTCTGCCATTGAGGTCCAGCCTTGACTTCTAGCAGTGTAGCTCTTCATGTTTTCCTTTTGGAGGTACACCATTGTACCCCTTATGTGTGTTTTTGGGCACCTGTGCATTACCCACAAAGCAGGGTATGGGCTGGTGGCAGCTACATGCTCACTTGGCAGTGGTCCAGTGTGTCCAACGTTTTTTGGGACACCCAGGCTCTGCCATAGTAATCTATGGATTCCTGAAGAAAGGCAAGATGGCCACTGTGACCTCTTGGTTTCTATTGCCGTTTGCCTTGTATACCAAAGTCCTGGCAAGCCCTGACTCTGTCCCTTCCCCGACTGGCAGCTGGGTGGAAATGCCATATATGTCCCTGGGGCTGCCTCTTCTCAGACTGACTGGAGCCTTCCCAGCGGCTTTGTGTTGTGGGTACACCCTTAGGGTGGAACCTGTGTGAATGGAGTTGGGAAGTCAACTCACATTCTGTGTTGTGGATGTCTTGTTTCTGTGTGTGACACAATGCCTGAGACAGCCCTAACTGAAACTGGCATCAATGCAGTGTAGTGTGCTGAAAGGCTGGGTGCTTAGCCCAGTCCACATTCTTTGTTGTGGGTGTCTGGGTGGAGTAAATAGCCTGAATGCTTGCGAGCCTGATTGGCCGCCAGCCTGTATAAATTCCCTTCTGCGCGATTGGTTGACTGAGCCTGGCTCTGCCTTAGTATATGGGGAACAAATGTGTATAACTAGACTCCCTAACACTCACCATTTTTTCAGAAGCTGAAGTCGAAACAGAAGCTTATTCCTGGAGTGCAGCTGGAGGAAGAGGATTGCGGCTGCTACTCTTCATCGAAATCGAAAATCTGCTGTGCCGCTCCAAGGACTGATACAATAGAAGGCCTGCAACGGAGACCTCTCCCCGAGCTACGAGGGACATTGTGCAACCTGCACTTTCACCAGAAGTACCCTGGAAGCCAGCCTTGTGTGCCTGCCGTCTGGAGAAGGGGTTTTAGTGAATTCCTAAGAGGAGTGCTTCACTCACCACTTTTTTACACCAGAGAAGGTCCAGGGTCGCTGATTGCAGAGGAAAGTCCACTTGTGTGTTTTCTGCCACCAGAATCCAACAAAGACCTCCCAAGGATCCAAACTTGGTGAAGGTCAGTAGTCCACTCCAGTGTTCGAGTCCAGGTGGCTGGAAGCCGTCCAGAGGTCTGTGATGAAGCACAGAAGAACCAAAAGTCAGAGAACCACGTAATCCCGAATACAAAAGTGACCTCTGCACCGGTCACCGCCAGAAGCCATCTAAGGTCCGCAGGGGTCTTACTCTCATCGGCTAAGCCTTTTAGGAGACCACATCAAGTGTCATCTTCCCAGGACTCCTACAGTCGAAGAAATCGTCGAGCA
This sequence comes from Ambystoma mexicanum, assembly GCF_040938575.1. Taxonomy (NCBI): domain Eukaryota; kingdom Metazoa; phylum Chordata; class Amphibia; order Caudata; family Ambystomatidae; genus Ambystoma; species Ambystoma mexicanum. The sequence continues at coordinate 811,605,506 of NC_090929.1, forward strand.
ATGGAGAGCACTGCAAAGAGTAAAACTGCTGCACTTCAGAGAAACTTTGGTTACATTTTTCTTCTTGGATTCAGCATCCCAGTGGCACCTTTTTCCAAGGGGGGATCCATCCTTGAAGGGAATCGCCGAGTGAAACCGAGAAACTCTGCCACTTCGCCTGTCAGGCCACCAAAGGTACTGTGACTAGGAAGAGCATCTTCCAGCCTCAGCAGTCGTCCAGGGGTCCTTGATCCTTCTTGGATTCTGTTTCTCTAGTGGCCTCTCTAGTACTTTGGGGTGGTAGAACCTTTAAAAAGAAATTAGAGGGTTATTGAACATTTTTGGACTGCGCTGTAAAAGACAAGATCAGTTACTCCCTAACTTTTCCATTTCAATTTGCCCAGGTGGGTGGATCCTCACACAGAATTATCTAGTCGTAGGAAAGCATTCTACCACTGTTCATAACCAACCTTCCTTTGCCCCCTAATCTATGCTGTTACACAGCACTTCAGAATTCACATGCCTATTGGACGTTATCTTCAGTTGGTGCATTTATTACTGAATTTAAGTATTGTGTGGTACCACATAGTGTGTACATATTTGCCATTCTTTGAATAGAACTGCCTGTGTACAAAGTGTTATTTATATGTATATATATTACAAAACCTTATTTTATATAAAGACGTTCTGTTATCATCTAACATTGTGTGGACATTCATTTGTGGGGGCTTGGGGACTCACTGTACTTAAGAACCTGCCTGCATCACCTACCGAGTGCATAAGCCTTGGTTGCTCGTCCAAGCTACCATGTAGAGAACCTTGGCTGGAGTGCTCTGTGCCTTTGCGGCAACCAAATAGAGGACAGAAGTACAGATATCCACCCCCAGCCTTTACACAGAGTATAGCATCTAATATATTTGCCTTTTTTTATTGCAAGAGCTAACAGCGTGGTGGGACCTGAAAACAAGGATTCCTTTTTGTCAAACTGGTTTCCGAAGAGGGCAGAATACACTCAGTAACATTAGTACTGACATTAGTTAGCACAATGGAATATTCTTGGTATTCTCGTGAATTGCCGATATATGCTGCATTTATCGATCTTAGTGCAGGGTTTGACACTGAATAGATCCAAACTGTGAGCCAAATTAGAAGTCAAAGAGATCCCAAAGGGATTGAATAAAATGATTGTGGCGTTGCATCAGGACACACGGGTAATTGTCCAGTTAATTTGCTCTGGAAAGGCAACAAATTGGATTCCGACGGGTAGAGGCGTTAAGCAGGGTTGCATATTGACACTCTGCTTATTTAACCTCAATATGTCGGATTTGCAAGAAGTGTTGGAGGGCAGTGGTACATTTGATGTTAGGTATGTATTTTGGGTTGGTTGGGGTACGCAGACGACTTGGTCCTGGTGGACTACACCCCAGTTGGACTACAAATGAAACTTGATCAGCTAGGAAGTTATTGTAAAAAAAAAAAAACAATTTAGTAATTAACACTAATAAAACCAAAATAATGTTTTTTAATCATCCAGGAAAAATGAAAAATTGTTGGAAAATCGAAGGGAATATTGTTAAAACTATACAGGAATAAAAGTATCTCGGTATAGTGATTGATGCAGATTTAAACTGGAACAAGCATTGGGATTTGTTAAACATATGCATCTCCCAAATAGAAAGTGTGATCAGTTCATTTGTGAGAAACAATGGGCAATGTAGCAAATGTAATTTACTACCAATCATCAAAACTATCTCACGAAAGTCAGGCCACTAATGTTGTATGGAATAGAAATGTGGGGTAGGAAGTATATTAAAAATAAATGTGACAAACTAGAGAAAAAAATCATTAGGGAACTGATGAGAACTTAATCTACTCTGCCAATAGAATATCTGAAGTTAGAGTGTAATATACTTAGCTGTGGTATCATAATTCTGCAAAAAAGGCTTGTAAGGGATTGATGCCGAAAATGGGACCTTGTTAGAAACATTTTGGCATTCTTACAGAAAGCAAAAAAAAAAATGATTGGCTAACAGTTGTTTGAGAAGTATTGAATCATCGTTACAAGGTATGGAGTTAGGGATTCTGGAAACACCTATGAGTTGCTATAAGGCGACTGTAAAAATGATTATTACATTCAATTGAAAAAGAACAGCATATTGTAGAATTGGCAAGTAAAGCCAATAGTAATTTATTTATGGAATACTACCCAAATCTTGACAAAATGCCAGTATATCTACAGACGTCTCCCTGTAATCATATAATAAGTAAGTAAATGGGTATTAAATTCAACACTATGCCTTCAATGGATATCTTGGGAGCATGGTTAAATATTTTAAGGCAAAATAGATATTGCCGATTACGTGGGGAGTTGACTGTAGAAAATACAAAACATCTTTTAATTGATTGTGCCAGTCTGGATAGAATCAAGCATAGACATTTATTGAAATATGATAATGGCGGAGGAGTTCAATGTCTACAATATCTATGGGGAATATTTCTTAATGCCAACAATAGAAATCTGATTTATTACATTGTGCATTTATGTGATATGATGTTTAATGTATTGAATGAGATGTTTATGATTTAGGTTTTATGTCATTTGGTTTTAAAATTGATTGGATGAATTGTCGTTTATTATGTGTGGAAGGCCGTTTTTATAAAGGCTAAAGATACAATAAAAAATGTTTTTAAAAACCTTTAGTGGTGTTTATACAACGCTTTCTGTAGAGAGGGCCTTGCACGGCCCCAAACCAAAACAGTCAAGTTATCCGAGGGCACTTACTTGCGTATTATTATTGAAATATGGGATTTACTTCAGACGAAAAGTACTACTACAAGCTGAAGTACTGATTAGGGGGCACAGGGTAATGGTAGAAGCTTAAATGTAAAACAGAAAAACATTTAGAAAGCAAGCGAACCAAGGGAGAAAAGGAAGAACCCAAAAACATTGCTAAAAGACCATCAGGAACCATGCTTACCTAAGGCAGCAACAGCAGCATCAAAACCCAGCTCTTCGTCTCCTGGCATCTCATTATTTCTGTTACGACTTGGAGGCCTGGACCCAGTTGGGGAAACCACTAAAAATGGGGGGCATGATGTTAACCAATGAACAAGAAATAAACAAATCTATTGCTACAGCTAGATTTACAGTTTACTTAACAAGTTTAATAGTATATTAATATTTGAAGGTAGTACAAATTAAATATTTCCCAAAGATTTTCTAAAGTAGATACACACATAGCAGATCTTCATACCAAATGCATGGATTTTGAATACTTTAACAGAGCTGAACCTTCCAGGTGCAACACCGATTTTTGTTATGGGTTTAGATACTAGATCCTGAAATAACACCTAAAAGGTAAAATAGTACACAATTGTCAAGAACGACAGTGTGAGCTTGCCATATGTCAAGATGGCCTGCTATCTCGACTTTAGGCTAACTTGCTTCGCTTGCTGTACGCATGCACTGGCAGGCCCTATGCCATTACACAAGATGTAAAATAGAGGAGAAAAAAGCTTGTTGATCCAGTTTGCACATCCTCTGCAAAGTATGTGCCCTTCGACTCCTAAGTGGTGGGCCTGTACAATAACCTCCTCTGAGTGTGGGCCTGGGCTTCCCCAGCAGGGTGGGAGGGTTTCCTGTGGTGGGAGGGATGCATCGCGAAGAAGAAGAGTGTGGCAGCGTCTCACCCGAGCTTACAGTGCTGTGGGACACCCGCGCCAGCTCGGACTGGCTTATAGGGCAATACCGAACCAAAAATGCAAAATGCTGGTATGGGCCAGTTTTTGGTCAATGTGGGCCAGTTTAAGGAGCTACTTCACAATGCGGCTAGTAGTTTTGACCTGTGCTGCGGAATACACTTTCTTTAAAAGGCACAATTTGAATCACATTTGTTAGGCAAGATTGTATGCAGTACCCTTTGGGTGCACTACAACAACCCTGACCTGCGGGCAATAGGAACCCAACCTTTGGTATAAGTCTGTACTACACAGGTTGGTAGCGGGTTGAACAGCCAGGCTTATCTCAAGAGGGGTCAATGTGAGCTGTAGGGAAGTTACAAAGAGGTTCACAGAGGCAAGTATTCCAATAAACTCTTACACACAAGGTTTCTTGATTAAACCATTATTAATTGAACAGTCAGAGTAAGCCTTCTTCAGACGGGGGTAATATGTTTGTTTGTTTATTTATAATGCGCTCCATAACCAGAGGTATCAGGGCACAGCAGTTACAAGACAATGCAAAACTTAGTTACAAAGGGTCAAAAGTGTGAAAACATTATTTACAAAACAGGGTATACAGCTAATTTACATATGTTACAGGGATTATGTACAACGTTATAATTACCTGCACAGGGTAACCTAAAGAGAGTCATGAAATGCATTACATTTCTTACAATGGCAGAATATACAAATATTAGAAGTGTTGTATACAAAGTACACCGAGTAGAGGTTACAAGCTTAGGATGGACTTTGTTACAATTCAGTTGCGCAGGCAGATAGGTTTACATCATGTGAATTATATAGTAACACACAAATGCACTCCAAAATACACTCTCAATATTTCTAAACCAGTAGGTACCCTTTTGGGATGGCCCACACACACTACCTACACCCTCAGGTGACTTCAATAGTTAAGATGCTGGGGACATTAATATATCGCTGTTGCATTTAGAAACTTCACAGAGGAGTGTCAAAGAAAAGAGGTTTCAGAATAAGACAACTATTCACACAATTATTCTTAAGCAGGTAAGTACTTTCAATACAACCCCCTCAATCCAAAGTCAGTTAACCCCTTCCTGGAAGGAAGCCACACCACATGATCAGAGGAGAGAAGAGTCATTCAGGGAGCCTAGGCTAGCCAATGTTAAGTTTAGCAGAAGTCAAGGTGAACTGAAGCAAGTCTTACAGGTAAGTAGAAAGTCTTGCACAAAGTTTTAGAAGTCTTTGTAGAATAGAAGAAATCAAAGTGGCCACAAGCTGATTAGGCTTGTGAAGTAAAGAAGCTGACAGCGACTTCACAGAGAAACCAAGACAAGTCTCCAACGAGGACAAGTGTGGTTACAAAACAAGAGGTAAGTTCTGTTAGACTGTACAGTACCTTTAGTTTGAAGAAAGGTGCAGCAGATGGCTTCTGTTCCTGTGCAGCTCTGCAGATCCTGGGCCTCAGTCGTGGGGTCAAGAGGGAGGACTTCTGGGGACTCCTGCACTACAATGGGATGGTCACCTACCGCAACCCTCAATCTTCAAACAAGTGGCACTTCGGTGTTCCAGCTCCTCGCGTCTACTGCAAATAGCAACAGCGGTTCCTGGCTGTCGAGATGGGCTGTCCTTGCATCTGGGGTCCAGCAGTCTGTTGAGGTGGCTCAGGCACGGTCAGTCCTGCTTCCTGGGAGTCCGGAGGATCTTCCTGGAGCTCTTGGTCTTAAATACAACGCACACAATCTGGTGTTCCTCTCCCTGGATATTCGGTTCCTGCAGCAACTGCAGTGGAATTTCAACCAGCTCCGAGAGGAGGTCCAGGTGGCTTACTTTGAAGTTGATTGGTCCCACCAACTCAAGGGGAGAAGTCCTTGTAGGGCTTCTCTAGTCAAAGCGAAATTTGAGTTTCAGCACAACAGCAGGGCTTCACCGGGCAAACCAACGGTCCAGGAGTTGCAGCAGGCATACTCTTCAAGTTCTTCTAAGGATTCCTTCGTCCAGTGGTCGACTCTGCCTTCCAAGCCAAAAAGCCTTGCCTTTTATTCAGGTTTCTCCCATTCATTGAAGCCTAGCTGTAAGTCACCCAGCAGGGTGGATGTCCTTGCCGGATAGCCAGCTGGCCAATCACCTAAGAATGCATTCCTGTCTCCTAGGAGACTAAGCACAGGGTGTTTCAGGCACCTCCCTCGTTTACTGCCCCTGCCAGACACCCTGGAGCCAGAGGCAGGCTTCAATCATGAATCCCTCGAAAGGCAAAATCGAACAAAGGGACCAAACCTGGAGTAAATCTCAAGAAGGACCTTTCCAAGAAGAAATGGCGAAAAAAGAAGACCAGGGCCTTTTTGACAAAAATGGCACCCTTGGGTACACTACTGCAGCTGCGACTGCAGCCGGCAGTAAAAACACACCACAGTAGTTAGAAGTAAACCACTGCCACCAGCTATTCATCGAGGAAAGGGTAACAAAAATGTTACATGGGAAGCTAGACAAAGGGATACTACGTAACCCCTCCAGCACCCTATTGTAAAATAGTGTGTGCTGGGTCCAGAAAGTTACAAATGTAAGTAAAGTCAATTTCACTTCACTGTTCTTGGAAACAATAGTTTATCCAAGAGAAGGTATTTAAACCTTTGGGAAATCTGAAAGACTTCACTGTGCCACTGCACTGAAGGTGCTGTGTGACACAATGCAAAAGATGATGCCTATGGAGTTTGTCAGACTCCACAACCAAAAGGAACACAGTGTTCAAAATCACATTAAAAATACATGAGAGATTGGGGAAAAAAAGGGTCTCACTCTCTCCTGGTTATGAATGCAAGTCCTTAAAATCCAGCAAAGTTGCTGGGGGTCTCTAAGGTAGAGGGGAATTAGCACATTTCTAGAGAATTCGCCCTAACAACATTTTATCAAAAAACGTGTATTTGGGCACTATTCAAACAGTCGGTCACAAAAGGAATGAATTGCTATTTTCAAATGTGAGCCACGTTTTCATTGGTGCCTGGGACAATTGTATGTCCCAGTCCAACACTGCACCCGTGCAGTGACATCCAGCATCATCAGTGGGGGACATCAGAGTCCCTCAGTCATAAGGTGCTTACCCTATTCGCAGCAGTTTGTTTTTCCTTTCCTGCTCTGACCTGGTGGGCAGATGATTTTAGGAAGCATTCCGGTATTCTTTTGTTTCCCGCGTTACTTTTGCACACGAGGCGTGAGAGGAGAAGAATGTAATTGTAATCTTATTGTGCATTTTAAATCTAATTTCTGTATATTTTTATGACTTATTTGTATAATGTTTATGTATTTTTTTCTTTTTCATCGCTGTTAATTGTATAAGGTTTAAATTCAAACCAAGACCACAAAATAAATAATCCGCAATTGTTCTTGCATTTATTTGGTGTAGCCTAGACTGCCTGTGTTGTCATTGTATAAAGTGTGTCTGCATTTATATGGTAGTTCTACCCATTTTGAAAGGGTCAAGAAATATTGTACTAATCCCATGCAATCGGCTTCCCTCGACATGTACTTCTCCCTATGACTTGTAAAGTCCTCTTTTGCTTCCCGACGCTAGGCCTGCACTCAAAAAATACCCTAATTAATGAAAGATGAGCCAGACACCAAGAGGCAGTCACTGAAGAGTAGTGGGACACGTACCGTGGAGCCATGGACCGCAGAGAGGGTCTACTGGGAGTGGCAGGATGGAAGCAAACATGGGTCCCTCTCTAGCAAGGATGGTCCCTTCTTAGAAAGTGAGGAAGAGGGGTAGTAGAGGGAAGAAGGAATCTATGACGTCACTGCAGTTTGTCTGGGGGAAGAAGGCAGAGGAGAAAAGAGCATAGAAGAATAAGAAGGAAGGGAAGACAGGCGACACAGGGATTGTATTGAGATTTACATAGCATTTTTGCCAAAGCAACGTACATAAACTAGAACAGACTGTCCAAAATTATCTAGAGGCTGGAATTATAAAATTGGCAGCAGAACAGAGAGTAATCAGTTGTTAGATACAAGTGAAAGAAAATGGGTTTTAATCCAAGTAATGTAATTTGGCATTTTTATAGCGCCTTTTCCCATTGGTATGGCCTCAAAGCGCTGTAGGTGAATACCCTTGCGGGACCAAAGTCCAAAGTATGGGAAATGCACCAGAGGAGTTTCGAATGCGTGTGCGTTTTAGCCAATACGAAGGTCAGTGGGGGTTGCCAAGTCCTTGCCAGCTACCCATATCAAGCTAGCATGTGGATGGGTGCTGTGCGGTAGTCCTGAGTGTATGAGAGTGCAGAAGACTCATTATGTATTCACCTAGACCGCATCTTTGTTGCGGGGGATAGCTGTATTCTTATGGCAGAGGTGTTGTGCTATATGTCTTAAGTAGTATATGATAGCAGTTGGGTGGCCATGCCTTCGGCTATCTTCTATATGCATGGAGTGCGATACGTAACCATGTGTCCTGGCAGGTTTCTTCGTTTCGCTTATGTTGCGTGGATTCTGTCCTGTGGTCTGCTGGAGTTTATTCTCTCTGTTGCTCAGTACATTTCATGACTGGTTTCATTGCTGCCTGTCCTACCAGAGAGGTGCTTAAATAACCCGAAGTGTGGCATGAGTCTGTCAAGATGCATGGGGGAACCAGGTCTTGAGGGCTCTCCAGAAGGCAAGGTGATCCTCTAAGCGGCAGATGCTAAGGGGAATTGTGTTCCAGATTAAGAGTGCTTGGACGGAGAAGGAAGATCCTTCCCCCCCATGGGCGTAATTTTAGGGGGGGGGACATGGGTGTTTGTCCCCCCAACTTTTATGGCACACCATTTTGTCCCCATTCATTTGGCTAGGGCACCTTTTCTTCGGATGTCTTGTCCCCCCCCCAATATTTTCAGCAAAGTTACTCCACTGCTCCCCCCTATTCTTGTCGATTTGATCGCAGGTTTCTATTGGGTTGGTAACGGTTGAGATTCTGTTGAAGGGATTCCGGACCAGTCTTGTGGAGGGCAGAGCGGGTTATGCACATGGCTTTGAAAGTGGCCCATTGCCTGACAGGGAGCCAATGGAGGACACGGAGGGTGGTGGGATGTCCTTTCTGGGGCCAGGATGATCAACTATGTCGAAAGCTGCCGATAAATCAAACAAAATAAAAATAGAGGAAAGTTTACCATGACAAGCCGAAAGTAGACAGTTAGAAAAATGCAGAAGCGCCATCTCAGTCTAGCGGGATGGGTGAAAGCCAAATTGTAATGGAGGGAGTAGAGAGTGAATATTTAGGAAAGAAGACACTTGAGTATACCATACATTCAAGTCATTATGAGAGAAAGGGAAGAATAGAGATAGGATGGAAATAAGCAAGTTGTGAAGGGTCCAAATATGTTTTTTAAGTATGGGGTGACAATTGCACATTTTTAGGAGGACGGAACATGAGCCAATTATAGAGGAAGATTAAGAAGACAAGTAAGGAATGAGAAGAGGATAGATGGAATGAGTGAAGTGGGAATAGCATTAATAGGAGAGGCAGTAGGGTGGGCTCAAGAAAAGAAGGAAGCTGTGTCAAGGTCAGTAAGAGGAAGGAAAGAGGAGAAAGAGGAAAGCAAGAATGAAGTATGTGAGAAAGAATGAGAAGGGGAAGAGGGAAAGTATGAGGATATAATGTGACAGAGCAAGGAGACTTTTCGAAGAAAAGAAGTCAGCAAAGTCAGGAAAGAAAGAGGCGAACGTAGAGCAGGATCAGGAGGGTGCGATGATGAGATTTAAAGCAGAAGTTGAAAAAGACGCCAAGGCTGATGAGATTGGGCAAGCGTGAGGGTAGAGAAGGAGTTAGGTTTCATAGATATGATATGATATGGCATTTGTAACGCGCCTATACACAAGTGTTTCAAGGGGCGACGAGGCAGGGAGGGGGGAACAAGGGGAAGACAGACAACGATCCTACTAGGCCAGGTGTCATTCAGATCGCGCAAGTGCAGGGGTAGGGGGAAGGGAAGAAGTGCAAGGGGAAGTGGATGGGGGAAGTGCAGTACAAAGTAAGTAGAATAAAAATAAATAAATAGGGCCAGCTGGTGGCAAGTGCAAGGTAAGTGCAGACAAGTGCTGGGAAGGGGGGCTGTAGGGATACAGAGACAGTCCCGCAGTGCAGGGGTTGCCAGGGAGGCAGTGCAAGTGGAGAGTGGCTGGGCCCAGGACCGAGGTCGCTGAGAGTGGCCCAGTTGCAGATTCAGTGCAGTTTCAGTGAAGAATTTAGCAGGGGAGAGGGAGAGAGAAAGCAGAAGCAAAGAGGAAGGTTTTTAGGTGCTTCCGGAATCGGAGATTTTCACCTCAAGTTTCAGGGAGGCAGGAAGGCTGTTCCAGAGGGAGGCCCCTGCCGCGGAGAGAGATCTACCCCCAGCTCATTGCTTCGAGAAGCGGCTGACCCTGAGGGAGTTGGAGACGGATGAGCGAAGGTCTCGGGAAGGAAGATATTTAGGAAGAGAGAGTTGAAGGTATTTAGGCCCCAGGCCCTAGAAGGCCTTGTGGACAATGCAGAGGGTTTTGAACTTAATCCTCGCAGCCACTGGGCGCCAGTGTAGAGATTTCAGTCCTGGAGAGATACGGTCCCTGGGCTTGAGGCCAAGGACAAGTCTCGCAGTTCTGTTCTGGATGAGTTGCAGAGGGCGGAGAGTGGAGGCAGGCAGATTAAGATAGAGGCTGTTACAGTAGTCCAGCTTCGAGAGAACCAGGGCTCGGGAGACAGTGAGCTTCTGGGGGAAGGAGAGGAAGGGAAGAATACCTCCGAGGAGGTGCAGCTGGTAGTGTGACTTCTTAGAGACGTCAGATATATGAGGAGAGAAGGAGAGTGTGGAGTCGAAGATGACCCCAAGGTTTTTTGCCTTGCAGGTAGGAGCAGGAAGGGGGCCAAGGGAGGCTGGCCAGAAAGAATGAAGACCGGAAAATGCTGCTAGGTCAGGAGAAGACATTTTTTCCAGCAACATTCAGCTTTGCGGAGAGAAGATCTAAGATTAAGGAGAGGAGAGCAAAGGTTAAGACAGTTTGCAAGAAGATAGAAAGGATGTAAGAGGGAAGAGAATAACAGGTATTAAGAAGATTAGTAAGAAGATAATTGCCATCTTGATCAGTAAGTGAGGATGGGGGCAAGAAGACGGATGCAAAGTGGTACCGCTAAGGAGAGGAAGATGTCACAAAGATGGGTAGGTGGGGGGGTGGGGGTGGAGCCGGGTGGGCAAGTGGCAGTTACTGAGCTTAAGGAACAGTTTGGGGATGTACCATCCAGCTAAAACTGAGACTATGATATGATATGGCATTCATAACGCGCCTATACACAAGTGTTTCAAGGCCCGACGAGGCAAGAGGGGGGAGGGGAGGCAGAGGGAAGACAGAGACAGCAATCTTACTAGGCCAGATGACATTGAGATCGCGCAAGTGCACAGGATGGGGGGAAGGGGAGAAGTGCAGGGGTAAAGGGGGGGCAGTGCATAAGATAGCTGTAAACAATAGAGATATAATAAATAAGACAATAAATAAAAAGTGCGGCTAGCTGGTGGCAAGGGAAAGGGCAGACATCAGGTGTCAAGTGCTGGTAGGGGGCTGTAGGGATACAGAAACAGTCCCCGAGTGCAGGGTTGCCAGGGGGGCAGTGCAGGTTCAACTGGCGGGGTGGGGACCTGGGCCCGAGATCAGAGGGTAGCCAGGTAAACCAGTGCAGATTCAGTTTCAACAGGAGATCAGCAAGGGAGCAGAGGAGAGAAAGCAGAACCAAAGAGGAAGGTCTTGAGCTGCTTCCGGAACCAGAGATGGTTCTCTTCCAAGTTTCAGAGAGGCAGGGAGGCTGTTCCAGGGGAAGGCCCCAGCAGAGGAAAGAGATCTACCACCAACTCGTTGCTTGGAGAAGCGACTGACCCTGAGGGGGTTGGAGGTGGATGAGAAAAGAGCTCGAGAAGGAAGATATTTAGGAAGAGAGAGTTGAAGGTATTGAGGTCCCAGGCCCCAGAAGGCCTTGTGGACAATAGGATACACAGGGAAGAAAAAGAGAAAGAGCCGAGAAATAGGACCCGAGGGGTTGGTGGGGGAGCTGATGAAGCTGCACAGGGTGATAAAAGACCGATTAGAGGAGGGCAAGCGAGGGGGGGGGGGGCACAAGCCATGCTGTTTCACAGTTGGTGCCTGTACTTCACCTTCCTGTATTGAAGGCACACCCCGCATCCCACAGGCTAGTGTCGCGGGCTGTTCCTGCAATTCCCCTCCCAGTGTTGCAGGCTTTGCTGCTGCTTCTGGGTTTAGTTAAAGAAAATATATATGTTGTTTTTCATTTGTAATGTGCCTATACACAACTGTTTAGAGGAGAGCAAGGCTGGGGGAGGGGGACAGGAAGGAGGAGAATAGGGATCCTAATAGGCCATGCAACATTCAGATTGTGCAAGTGCGGTGAGAGGTGCAAGTGGGAAGAAAGGTGGGGAAGTTCAGGGGTAGATTGGGCAGGGGAGGGCCTGGCGCCCTGTAAGACTTCGAAGAAAGCAGGCCACCATTCTCAGGCAGAGAGGATATTAGCAGGGGAGCAGGAGAGGGGAGGAAGAGAAGAGGAAGATTTTGAGAAGATTGCAGAACTTAAGGAGGGCCGGCTCAAGTCTGAGACGGGCAGGGAGGTCATTCCCGAGGGATGCACTTGCGGAAGAGGGATATCTACCCCCCAATCTCTGCTTGGAAAAGCGTCTGATTTGCAGAGAGTTAGAGCTAGACGAGCTAAGGGCTCTAGTGGGGAGGTATTTAAGGAGAGAGAGTTGGATATAGCGTGGTCCCAGGCAACAGAAAGCCTTGTGGATCATGCATAGGGTCTTGAATTTGATCCTTGTAAAAAGAACGGGAGCCAGTGGAGTGATTTAAGGGCTGGAGAGATGCGGTCCCTGGGCTTGAGGCCAAGGATAATAAATCCTGCAGCCCTATTCTGGATTCGTTGAAGGGGGCAAAGGGAAGAGTTGGGAAGATAAAGGAAGAGGCTATTGCAGTCATCCAGCCAGGAAAGAACCAGAGCTCTGGAGACATTGAATTTCTGCTGGGAAGGTGAGGAAGGGGAGAATGCCTCTGAGGAGGTGTAGTTTAAAAATGTGCCTTCTTGGCCAGGTCAATGATGTGAGAAAAGCAGGAGAGGGAGGAGTAGAAGATGACGCCAAGGTTTTTAGCTTCACACGAGGGTGAGGGGATGGGGCCCAATGAGGGTGGCCAGAATGTGGGAGAGGAAAACGGAGCAGGGGTCCCAATGAGGAGGTTCTCTGTCTTACTGGCATTAGGGCAGGGATCATTAGTAGTGCACCATGCCTGAATAGCATACAGGCAGTCAAGGATGAGTGTGGAAAAAGGGAGGAAGAGGAGGGTAGCTTGAATGAAAGCTGCGTGGTATCAGCATAACACTGAAAGCTAGGGGAGAAGGAGGAGATCAGGGGCCCAAATTGAACCTGGGAATCCAGAGCCTGGTCCGTAATGTCAAGGGTATCTCTGAGTCGATATTTCAGGGTGGTATGATTGACTATCAAAAGCAGAGGAAAGATCAAGAAGGATGAGAAGGGAAGGGGAGCTGGAATCGAGGTTAGAGAGCAGGTCTTCACAGGTGTTCAGGAGAGCAGTTTCCGTGCCTCTGGCTGCTCTGAAGCCAGACTGGTGGACGTGGAGACAACCAACAGATTCAGTGTGGTGAATAAGCTGGGTGATAGCCAGCTTCTCCAGGAGTTTGCCCAGGAAGGGCGGTAGTTTGACAGGCAGGAGGGGTCAGCAGAAGGCTTTTTGAGGAGAGGATGCACAAGAGAGTGCTTGAGGAGGGAAGGGAAGGATCCAATGCCAAAGGAGTGATTGCAGAAATCGGCCAAGGCTGGAGCAAGGGAATCAATGTTGTCCTTAATAGTTCTGGAAGGGCAGGGGTGCACCTGTTTGGATGAGACTTTCAAAGAGCAGATTTGTCTAGAAACCTCATGAGGTGTTACGGGAGAAAAGGAGGAGAGTGTGAGGGGTGAACAGGGTAAGGGGAGGCAAGAGGATGAGGGGACGAGGAGAGTGAGTGTGAGTTTTAGAAATGAGAGGCCAAAGAGGTGCAGAGGGTCAGGGAAGGAAGAGGAGAAGTGGGGACTGCAGTAGGGTTGACTAGTTTGTTGCAGATTTTGAAAAGTTCAGCCGTATTGTTAGCGGCTGAAGAGATGCAGGAAAGGATATAGGCCCTCTTCTTCGAGCAGATGGAGAGCCTGTATTGCCTTTGGAGCAGGCGGCAGGCCAGTTTGTCAGGGAATCTGGAGATTAAATCTCCCATTTGTTTTTTTTTCTTCTAATCAAACTTCGGCTGTACGAAAATTACTTCTAGCCGAACATTTCGATTGAGTCTTCCATTTAGAGCCATTACAGTGAACAAGGCGAGCAGGGGTGTCCCCGCTCCCTTGTTCACTGTAATGGACTTAGGGATTCCCGATCATGGGAGTGAAGCGAACAGGCGTTGCAGGGACAAAGCGAATCGGCGGCACACAGCAAAGTGTGCCATCAAAGAGTAAGTAAGGGGGTGGGTGGGAGCGGGTGTTAGGATAGATTCCCATTTATGTGTAATTTTCTATCCAGTTGTGAACCCCCCCAACTTTTTGATGTTGTCTGACAAGCCTAGCCTGACTTTTACCAGTGGAGCACAGCCTTCTGTTGCACTGCGCTGGGTTTTTGCTCACTTTGTTATGGGGAAACGGACATGCCCTTAAAGACAGTCAGTACTGGGAGACTTTGTTTCCCTTGGTCCTTTCCCATGTTGCAACTTTTCTGCAACATGTTATAAGTGCACAAAGTACCTTACATTACAGAGCGCTTGGGTGTACCTTTCGTTTCCAAAGGCCCTAGACTCCTCAAAGGATTTTTTTGGTACAAGTGCTTGGTCAGGGTTGGTGGCAGCTTATCTTTTCGCATATTTTTAACCCTTTCTTGCCATGCTTACCGCGGCTGGCAAAGAAAGGTGGCCTGGCTCCAAAATGGACATGCCACGAGGTTCTTTGTCCTGTCCTTTGGCCATTTTGTCCCTTTGCCTTTCCCAGGTCAAGCAGACCCGGGTCAGTTCTTATCTGGTCATGCTTTCTCCCGAGAAATGCCAAGCTTTCGCAGGCTTCTGCATGCATTGTGTGTGCGCCTCCAGGATGTGGGCTGGACTGTCTAGTTCCAATACACATCCTGGGTGCCAGAGAGTCTGGTATGCAGGGAATGACTGGGATCACAATGGTCCGTGATTGGTCCACGTCTGGTGTGCCTGTATGTGAGCAAATCTCACACTGGGGTCCTCTTTGTTTTGGCGCAAAGGAGATTTTGGATAAGAGAAGGCTCCAAACACCCATACCAGATCTATCTCTTGAGTTCTCACTGAACCTAGGATAGGATCCAAGCATCCTGAAACTAAGAAGCCGAGTCGAGGAGCTGCTGGAAGGTTTGGCACCCCGAGCCCGCTGTTGTCCCACAGGACCCCTCTGCATCTGATCGAACGTAGGTGGTCTGCAAAGGTGCTTTGACCCATTTGAATAGTGGGAACAACTATTCACGGCACCTTCATGTTTACCTCCAAGCGAGCCTCTTCAGAAGTGTTCCTAGGCCAACCAGTGAACTGATCAACGTTGCGCTGGACCTTTGCTCTGAAACAGCTGCCATTTCGAGTTGACACTTGAAACTTGGTATATCGTAAGCCCTGTGTTCACGGCATTTTCACACCGAATTTCGTACACTTGGCATTCCCAGGTCTGGAATAAAGAGAGCGCCTGAACCAGAGTGCACGCGGTCACCGTGTTGCCCAGCGGTGGTGACGAACTTCGCTGGTGCCTTGCTGCTGTGACCCTCTGGGCCCTGAATCCTGCTGCAGTGAAACTGGCCTGATCCCTTCAACAGGAGCAGAGAAATTGCCACTGTCCTGCCACGGAATCATCGCTGTAACTCAGTTGCTGAAAGTCGCACAATTGCTACATTTGAACCTGCAACCGAAGTGGACTTGACTGCCGAAGTTTGGTACGGAGTGCACCTGGGTTGGTGAGTATTGCAACGCTTACCAGTGGCCCCTAGCGCATCCATCAATTTTTACGCACAACTGTCCTCTGAGGGCCACTCACATTTCCACAGGTAGCCTGTGCTACCGTCTTATTCCCAACTCCTGGAACTTGTTCTGCCCTCTTGGGGAAGCCCTCCTTGAAAAGTGGGAACCTATTATTCATCGCCTCACCCACCTTCCTCAGTCGCTACATCCCTGCAAGAAACGCCGTATTTTGCTCCACTGCACCACTGCGTGCACCTGCATCCGAAAGTACATTTGGGCACCAGGCTCCACTCTCCGTAGGGACTTGACTGCCTCTTAGTTAGGCATTGATTGGTGAAGAACTGCCTAAAGTCTATTTGCACTATTTGTTCCCTTTCCTCTTAAGCTGTGGATCTATTCTGTGCACTAGTCCTTTAGGCCACTTGGTAACTGTATATAGGTTTCATAGTATTGTTGTATTAGTTTGAAGTATTACTGTTGATATTTGCTTTCTGATTGATTTCAAAGGCCTTGAATAAATGTATATGTATTTTTTATATATACACCTAACTGGGAGTGATTTGTAGGGTCTTTCACTGTGCGTGCTCATTGTGTGCTTTCAGTCACCCTCACCCCTCCTGAGACCTAGTCTTGACCGTGCTCGTTGCCGTGTAATAATTGGGAAAGCAATGTGCGGAACTAAGCGGAGCAGGGACAGCACGCTGTAGCGTCTTGTGGTTCTGCCGTTTGCCTGACCCTACCATCAAACACGACACAAACTTGTGTGTGCTGCAGTAGATAGCACTGGTCTGGCAGACCGGATGCGCGGCACTCACAGCCTGCATTTGGATGCTGGCAGAAAAGATACCTTGTGAAGGCGAATATCAGAAGAACGAGCGGAGCGCTCGGAGGGCGCAACAAACAATCAGGAGCCGGAGGTGCTGCAGAGGTGGTGTGTAACACAGCAACAGCGGAGCCTGAGCCATTGATCGGTGGCGGGCGGCGGATCCCGCGTTTCATAACGTTGGAAGCTGCACCAGAAAGGGAAGGGTAGTGGGAATAAGCAAGCAGAGAAAATACATTAAGTTACACAATGGCCATGTTGGGCAAACACCGCCAACAAATCCAGGAAGCGGCTGCAAACGGATTAGTGGGGCGACCCACAGAAACATATACAGATGAAGCCATAAATGATACCGTGCGGGATAGCCTGACAAAATAAGATCCAGAGTGCCCCAAGTGGACGCTAGCTGCAAGTACTGGAGTAAGGGATACCACAATAATAAATTACACTGAGCAGCTGACAGAGAAGGTGAGAGCACGCCACTGGATTTAACCCGGGAGCACAACACTCCATGATAAGACGCATGAGGGCACATCACCAGAGGCTGGCAAACCACGTTGGAATGCGCAGCAAACACGCCTAACAGTGAAGGCAAGACAAAGTAAACGTGGAAACCACTGCCTCACCGTGAGAGAAGCAGCCAAGGATATATGGTTGCGCAGCACACTCGGATGAGAGGGCTGGGCATGGAGAGGGTGGCGAGCTAGGAGCGCACACAGGAGGGGCTGCTGCAGGAGCGGCTTGGATGGCCTTGGCGACACGGAGCACCGAAGGATAACCGCAGGGGCATCTCAGGCCATGCAAGATCATAAACCCGCACCGCTGGCTGCACGCAAATCCACCATAGCACCAAAACAGGCCCACAGGCCCTTGGGTGGGCAGATAGCGACACGACCCAACAAGAGCCGGGACATAAAGTCAACAGGAAACGGCAGCGGCCACGGACGTGGGAGGACACAACCCATTTGCGAAACAGCGCCATAGAATATGAGGACTTTTACTACAGCTCCTCTTAAGCATCATAGTTGGGGACGGACTGGCCCTGAAGCGCCAAAGATCACACTCCCGAGGGCCCGAAGGGAAGCATACGGCAATACCGAGATGGCGAACAAACAGACCAAGGCAAAGGGCAAACAACCCACGCTGGAAGAATATACAAGAACACCGCAAATGGCAGAAGGGGCTAGAAGCAAGGAGAAGACCCCCGCTCCAGATACCGTCATAGCGAGCAAAGACCAGCAGATCCTGGAGGCGATTGCTGACCTGAAACTAGCGTGGGAAACCAAATTGGAATCGGCCATGGTCGAACTGAAGGCGGCACTGGAACTGAAAGTTGGCGCAGTACAGGAAGAGGCGAATCTCCTCAGACAAGATGTCAGAACACTAGCAGAACGTACAGGCAAATGGAAAAGGAAATGGCACGAACATAGCTGCATGTGCGTCTCATAAATCGTAGATCCATATCCTGGAACAAAGCGTGAGCAATTTGGAAAACAGGGCAGAAGAAGCGGAGGGACGCACCCGAAGAAACAACGTATGCATCGTGGGACTACCGGAAGGAGCTGAGAGATCGAATCCCACAGATTATATTGAAACGATGCTGCTGCAAGAAATAACAGGAGGGGTGCTAAACCAAGGATTTGCGGTGGAACGAGCGCATAGGGCCCTGACAAGAAGGCCACCGTCAGGTGCCCCTCCCGAGACCAATAATCGCCAAAATCCTGGACTATCGAGACAGGGAAAAATACTAGAACAATTCCGGAAAGGAGGCACAATACAGAGGGCATCGGTGAACATCACGGCATACCCGGACTACACACTGTTGGTACAAAGACACCGTATGAACTATGGAGCAGTGAAAAGAAGATTGAGGGAAGCAGGCTACAAGTACATGCTAATATACCCGGACAAACTGAAAGTGTATCACAGAAATAGAGCTCTGTTCTTCGACAGCCCAGAGGATGCGCCAGAGTGGCTGGACACACAAATGGAGGCTGCCGTACCTATGGTGCTGCAGACTCAAACACTGGGACTAGAATATAAGACAGGGCAAAGATAGTTGGGAGATACGCAACACGGGCAGCATATACACGAATGCTCAAGCACAATGATAGCGCAAGAGTGTAGGAGCCTCATGGAACATGCTCTCACACCCCCAAGTATAGATTAGCTAGGTTACAGTTAGACCGGTAACACCCTGCTGGGTTCCTGATTTCGGCATACCGAGATAGGGCCAAATGCGGGAGAGCTTGAGATCTAGGGATGGAGCTGGGCATCAGTTAGAGACAGGTAGGGAGGAAGGAGGGAAGGGAATGTGTGCAGTGAATACAGTTGGGGAAGATAGGGCGGGGGGGATAGTTGGGGAGTTATTGTTGAAAAGGGAAGGGGAACGAGCCCACACTCATGCCAAACAAGGCTGGAGGGAGGAACAAAGAGGAAGGGAGGAGGGACGAAATAGGGACGACAATGGGAGGTCTTAGAATAGTAACGTGGAATGTGGGAGGCTTTAACAGTTACCTGAAGAGAAAAAGTCATGATGTATCTGAGAAGGCAAAAGGTGGACATAGCATTACTGCAAGAGACCCACCTCACCAAAGAAAAACTAGAGGTGGTCAAGAAAAAGTGGAGGAGGACCACCACGGGAGCGACATACTCCGCTTATGCCAGGGGGGTTACCTGGGTGGCACCCCATGTGCCATTCCAGCTGCTTCAGGCCACGGCGGAGCCAGATGGGCGGATGATAATGATGTGAGGGTTGTTGGAAAACAGAGATTTGAGTATCATAAATACGTATGCCCCCAACCACGAAACGGCAGCCTACCTCAGGACACTATATAGCAAAATCAGCCCCCTCATGGGAGGCGCGATCATATGGGGAGGGGACTTCAACTGCACGCTATGCCCCAAAATGGACAGGTCAGATACGAAACTAGATAAACCCACCCCCGCCGCAAAGGCACTACAGGCCCTGCTGAGAGACTTCGGGCTAGAGGACATATGGAGACAGCAACACCCGAATGACAGGCACTATTCACAATACGCTGCCCCACACAACTACATACGAGACTAGACTATATGTTTGTCGCCTCAGATCTCATAGGGTAAATGACGAACTCAGAATATAAGACAAGAACACTATCGGATCACTCCCCCCTGGTCCTGGATTGGAGACATCAACCCCCAGGGCAAGAATTCCAACATGGAGGCTTAGAGCAGAGGCCCTGCAGGACTGGGTATTCCGAGAGGACCTACAGGAGGAGATCATTGGGTATTTTGATACTAACAAAGGGAGTGTGAAGTCAGAAGCAACCCTATGGTAGGCGTTTAAGGTGGTAGTAAGAGGGGCGGCCATATCCAAATCCAGAGGGCTACAAGGGGGCATAGAGCGAGAGCTACAAGAGACCGGTAAGAAACTAGAAGAAATAATGCACAGGGGAGGCACCTCGCAGGAGGACGCCGAACAACGTGCCTATTACAACAAGCTAGCGCGGGGCTCTGGGAAAGATTATGCAAACTGAACTATAAAAAATACATTGAAAGGCAACACGCAGGGGGGGATAAACCGGGGAGGCTGCTAGCATGGTTATATAAAAACGAGATACCTAGACCAGTAGTCAGGGAGATAACGGGAGAGGAAGGCCAGATTTGGAACACCCAAGAGGGGGTGAACGAGGGGTTCCTTAGGTTCTACAAACGCCTCTATGAAGACACAGGGGAGATTATAGAACGGGAAATTCTTGAGACACTGGAAGACATAGGATTAACCAAATTAAACGAGGAAGAAAGGGAGGACCTGGGGGCCCCAATCACGATAGAGGAACTAGAGACAGTGGTACCGCACCTTCCCACTAGCAAAGCCACGGGGTTGGACGGGCTCCCCAGTGATTTTTACAAAACATATAGACAAGAAGTGTTCCCCCTGCTGCTGGCTATGCTAAACGAGGCGTTCGAGAGGGGAAGATTGCCGGAATCCTCAAATCCAGTAAGCCGAGCACAGAATGCGGGTGGGACAGACCCCTATCTATGCTAAACCAAGATCGCAAAATTCTTACGGCTGTGTTGGCAAACAGACTTAAAAGGGTAATTAACAAACTCATACACCCTGACCAAACTGGCTATTTTCCAGGCAGGAATATAACCGACAACCACAGGAGACTCCACCATATCATAGAACAGACAGAGTGACCTTAGCGAAATGGCGATAGTCTCGCTGGATGCAATAAAGCCTTCGACTCCGTGAGATGGCCTTGGATGATGGCAGCCCTGAAGGAATACGGGATGGCACCAGGGTATTTGAGGTGGGTGAAGATGGTATATAGTTCCCCAACAGCCAGGGTCAAAACGGGCGCAATAATTTCAGATAAGTGGCAACTCAGCAGGGGCACAAGACAGGGCTGCCCCTGGTCCCCCATGCTATATATCCTTGCATTAGAACCGTTGGCGATCTGCCTCAGACAGCAGTACGGAGAGATAGGGATCCACACGAAGGGGGGGCCGCACCGGATATCATCGTAAGCTGATATGTTGCTATACCTGCGATTCACAGAGGAAAATTTGCGGTAGGTTCTGGAAGTGATTGAGCACTATGTGACGCTTTCGGGCATAGCTGTAAACCCCAAAAAGTCATGCATGTTCCCCCTGAGGAGACAGAGGGGTCCCACAGGGTAACCTACCTATCCTGCAGATACCCTGGCAGACCAGAACAATCAGATACTTGGGGATTGATGTATATCATACAATTGCAGACGAATATAAGCACAACATAGAGAGGGCAGTGGAAGGTATTAAGAACAGCATGGGGTTCTGGGCGAAACTCCCCCTGGCCATGGATGGTAGGGTGGCCATGCTCAAGATGGTGGTCCTGCCCAGGCTGTTACACTTTTTCACGAGTATCCCATATATGCTCCCCAAACGCTTTTTTACGAAACTCCAGAGCTTATGCGGGGGCTTCATATGGCATAATACCAGAAACAGGGTGGCCTTATGGAAATTGGAGAACCCGTATGATCGAGGGGGCTTAAATCTGCAGAATTTCGAGATGTACCACTTGGCGGGGCAGCTTCAGTACATGGCCAGATGGTTGTCGGAAGTAGAAACGGCAGAAGCCAGATTGCTAAGAAGGGACAGCGTCCCATTCTTTTTAAAGGAATTGATATGGCTACTTCAACCAGAGATGCAAGGATGGGCGACATTGCTGGCACTAGGTTGGAAAACTTGGCGCAAAGCGTGCAAAGTATTGGGAAACCCGACCCCATGTTCCCCGCAGGTACCACTCGTGTCGCTATGCGGAGAGGATGAGCAAATGATAAAGGGGATCCGCAAGTTCTGGGAATCGGTGGGCTTCGCGACCCTGGGAGACATATGGCAAGAAGGGGAGGTATTAGACTTCCAAAAGATCATGGAGGAAACCGGAGTACACAAGGGACAAACCATTACATATACCAGGATCATCAAACAAGTGGGAGAAAGGTGGCTCGAGATAGTACTAGCAGAACAACCCGATATGGTCATTCAAACGTTATACGATATCTCGGAGCGCGGGCACGAAATATCTCGAATTTACGAATTATTGATGTCCAGAGTGGGCAAGGAGTTGTTCCAATTGAGGAGGGATTGGGAGGAGGAGGTGGGAGAACATATGCAGGATGGGCAATGGGAAAGACCCAGAGGCATCATAAGAAGGTGTCCCGAAATGTGAGGATGCAACAGATCCAGTAATATATTACCCACAGGGCATACATGACCCCTAGTAAAATTGCTAGGTTTGGAAGTACTGTGACACAGAAATGCCCCAAGTGCGGGGAGGTGGATGCCGGGATGATCCACATGTTCTGGGCCTGCCCAGAGGTGGGAAAGATTCTGGAAGGAAGTCAAACAACACCTGTCCCAAAAGGGGATCAAGTTAAGGGTGGATTCAGTATGGGCATGCATGCTGGGGGGATTCACCAGACCACATAACCTAAAGCACATCAGTAAACTGAAAGACCTGGCCTACATCTTGGCCAAACGGAGAATTGCTATGAGCTGGAAAGCAGCCCAGAGACCTAGATTCGAGGTGTGGTGGAATGACCTCTTGAAGTGGGCAGAGGCGGAGATGGCGGCATGGTACGAAGCAGTCAGCAGGCGAGGGGAGGAGGAAGCAGGACCCCTGATAGCATGGAGACAAATGGTGGCTGAAATGACGGGACTCTCCCGTGTCGGATCTAGTGAAGGTGATACGTCTAGCAATAGTGAAGGAGATAAACCCTAAGAAGCAAATTTTCAGGCATTGCAGTAGGGGCTCGAGTTAACGGGAAGGGAGGAGGGAGGGCTGAAAAGTGTAATATGTTGTTGTAATGCTAAGAAGCCAGTATACGGAAATGTCCTACATGTTGGTTAAGTTTGGTGAGTTGTTTAAAAAATAAAAATTGTTAAAAATAAAAAAATAAAAGTTTGGATTCCATGGACGTAGCAACAATGTTTGAAAAGTTCCAGAATCCATTTATTTCCCCACCCACACCAAATTTGACCACTCGATTTTTCCTGTTGTCAACAGAGACTTTACAGGATGTTACTTCTACGTAATTCAACATCTGATTGGAAAAGAACCCAGTGAACATATTGTGATCACTGGAACCTTTTGCCTTGACTCGGAATTGGGTACATCTGTCGAACATGTCCTTTGACAAAACTAGATAATCAATTAGTTGAACCCGGAAATCCGCGAGTCCATGTCAATGCAGGGGGGAATGTTACCCTCAATGTTTCCATTGGCCATGTATAGATTCCAATCAGTCAGAAAGGAGAGCCAATGCTTGCCACTGGTTGTAGGTTTCATGGTCGTATGTTTTACAATTGATTGGATGCATTGGGAATTCAGGTCACCTGTCAGGATAATGCTCACTGACCCATATTTCATTTCGATTCGAGTGAGCACGTCTCCCAACGATGTTAGAAATTCCATGAGGGGGAGTTAGAGGGGTTCCAGTATATGTTAATTACCACCAGAATACAGGTGGTATCGGCACTCTTCAATTGAGTTTTTGCGACCAGTATTCGAGATGTCACTGCAAATCAGTTCAGTTGAATACATGATGGAATTCCGCAGTGCAATTAGGAGCCCTCTGGCGGGTCTTCCCCTGTTTTGACTGTTCTGGATTTCTGATCAGTACACTTATTCACTCTTGTGGCAGCTCTCTTTTCTGGCTTCAGGTTGTGGGGGTTAATAGGACCTGTTGAGTGTTGGTGGTTCAATAGAGTTCAAGTGTGCTGTTTGTGCATTTTTGATTGTCATTTAGCAGCTCAGCTGATACCTAAAAGCATTTTCTTTTTTTAACAGGGCTTGGGTGGCTGATAGAATGGCATTGGCTCCTAGCCTGGTCTTCAATCTCATTTCCACAATATGTGTATTAGCATAATTGGAAAAGCAAACTTATTTCATTTCATTAGAACCAAAAAGGAAAAGATCATCCACTTCATGAAAAATTGCCAACATTCTGGTTCTATTTAGAGGTGTACATTTTTTGTCCCATTGGTACTTCTCATCCACAGCTTTGAGATTGCAAAAGGATGAGATAGCTGGGCAGTGTGTTCAGTGCTGAGTCCAGGCACTCTTTCACACATTACCATAGAATAGGCTATATTTTCATTAGACAATGCAGATATTTGACTGCATGTGTATGTGAGATGGGCTTCTCTTGCCAACTTTTTGTGTGCAGGTTGCCTTTCGCTGACTTGATGGGGAGTCCTCCATTTGCGTGATGCTGTTTCTGAGTGCGGGGTTTCATCGTACATTGTCTTTGGCGCACCCGAGAAGAGTTTGGACCTACACGGCCCCGTAGAAAAATCGGTGCCAATTTTAGTGCTGCTTGAGGTTTGTCTGTTTGAAATCCCACACTCACTTCTGCTGGGGTCTTTGCAGCTAGTCTGCATCCAGAGCGTTGATTTGGTCATTTACTCATTGGACTTGTGATTGTGATTTCTAATACTTTATTCTAGTGAGTTTGTTGTTTGACATTCTTTGACTTCTTTGATCTCTTCTGGGGAATGTTACTGATATTGTGTGTTGATGTTATGATGGTACGCACAAACCAAGCTTTTGCTACCTTTTTCTTCAGAGTTTTCTTATTTTTTTGTTTTACGCTCTTCATTGTTTTGTGGATGGTCTCCCTTCACTCTGCTTTGCATATTTTTTCTATTATTTTCTTTCTTAGTTCTACCATTTGTTTTCCAGGTTTCTTATCTGTGGTTCTAGATGAGCCCTCTGTGTGGAGTGAGGTGGATTAGGGGCCACTGCCACTTGCTTGGCGAGCTCCTCAGATATTTGAGCAAGACAGATGAACTCTTCCATAGTGGATTCAGTCAGTGGTGCATTATTGAATGGTTGAGTGTCACTTTGCAGGACACCATTTTCATGTGGTGTTCCAGATCTTATTGCCTGTTGTACTTCTTCAGTGAGCAATTTCACTGCATCACCTACAGATTATGCAGACCTATGTGAAACCAACCATTGGCCCTGCAAATCCCTTAATGGTCGGGTTGGTTGATTAATGTCTCGTTTTAGTTTAACTAGGTTGTTACTGAGTAGAGAATTAACTGACGTGTTTAGACCCACTATCAAATGGTCACACTTGCTTACTTATTTTGCCAGTTCCATTAACAGTCCTGTATGTGGCTGTATCTCGCCTCTTAGTAATTCAAAATCATTTACTAAAGAGTTTAGGACAAAATTTAGAGCGGTTAAGGTTGCGTCGCTGTCTTGCCTGTGGATCGCCTGGGAGGCTTCGTTTGTGCCCATTATGTCATGACTTGGAATGTCTGAGGCCCCTTGGGCATTCATTTGAAAGACTGATGGCCGAGCCAATATTGGACTCGGCGATAGAGCGGTCGTGAGGCCTGAAATCAATTGAATCATTTAATTCTGCTATGTTTGTTGGATCGGCTGTTTGGCTGACTCGTCTTAGTGAGATGTGATCTGCAACAAGCATAGGATTTGCCATTTCTGACAGGTCCATTTGGTCCAAGCTGCGGCATCTTCTTGGGAAGAAGTCTGCAATGGTTATTTCCATTGTGGTGGCGGTTAATGTATATTCTAAGCCCCTGATCTGGGCTGCCCTTGAGCACTGAAAGTTAGGGGATGATCCAAATGCCCCACCCAAATCAGTTTGCTCACTAATGTTAGAAGTGCTAGGTTGGTTTAAGACACTAGTGGGCTGTCTTTTCACTGGACAACCTGCCCTTTGGGGACTGACAGTGGGTTTAAATTGACTTTTTTAAATGTTTGCCATTAGGGGTTGAGTCATCTGGTTCTGGTGCCCTTATAACGTCATCCAACAGTGTACTACGCAGATAGTAAATGTGCAACATGTTGAAAGACTTTGTGATGAGTTGTGATGTACAAGCTCCACAACTTAATGGTGATACAATTTTGTGTTTCACAGAAGGAAAGTCAGGAGACCCGATCGATGAAGCCGATTTCCAAATGCGATCAAGACCGGTTCAAAGGCACTGACGGCTTGCAGTTACCGGTCACAAAGATGAAGCAGGCTGTCGTCTCAAAGGCTTAACAGCCCGCAGTTAACAACCAAAAAGAAAAGAGCAGGAAATTACTTCAGTGGTGTGTGATGACATGCAATGTTTGTGCAATAGTTGCACAGCGCAGCAGTGTTCAAAATGTATCTCTCACCTTTGGAGATTTCCTTCCTTCTGAACTTCTCCCTCCTGAACGAACAAGGATGCGTTGGCGCTGACAGAAGAACAGCTGGCAGCCGGTCGTTTCTGACGGCTCATACTGCCTCTCGACAACTCTCTGCGGTAGATGGGGGATTTTGTTTGTTTGGCACCTCCTTTAGCAATCAAGATAGAAGACCGACCAAAAAACACAGGGACTCCGCCTCAGACTGCCGCTCGTTGCTTCTTTGCCAGTGTGCATTCCTACCTGCTTTCTATGCTGCAACCAGGGTGAATGAGCTGGCAGCAAAAGGAACACATGGGGAAAATGGTAATATAGTGCACTGGAAGGTAGCATTGTTGGGTGAAGCAGGAAAGAAAGGGCTTCAAGCTTCCATATCCAGGACAGACCAGTCTGGCCAAGGGGGAATGAGGGGCTCTGGGACAGACAGAGGTGGAGTTGTCCAGAGTGAGCCACTAGGAACACCAGCAGGAAAGGGGTAACCAATAGGAAGTTTGCAGATTCAATGGGACTTGTTTGAGCTGATAGAATACTAATTCCTCAGTTTCATGAGGAGATGTCTAATCGGGAAGGGGCTATATGCCAAAAAAGATGCACACACTCATTTAGGACTGAGTGCCTGAGGAGTCGATGAAGTTGGAAATTAAAATGTATTCACAGCTATATGCCCCCCAGCAAAAGATACCTTAAGGAATCCCTTGGACCACATGGTGGTACAATGCATCCTTTACTTTGCGTCACCATGGTCAGAATTAATACATGAGCCACCAGGGCATAAAAAGGACAACTTCCCAGCTATTTTTCCCATCATGTGGGTTTTGGGTGGGCACAATGCAGGAAAGTCAGCATGGCCCTCTCATAACAGGGGTTAATGGCATCAGGCGGAATGTCCAGCAGAGTGAATTAGGCATTTGGGTGAAAATATGTGCGGTAGCATAGCATACCAGGTTACTCAACCTGGTATAGTGACATTTGGGGTGGGTGGGTAGAGAGAGAACAGCCCACAGCCATCGCTAAAGCAGTACCTCATAGATCACCCAGTTACACCAACCAGTCTGTGCTCAGTGTAGAGTTTGCCTGTTTGATTGTGCAGAGGTTGACGGGTAGTATTTGTCAGCTCGCATTTCCATGGTTGGCAGGTGGAAGGGGCTCAGGGATGCTCTCGACCCCAGAATGCAGCCTCACAGCCATCCCTAAAGATGCAAATAGGCGAGGGATCAAATGGACTTTTCCCTGCTGAATTGGTCCTTTTACCAATAAAGAAGTGATTTTCATTTCTCTGCTTTCCCTCCATAGACATCTATGGAAACATAACTATTTGGTGTTGGTTTGAACCTATCCTGACATTTGGAAGCAAGTGAATCCCTTTCACTTGCCTTGCTAAGCGCATCTGTTTTGGAGTACCAATCAGTCCTTATGACCGTCAGTGCAGCAGTGAAATTCCCTGTTTTACACTGCACACGCTTCATTTTACGATGCGGTGCAGCATGGAAACTATGTGCTCCTCCAACTTTGTTTTTGGTATATTTGTGGTTGACTGCATGGTCGGTCCAAGACTAGCTGGTAGCAGGGCATATTTTCCTACCAGGTTTCTTTTATATTCTCTTGTGTGCCTTCGCATTTTACCACTTAATGCCTTTTAGACAATCATATACTTTAAAATGGTTGTATCACGAGATTTTCACCTGTCTTTTGGCCATCTAGTATTATGGCCTTCTTCCTGCCATATCAGGACTGGATTTGCCATAACGCCTTGGTAGACTTAGGGGCCAGAAAACCTGACAAAGCGACATCCAAGATAAACTCTGTCCGAGTTTAAAGTATATATAAAGGTACGCCAGTGGACACATGCCGCAGGCACGGCTCCCCATCCATGTACTCTAGAATTCAGCTACAGCTATGTCAAATTCGGCGCAGCTGCTCACATAACCTATGGCACTGAAAGCCGAACGTGCCTCAACACCTCTGCCATTAGTATACAGAGACAATCAACAACAAATTCGGTCTAGATGGGCACACATTGAGTCTCCTGCACTAGCACTCTGTCTTGACCACCAACAGCACCCGCCCAAGTCCCTGACCTCTTGTGTTACTTACTGGAGCCTAGCCAGCCTTCCTGAATCCTACTCCCAGCAGAATGCGCACACGCATCTTAAGTCTACTCTTAGAATGTTTTCCCATACCAGGACTTCGGTCCCAGAGGTCGTACCATCCACAAAGCGCATTGAGGCCATACAAAGGGGAAAATGGCTCTATATAAATGACTACAACACAATGTGTGGTAAACCCTTACCAGTGCAAGCCTCAGCTTTCCCAGGCAAAGTGGAAATGTGTTTGTGGCTGATCTGGTGGCTAGGACTGTATGTTTCCAGCCCCCACCCAGGCCAAAGTGTGTCTGTTGCTGGGCAGATGTGGCAGCCAGAGGTTCTCCATGATTAGACGGCCCCTGCCAGTTTAAATGGTTCAGGTCCCTAACTTTCTTTATTTAGCTTTATTCGACCGATTAGTCTTATAGCAATATATAACAATTCATTATATTATTTGCACTTTAAAATGGCAACACAAAAAACAGCCAATATGCTGTAACCAATATAGGTTGATTAATTATCGGATCGTACCTGATCATTTGTTAAAAATCAACATACAGCAAATAATTCATGGATTTATACAAACTTAAGTAGGTACACATTAAAAAAGCTGTCCAGTGCAATGCATAATAACATTTAAAAAGAAATAAATGTGTGGTCGATTTCTATCCGCATTATAGCTCTACATAAATCTTAACTGTTTTCAAATATTGAGATTGTATGATTCATCATTGGCTGAGTGTAAAGCTAGCACTTTTGTTTTATATTTAATAATGGTTCTGCTTCCAATAGTGAATTATGAATCAGCTAGTCATATCGGGCAATGTGTTCTTTTAGGATGTACTAATATTTGCATTTTTGTTTGCAATTATTTTCCTCCTGATTAGCCATGCTCTATACATAAACGTAGACAATGCATAGCTAATTACAGCACTGTCACAAGCCTACCATTGGTGGGCTTGGGGGTTACTCCAGCTAGAATTCTGGGTACAGGGAGGGCTTTTGCAGCCATTCATCAGATAGTCATTGAAGTTAAGATCCCTAGGAAGAGGGGCATAAGACTCAGAATTCATTGTTGCAACTATCCAGCATGATGGTCTTCAACCGTCCCTGCGAAGCACTGCTGATCTCCAGAAGGGCTTCATTTGTGCTTCGATCCCAGTCTTGAGAGGCTTCCTGGAACCATCCTCTGGGCTGAACAGCTTCCTTGGGGCAACCTCGAGCACAGTCCCGAGTTCGGACGCCACAGACCCTCGCCTTATGAAACAAGACGTCTCTCCCTGCAGCTCTCCAGCCACTAGCGTAAAAGGGATCCCGCAGAGCAGGGAGGTGCCTGCAAATGTCCTGGGAGGGGGCCCCTCAGACAAAAGAAGACTTTTTTTTTTTAAAATGAAAAACAGAAAAAATACATTGTTTTTTTGAAGTCACTCTGCCTTCATAAAGAAATAATTTCTTTATGAAGGCAAAGTGACTAGAAAAAGATACTATTTCTTTATGAAGTCTGGGGGCTCCCTCACCCCATGACATGGAAGACTACAGGTTGGAGGCCTCCATATCATGGGGCGGGGAGAGCCCCAGGACGTTAAAAAAATAGTTTGTTTGAAGTCACTCTGCATTCGTAAAGAAATTATTTCTGTTCAGTTCGGTCCTTTAAAGGAAAACATTTCTTTATGAAGTCAGAGTGACTTCAAAAAGAAATGGTTTCTTTTTGAAGTAATGGGGCTCCCCTCCACCCCATGACACAGAGGCCGACAGATCCTCTGCAGATGACGGGAACAAGCATTCCAGGGTGCTGAAGGTCTCGTTCCCTGGATTAAAGGTAAGAAAATGTATTTTCTTTAAATGTGTGTGCGTGCATGTAGGTGTGTGTGTGTGTGTATATATGTATATAATGTAATGTGCATCAATGAGTGAGTACATGATGCGGCCTGTGCGAGTGTATGGTGAAAGGGTGCACACTTAAATGTATGGCTGGCGGGATGTGCATGTATGTGTATGGTGAATGGTGTGTGCGCTTGTGTTCAGGGCCTTAACAAAACTTACATTTCGGTGGGGGCTAACCCTTCAAATGTTGGAAAAGGCGCAAACTTCACAAACGGTGGGGGAGGGGCAAACTTATTTGTGTGGGGACATCTAATTTCTTTACGCATTCTACTGAGACTATTCTGGTGCAGCTTCAATGTTACAAGCGGTTAAGTCGATCCTTTAAGTCTGAAAGGACCCACTTATGGACTGCTGTGAGAATGAGCGGTATCCTGTCCCCTCTCTACCCTTCCAATCACTTCCCTGGCATGCAAGTACTAAACCCACATCACAATTTCAACTGCCTAAAAACAAACCGTGAAATGCTTTACGTTAGCAATTGCCGGGCCTTTGTTAACGGGAAAACACAGGTGCCGTTTAACATCTGTGTCCTGTTCTGTCCAGCAGCGGATTTGTGGGTCAGCCAGGTCGAGTCAACATAGCCCACAATTTCAGAGGGGGGAGGAGAGGATGGAATCCCAGTCAGATCAATGGTTTTGTGCCACTGCTTGTGTTTAATGCCATGATTACTTATTGGTAATCTTGATTACTCGCAGCCCCATTCTTCCTCATCCCAGTACTTGTGTATGATATGATAGGTTATTTATAAGGCGCTTAATACCCAGAGTTTTCCAAGTGTGGACCCGGGGATCGAACCTGTGTTGCTCCGTGTCGTCTTGCTTCCAAGGCGAGCACGCTGACCCTGAGCTATCTTCCCGAGTACTGGGATGAGGTAGCGGGACATGGAGGTAATGCCTGGCTTAGAGCATGTAATCTTCATTTCTCCTAGCCCCACTCTTCCTCGTCCTAGTACTTACCTATGAGGCAAGGTACCTCGTATGTGAGCACTGGGACAAGGAAGAGGGATGTGGAGGTAATTCTGGGCTGATTAACTGATTTTGGGGGTTGCAGCAGGGGGTTGGAGTGAGAGGGGATGCGTGGGGGCGCAGCGATTGTGCGATAAGTCATAATGGTAATCCATCTCCAGGCTAAGCAGGCAAGATATGAGGTATTAGTGGCTAAAGAGGCATTTTGGTGCAGCCAGTCTAGTCATTTCTTAGTTTGGCTTGACTTTTTTAACTGGGCATCTCTGATAAAGCAGTCCAGCTAAGTGTAGTAACCTGGTTAGAATGGTATTTGGGGACTGCCAGTCTAGCCATTTTTTACTGTGGCATTGTATGTTTTTCTGGGCATCTATAAGCCATAAGGGTTACTGCTTCGACTTGCTATTTGGTGCCACTAGTCTAGGTATGTCTAAATGGGGTTTAACTAGAAAATTAAGCACAGTTGCTGCGCCAACTAAAGTTTTTCTGGTTGGGTGTGTGGCCGTAAAAGATAACAACAAGATCAGTAGTTTGGTGAGCTTCTGGTGTATTTGTGCTCTTAATGCAATGATTCCTTCAAAAGATTATTTTGATTCCTCAATTCTGGTTCATCTGCACGTGTTTCACCATCAGGAACGTCAATTGATTTCATTGAAATAACTTACATTTTCATTGCTTGTTCTTTGTTTTTTTTTTGGTGTATCTAAAGGCAAGTTAAAGATAAAGTGGGGTAAGTGAAAGTTAATAAAATAGATGGAAAAGGAGATTTTTTGATCAACTGCTAACAAGGTGTGGGTTTCAAAATGAGCTTGAAAATAATGCCATCTCACCCCTAGTTGCTGCATTATTGACTGAAAAGATGGGGAGAGTTCTCCATGAAGCAATGATGACCCTTTATATGGGTTAATGTCAAGTGGGCAAATCCTTCCTGTAAAGTGGATGGCCCTGTTACAAAGAAGAGAAAAATAAAAATAGGTCTAAATCTAAAGGGGGGGACCTAAGTTTGGAAAGTAAGGTTGTCAGGGATCCAGATTCAAGGTTATAAGGTTGTGACTCATTAACACTCAAGTTAAAATCTAATAGCAAAAGCTAGAGTTAAAAGTTCACCTAAAATAAAGCTGCTTGAATTAAAGTGTTGTTTCAGTCACCTTGCGGTATAGAAGCACCGATCCAATAAGATTCAGTGTTAAAAAATGGCCACCGTAATAAATAGATGCACGTGACATCATTGCGCTTGATTACGTGTGTTCGATGTCATCATCGCATTTCCGCAAATCCCGGCTCTTTCGCTTGAAGTGATTCCGGTTCTTATAAGGGATTGGCCAACATAACTACTCAGGTAAGGATTATATCCAATTTAAAGGGTGGACAATCCAGTCTAATTTAAAGATTACATTAATGTTTACAGGAGCATTTCTTAGTTAAAAGGTTGATGGTTTGAAAAATAAGGGTGCATGGAACTGCTTGGTCTGGGACTTGATATTGATAATGCAGGAAAATGCGAATAGGAAAAAGATTAATTGTCTTGAAAAGTAGAGATAACAGGACTTTCACACAGTTGTCTTACAGATAGTTGAAAAATTAATGGTCTTGGTTTAAACCTGTGGAGTAAGTGTCCATAATGGTAATCCACTTGGCTTCTTTCTGTCTGAGTAGCTTTTCCCTATTGCCACCTCTTGGGATGAGCCAACTGTTCCTGATGGTGAAACACCTGTAGAGGAACCAAAACTGAGGAATCAAAATAATCTTTTGAACGAGTCATTGCAGTAAGAGCACAAATAAACCAGAAGGTCACCAAATTACTGATCTTGTTGTTGCATCTTGCTGCGTTGATGGAGGGCAGCTTAGCAAAGTTGTGTGGGTGACTGCAGGGAGTAGTAGTATGTGTGTCTCTTGCATGGTGAACATGGCTGAGCAGTGCAACAGTCTTATGTTGCTGTTATATGTGGTAGGTGTGCTGGATAGGTTGGAGGCATGAAACACAGTTGAATAAGGTGTAGTGTTATGAGATTTCTGTGAGCTGTTGTAGACAGTATTCAGGCGGCGGGGGCTGCAGTTGTGGAGAGGTACAGCGCAGTGGTGCAAGTGGTTGGCTGGCTTCTGTGGGTTTTCTTAGGTTTGTCTGTCTGTCGGTTGATGTTCTATGAGTGCTTATACTTTGTGGCATGGGATGATTAGAGCCTTGAGGTGTACTGGTTAGTGGCTGGCTAGATGTAGTTGATCTCCTTATGAGCGGGGAAGCTGTGATTTGATCGAAGTGGTTTACAGCACAGTGTTAAGGGATAAGCACAGTGCGCGATTGGAGTCTAAGGTTCTGTTATTTATTTATTTTATTCATTTGTTACATGCCCAGACCCTGGGGTATCACGGCATGGTTACAGACATCTTGGTCATTGGTCATACAATTTAAGGAGGAACATATTAAACAAGAATTATAATCAGATGATAAAACAGGCATGGGCAGGCAAATATGCAGTGGTAGACATGGTAGTGATGGAGTCCTTTTGAACAGTGAGCTTGTCTTGATTGAACAACCATGTCTTTAGTTGTGTTTTGAATCCAGTGAAGGAAGTCTCTAACTTGAGTTTGATGGGGAGGGCGTTCCAGTGTTTGGGGGCTAGGACCTGGAAGCTGCTGCCTCCTGCTCTAGTATTTTTGTAGCGGGGAAGAATTGTTATGTGTCAGCAGTGGCAAGGAGGCGCATGGCGGTTTGGTCCAGCCCTCAGGTGGGCAAGCCTTGCAGAAACCATGCTAGGGGCAGTACCCCAAGCTTGCGGGGCAGTAGACGTGGTGGCTGGATCTTGGCTTAGAGCAGTCAGGCGCGGTATGCATCTGGGCACAGGGGAAGTGAGCAATGGTGCGAGGAAGGTAGAGGGTGTGACAGAAGTGGTGTGCAATAGTGTAGGCAAAAAAGGGGTAGCAATGTAGCTAGAGGGAGACCAGTGCAGGTACCTTAGAACGTGGTCGAACGCATGGCAATCTTGGCCCAGACATGAATCAGCAGACTCATGAGTGGGCCTTTGGAGTGGGCAGGCATTGCCTACCGGCTCCCCTAGTTAGGGTTCCTAGAAAGTTGTGGCCAATCAGGAACGAGTGGGTGGGCTCTGCGATGCTACATCTCTGCATCAGGGGATATGGCTGTAGCCATTTTTTAATAGTGTTGGGACTCAGTAAAATGCACAGAACGGCACATATTCAGCCCAGCAGGGCTTACCTTAGAGGCTCCGGTGGCGATCATCGGTGCACAGTGTTATGGTGTATGGCGTATTGTCATATGTGAAGTGATTATGTATGTCATTATAGGTTTCATTGTCTGTATTGTGAGAAGCCGAGGGTATTCTCCCAGGTAAACCTCAGGAAACCCTTATTCAGGTGGACAGGGGAGGGCTAGCACTCTCAGATCCCAACGATGGGGGTGGATGAACGAGGGAGGATTACCTAGATGGGGGAACCCGAGGTTATGCTTGGGAGATTGCCCCAAGTGAGACGCAATATGACACCAGAGAAAGGGATGAGGAAGACAAGGTCCCCACGCCTTTGGGGGCTGTTTCACCTCGACCTCCCTTCCATTCGATAAACTTCCTTTTAAAGAATCCATCATCCCCTGTCTCTGATAAATCCATTACTCACCCCGCTGCCTTCAGAAAACATCCTTCGAACCCTTGTTTTTCTGTTCCCCATCAGAATACTTCCAATCATTCCTCTTTCTGTCCCTCTGATTATTTCCTGCACTTCCCATTCCCGCAGAAGAAACACTACCGTCTCCACAACTTCCCTTGTTTCTTTTGTGAACCTTATCAATCCCATCCCTTTAATTGTCATCTTCCGAACACCCAATCTGCTCAGATAAAACACTACCATTCCCATACTCCCCAATGTTCCGTCCTCCATACCGGTCATTCTCGTTGATTTCACAAACCCTACTCATTCCGCTCTTCGCAGTCTACCAGTCAACCCCCTTCTTACAACAGCACTGTTTCCCCATCCTATCCCGTAGGACATTCCGACATAACTACTGTTTTACAAACTTGTATTGTTAAGCC
Source organism: Ambystoma mexicanum (assembly GCF_040938575.1). Lineage (NCBI taxonomy): Eukaryota > Metazoa > Chordata > Amphibia > Caudata > Ambystomatidae > Ambystoma > Ambystoma mexicanum. Next base: position 811,640,645 of record NC_090929.1, read on the forward strand.
TGTGTTCCTAACAGGTCCCAACCTGAGGGTCAGGCAAAGTCAGGCAATTAACTTGAACCACACACACCCTACGGGCCCTTCCTTTTCCACACGGGGATAAAAGGTGGAGCAGAAGCATGCAAGAGGAACAAGGTGAAGGCAAGTGCAGCAGACAGCACGACAAGACGGCCACCAAGCGGCAGTTCAGATGAAGAAGAAGTCAAGGAGAGAAGTGACCATGCCCTTTTTGTCTCAGGCCCACGGAAACTTCATCGAGGAAAGACTGCAAACAATATCACCACTGTCCTGCAGCAGTTATGAATGGTAAACAGGGCAAGCCTATGCTGAGAAGGCGTGGCAGAGGAGACTCCTGCGTCCGTGGTACCGGCCTTGACTCCAGAGAAGCTGAAAGCCAAGCGGTTGATCACAGCTGGTGAGTCGAGGGGAGAATCGATAAACACTGGGCTATGAGAATCGCAAAGTGGCAAGTTTTGATCCAAAGCTAATGAAGTATAAAGGAACTGTTAACGAGTGAGAGAGAGACCAGCTGCAGAGGGAAAGCGGCACCGCGTGGGTGCTAACTCGAGAAACTGTAGTAGAGCCCCATATTGAGAAACTACAGAAACCAGAAGGCCATAAGAAGGCCACCAAAAGAATTCAAAGTGGTCATACGAGAGGGACGACCAAAAGCCCCATACAATTGGAAGACTTTGATTTGTGAATTGGCATGAAAGCAAGGGAAGTGAGTGCCGTATGGTAAAAGGGTCAGAGCCCAGACAAGTGAGATCCGGGGTGAAGCTAAACTCAGCACTGACAGTCGAGAAAGGGTCAGAGACCGAACAAGGGAGATCCAAGAAGTTAAGCTATCACCCAAGGATGTTTGATAAGAAACTGTGAATAAACAGAAGTTAAAGAAACGGCAAAGGTGAACCTGAAGGAGGGATGCTGGAGATGAAGCCATCGCTCAAGAACTAGCAGTCAAACGGGGTCAGCCCAGAAGAGGGGGACCGAGGGGTGAAACCATCACCCACATTGAACTTTGGAAACAAACGTTCATTTGTTAAAGGAACTTTTCTTTTATTGCTAAAACACATCACGCCCGAAGGCAAGAGACTTTCAGAGGAAACGAGACTTGGCCATCGGCGGTCCTGAAAACTGCTATTGGAACTGTTGTCTCGTGCTGTAGAAGCCCGAGACCATAATGTGCTACAAGCTCCAAGCTGTAATCTTGTCCCGTGTCTAAAGCGTAGGAAAGGGAAACCCAGGCTACCGCCTCCTGACTTCTTATTTGAGAACACTTACTTGTTTCTTTCTTGAAACTTAACCTCACACCCTTTTTATTTAGCATAAGGAATTGGCAATAGGTTTTCTTAGTATAGGTCCTTTTATTTGACTTGACACCACTAGGACTGCCTTATTTTCATTTGATGGTTGAAACCTGTCCCCATCTTAGATGTAGGCTTAGGTTAAGCATTTTTCCAACCCGCATTCCACTTTCATTGTTCAATAAACACCCTTAAACTGTGATCACTTGTGTCTGTCTGTCTTGTGTTCACTATGAGTTTTTCACAGTATGTGGTAATGATTTAACTGCATGGATTCTTTAAAGATATATTTTGGAATAAAAGAGTGAATATATTTTTCGAATATTGTGCACTGAGGTTTGTTAGTGTAATGTACATGATAGTCAATCTGATTATAGCGGTCCTGATCGTTTCTGTATGTGTAATATATATGTGGACCCCTGGAGATCCGGATTGGAACCAGCTACCCTATAATATAGATGGCTCAATATTTAACAGTGTTGACCTGGCTTTGTATACAAAAATGAGAGCATATCTAGTTATGAAGGGCTGCGAAGAATAGGTTTTGATCTCCGCTCTCTAACTGATACACATCTGACAAGCTCAACTTTAGTAACGGGCGATGGTCTTAACGCCATGCCCTAGCACTGTTACCACCACATTAAGCCGCGACGGGATGGGGCGATTATTGCTATTGGAACCCCAGGTTTGGGGTGCTGATAGCAATGTATTTATATGGCCATCGTGGAAATGGAAGGTGGTTCCTTCATGGGAGCTTGCGAGTAGCGGCACCACAAAACTGATGGGCAGCTTGGGGCAGAAAGGGAAGGAGGAGTGGGAAAGGAGGAGGTAGGTAGAGGCAGGCTGGTGTGTGCAGTGAGCAGCTAGCTCCAAACTCAGCAGAGGTTTGGAGCAAGCCGATTGGCTTTCGTACCTTGACCAGCAGTTAAATCTAAGTAAGCACCAATCAGGCGGAAGAGAAAAGCATCTCCAGCGATAAAAAAGAAACCCTACCAATAGTGGCAATATGCTGTGGGAACGGTTACCAGCATTGTAACAATTGTGCAACATAAAAAAAAAACTAACAAAGCCTTACACCTCTTAAAACTAGTCTTTTTGGCATGTGAAAAGCTAAAGGAACATAGCAGAACCTAAAACAGAATACTTACTTGGAATACAAGAGAGGAAAGTCATTACGTAGAATCTGTTTCATTTACAATTGCACGATTTATTTGGCCTTCAAAAATAATGAGCTATGTCAGATTTGCCTTTAGATTGTCTGTTTTGAGGAATATGCCACACACATAAAAATTGGAGACCCCAGAGGATAACCTCTTATAGGAATATGTGCACATTTCAAAAGATATTTCACAAACAACTTCAACTTGTTATGTCCAAGTGGGCTCAGCTGAACTTAGTGTCCCTTTGGAAACCTGATTTTTAAGTTTGAATATGTAAGATCCACATGCATGGAAAATGAAAAATAGAGTCTAATGTCACAGTATCTCAAACCTTGGTTAGATGGCATTGTATCCACTTGGGAGGATATTTTTAGATTTAAATGCTAAATATCTGGTTAACCTGGCTAATCAATAAGATCTAGACGTATGCCAAATAAACAAAATTTGGAAGATAAAAATTCCTCTTTTTAAATACGGTTTCAAATGCTAGGTGTTAATTGGGTGAGGATCTCCATTGCCATTCATATGAGATTGCTAAATGGCCATAACCCATGTGACATTCCTGATAATTAAAGGAGATTGAAGAAACGGACTGCCACTATAATAGTCTACATATTTAGATTGGGTGAAGATGCAAAAAACATCTACCACAGAGATAAAACAGAGCAGGTGTGTAACATGCAGCAATAGTATTGCACTGCCTACAAGCAGAAGAACTAGGAATTCATCAACATTTCTATAAAACGGAAGTAGACATTGAGCAAAACAGAATTAAATTGTCACTAAATAAAATACAGTTAGCAACAGAAATGCATAGAGTTTCCTCAGTTGTAGTCTTATTCTGCATGTTCTGCTACTCCACCACTCGCAAACAGGTTTCAAATCCCATTATATCACCAAGATTGTGACCGCAGCCATGCTTGACAAATTAAACGAGGACGTGGTGCTGGAGTACTAGTACTTCTTGGCCTGTCCGCAGCGTTCGATACAATTGACCATCACACCCTGCTGATCTGCCTTGAACGAATAAGTATCCGAAGCCATGTTGTGAACTAACCTGAATTCGATCCTAATTAATTGTTAAAACAGAAATAAAATGTTGACAATTGTCTAGGGCCTTTTGCTCGATTTTTTGAATCACTAACCAATTTTTCATGGTCAGGGTGACTTCTACCGATGTCGCCTATAAGGCTGTCGGGCACATGGGTGCTTCTTAAGTACACCATATTTGTTGTAGGGTGATTATAGCACCCTATACTGGCCTAACAGGGTAGGCTCACGTTAGCAGTTACTTAGTCTTGGCTTCACCGGGGGTAAAAGCTGATGTGTTCAACTCGTAGCCCAATGTTCATTTGTGGGAGTTACTGGCATATATCAATGCTATTGCCCCAGAACAATGGAAAACAAATGCCAAATGCGCGTTTTCAGTGCATGTGGCATAGGTAAAAATGACGAATCCCAAAATGCTGAACTGTGTGAGCGGAGGTTGTGGGGGTGTAGCCCGCTCCCCTAGTCCGGCAGTATAGCCTTTTGGGGTTGCAGGGGTGTCCCTGTGTTAGTCAAGATTGTATGCAGTACCCTTTGGATGCACTACAACAACCCTCGCCTCCTGGCAATAGGAACCCAACCTTTGGTATAAGTCTGTACTACACAGGTTGGTAGCGTGTTGAGCAGCCAGCCTTATCTCAAGAGGAGTCAATGTGAGCTGTATGGGAGTTACACAGAGATTCACAGTGACAAGTATTCAAATAAACTATTATTAATCAATCAGTTAGAATAAGCCTTCTTCAGAAGGGAGCAATATAAAAGCAACACACAAATACACTCCAAATCTAAACACTCTTAGTTTCTAAATCAGTAAAGACCCTTTTGGGATGGGCCACAGTCACAACCTACACCCTCAGGTGACTTCAATAGCTAGAGTGCTGGGGACATTAATATCTTACTGTTGTATTTAGAATACTCTTAGAACTTGGTCAAAGGAAAAGGTTATTTGAACAAACAAGAGACCACAAATATTCTTAAGCAGACAAATACTATCGGATCCCCTAAGAAGAGTCATTCAGTATATCAGGTTAAGCCAAAGTCAATGGGCAAAAGTCGTTTAGGGGCTGAAGTAGAAAAAGGGGTGGTAAGTAGAAAAAGTCTTTGCACAATGTTTTAGAAGTCTTTGAAGAAAAGAAGAATCAATGTAGCGCCACACGCTGTTTAGGCTTGCGAGTAGTAGAAGATGCAAGCAACTCTACAATAAGAGGTAAGTTCTCTCAGACTTTACAGCACCTTTGTATTGAAGAAAAGTGCAGCAGAGGACTCCTGTTCCTGTGCAACTCTGCAGATCTCACCGTTCCTGGGCCTCAGTCGTGGGGACAAGAGGGAGGACATCTGCGGACTCCTGCACTGCAATGGGACGGTCACTGCTCGCAACCGGCAATCTTACCAACAAGTGGCACTTCGGCGTTTCAGCTCCTCGCGGCTACCGCAAATAGCAACACTGCGGTGTCTGGCTGTCGAGATGGACTTTCCTTGCTTCTGGGGTCCCGCACTCTGCTGAGGGGGCTCAGGCTCGGTCAGTCCTGCTTCCTGGGAGTCCAGAGGATCTTCCTGGAGCTCTTGGCCAACTTAAAAGCAACGCACACAATCTGGTGTTCCTCTCCCTGGCTATACGGTTCCCAGCAGCAACTCTGTGGAAATGCAACCAGCTCCGAGAGAATGTTCAGGTGGCTTACTATGGTGTTGATTGGTCCAACCAACTCAAGGGGAGGAAGTTGTCCTAGCAGGGGCTTCTCTGTCGATACGAATTTCGAGTTTCAGCACAGCAGCAGTGCTTCACCGGGCTAACCAACGGTGCAGGAGTTGCAGTAGATGTCCTCTTCAAGTTCTTCTTCGGTTCCTTCGTCCAGTGGTCGACTGCCTTCCAAGCCAAAACCCTCGCCTTTTATTCAGTTCTCTCCCATTCATTCCAGCCTGTCAGTCAACCAGCAGGGTGGCTGTCCTTGCCGGACAGTCAGCCGGCCAATCATCACAGAGTGCATTTGAGTCTCCTAGAAAACTAAGCACAGGGCGTTTCAGGAATCCCGCCAAAGGCAAAGCGAACAACAAAGGGACCAAACCTGGTTTGGCGCGCAGAGTAAATCTCAAGAAGGACCTTTCCACAAAGAATTGGCGAAAAAAGAAGACTATGCCATTTTGACAAAAATTGCACCCTTGGGTGCTTTACTGCAGCTGCAAACGCAGCCTGCGGTAAATGCACACCACAGTAGTTTTTTTTTTTTTTTAAAACAATTTTTATTATTTTATAACAAACACGTCAACCATGGTAACTTTTAGGACATACATGATCAATATCAAAACATCACATTATGCATTGTCGCTTCCCGTCCTCCCCCCTCCCTCCCCACAAACTCGAGCCACCACAGCCTCATCATCTACATGTGCATTTTCGGGAATCTCTGTGTTTGTTGACTCATCTGAGTCTTCTGTATCATGATTGACCTGGTGGGGGCTTACCATTGAGGTCACCAGCTGCCTCCAGGCTATCAGGGGGCCTGCTTCCTCCTCCCCCCCCCTTTGGTGACAGCTTCAAACCATACCACAGTTTCTGCTTCCGCCCATCTCAAGAGGTCCGCCCACCATATCTCCACTCTGGGTCTGTGGGCCGCTTTCTAGCCCATTGCAATTCTGCGTTTAGCCAAAATATAGGCCAGGTCCTTCATTTTACTGATATGCTTTGAATGACGTGGCCTGGGGAAATTCCCGAGCATGCAAGCCCAAGCAGATCCTACGTCCAGTACCACTCCCCCACCAGCCATTTTCATCTTTATTTCCTCCCAGAATCTGTGCACCTCAGGGCAGACCCAGAACATGTGTAGTAGTCCTGCCTCCTCCTCCCCGCACCTGGGGCATTTTTGTACAGCTGAGCCTCCAAACCTAGCTATTCTACTGGGAGTCAGGTAAGCTCTATGAGTGACGTACAGCTGGATCTGCTGGAGTCTCGCATCCCGGGACACCTTTTTATGGTATCTTTTGGCTCTGTCCCACTGTCCTCTGTCATGGGTTCCCCCACCTCCTCCTCCCAGTCATTCCTCAATTGGAGCAGCTCCTTCCCTGTCTTCGCCATCAGGAGCTCATATATCCTAGATATTTCGTGCCCACCCTCTGAGACGTCATAAATCGTTTCTAGGGAGGAATCAGGTTCTTCCTCCAGCACAGTCTCAGGCCACCTCTCTCTCACCTTCTTCATGAGCCTGGTATAAGTAATACATTGGCCTCTATGCACCCCTGTCTCATTCTGCAGCTTCTGGAATCCCAACGCCTCCCCTTCCTGCCATATGTCTCCAAGGGTGGCCAATCCCACTGGTTCCCAGTACCTACGGACCGCTTCGAACAATTGGGAGTTGTCCCAGCATAGCACCGCCAGCGGAGCCTGCTGGTAAAGGGGATCTGGGTCACCCACCGTTCTCCATGTCCTGCGCCATACTTCACAGCCCAGCTTCAATAATCTCCCCATCTTCGCCATTTTAGTTTTGCGCAGCCATACTGTCTCCCTCAAAAAGTAAGGAGCCACTTCACCTTGCAAAAGCCTAGCTTCTGCCTAGTCTTCTGCAGACAACCACCTAGCCACATACAACAACTGTCCTGCCATATAATACAGATCACAATTCGGTAGGTTTATGCCCCCCTTATCACATGTGTTCTGTAGTTTCCACAGGGCCACCCTATTTCTGGAGTTGCCCCATATGAAGCCCCTGCACATGCCATGAAATTTCACAAAAAAGCGTTTGGGGATTAGGTACGGGACATTCACAAAAAAGTGCAAGAGTCTGGGCAAGACCACCATTTTGAGTAGAGCTGCTCTCCCCATCATGGCTAGGGGTAATTTAGACCAGAACACCATGCTATTCTTAACTCCCTCTATCGCCTTCTCTGTGTTATGTTTGTGCTCTGTCTCTATAATGTGGTAGATATTTACGCCTAGATACCTGAATGTCACGGTCTGCCAGGGTATCTGCAAGACGGGCAGCCTCTCTAATGGGGTGCTCTTGTACCTTCCCAGAGGGAACAAACTGGACTTCCCGGGGTTCACTGATTTGCCCGAGAGGGTAGCGTAACGACCCATCACCTCCAACACATATTGCAGGTTCTCCTCCGGGTAGCGCAAGTAGAGAAGCACATCATCTGCATACAACAATATCAGGTGTGTGCTCCCTGTCGTGCGAATCCCCACCTCTCCGTATTGTTGCCGCAGGCATATTGCCAGCGGCTTGAATGCCATGATGTATAACATGGGTGACCAGGGGCATCCCTGTCTGGTACCCCTGCTAAGTTGCCATTTATCCGAGATTGTGGTTCCGGTTTTGACTCTCGCTGTTGGGGTACTGTACAGCATCTGGACCCATCTAATATATCCTGGTCCCATACCGTATCCTTTCAGGGTCGCTTTCAACCACGGCCACCGCACTGAATCAAAAGCTTTCACCGCATCCAGCGACACGATAGCCAGCTTGCACGAGTCTCCCTCAGTTTGGTCAATAATATGGTGTAGCCTCCTGTGGTTATCTATAATATTTCTACCGGGGACATAGCCCGTTTGATCTGGGTGTATCAATTTACCAATTACCCTCTTCAATCTATTGGCTAGCACTGCCGTGAGTACCTTACTATCCTGATTGAGCATAGACAAGGGCCTGTAGGATCCGCATTCCGCGTCTGGTTTCAGGAGCGGAATGATCACCGCCTCGCGGAGGGACACCGGCAGTTTCCCCCGCTTATATGCTTCATTAAACATGGCCAGCAGCAGCTGGAGTAGCTCCTGCTTGTACGTTTTCTAAAACTCGCTGGGTAACCCATCCGCCCCAGGCGCTTTACATGTGGGCAGGTGTTGGATCACTGCCTACAGTTCGTCCACGGTGATGGGGGCGTCCAGGTCCGCTCGCTCTAGGTCATCCCAGGGGGGCAGCCCTATATCCTCTATCGTATCTAGTATATCTTGACTCATGTCCTTTCCCGTGTCCTCATATAATCGTCTGTAATACTTGAGGAACACCTCATTTACCCCTTCCTGGGTATTATGGATTTGACCCTCCGCGTCCCTGATCTCTCTGATCACCGAGTGGGGGTCTCATTCTTGTACGGCCAAGCCAATAACCTACCCGGCTTATCCCCTCCAGCATGCAGCCTCTCTGTGTATTGCTTATAGTTCAGTTTGTATAATCTGTCCCAGAGTTCACTACAAGCTAGCTGTAAGTCCTTTATTTTAGCCCTGTTCGCACGGGTGGTCCCCTCATTTCATATCAGGTCCTCAAGCTCTCTTTCTGTCTCTTGCAGTTCCCGCTCAATACCCCCTTGGAGCCCTTTGGATTTAGATATCGCTACTCCCCGCACCACCACCTTGAATGCTTCCCATACTGTTCCCACCAAACTTGCACTGCCCGTATTAATTTCAAAGTATTCCTCGATGGCCTCCCTCAAATCCTCTCGGAAGCCCGCATCCTGTAGAGCCTCAGTCCTGAGCCTCCATGTCAGATCCGTGCCCTGAGGGGTTGATGTCGCCACTCTATGACCAAAGGAGAATGGTCGGAGAGTACCCGGGCTTTGTATTCCGCTCCCACCATTTCTCCCACTATCTCGGCAGATGCGAACACATAATCTAGCCTTGTGTGCAGGTCGTGTGGCACTGCATAGTGCAAGTATTGCCTATCCGTTGGGTGTAGCCTTCTCCACACATCCTCTAGGCCAAGGTCCATCAAGTGTCCTCAGCGCCCTAGCTGCTGGCGCCGGCTTTTCTAACTTGTCATCTGACCTATCTATCCTGGGGTTCAGAGTGCAATTAAAGTCCCCTCCCCACACCAACGCGCCACCCGCCAGGGGGCCGATTTTACCATATAAAGACCTAATATATACCGCTGTATCATGGTTAGGGGCATACACATTTCTGATATTCACTTCTCTGTTCTCCAGGAGTACCACCACCCCCACCATTCTGCCTTCCTGGTCTATTGTCGAGCTAAGCAGCTGAAATGGTACATGCGGTGCCACCCATATAATAACCCCTCTTGCATATGCCGAATATGTGGCCCCCATGACCGTACCCCTCCATTTCTTCCGGATCACCTCCAACTTCTCTTTGGTGAGGTGGGTTTCTTGTAGCAGAGCTATGTCAATCCGCATCCTCTTTAGGTACATCATCACCTTGTTACGTTTCAGATAGCTATTAAGGCCCCGCACATTCCAGGTCACAATTCTGAGATTACCCGATGCCATTGATTTGTTTGTCATTTCCCTGTAGGCTCACTCACAAACTCAAACTAAAACTCCCCAAAACTATATACACCACAACCTTCCCCTCCTCCCCCCCACCCACCTCCGCATCCACACCCAACAACACCCTCCCCAACCATTGCCCAGCTTCATCCCTAGATCTCAGGCACCCCCACATCTAGCCCTACCTAGTAAGTCTATACTCAGGGCTCAGCAGGGTAAAGTCGCCCTAATGGCTACTTAACTACCAAATCTCAGGGGTAGGTTGCTACCTTCTCGTCGCTCCTACTACCCATACAATCACGCATGACGTTAATGCTATTCAGTTCCAGCATGCAGTTGATACTCTATATTCCAGTCCAGCCAGAGCACAAGGTCTAAGGGCTACAAATTCACTTAAAACTCCTGTGTTCCCGAAACAAGTCCACCTTCCCACTAATCCCCTTAATGTCCATGGCACCGACTCCTAACTTGTCACACTCGAGGAGATCTCAGTCAGCCTCCTGTTCCGGGCAGCCCTGCAGGTCCAGCCACGACGCCGCCTACTCCGGGGTGTCGAAAAAAAGCGCCTTGCTCTTATGCAGCATCTTTAGCCTCACCGGGTACAGAAGCATATATTTGATGCCCGCAGCACGTAGCCTCCTCTTGACGGCCACGTAACTATACCAGCCTCGTATAATCTGGGTACGCCGTGATGTTGGTGGATCCTCTCTCAATTGTCCCGCCCTTACGGAAATATTCCAGGATCTTCTCCCTGTCTTTGTAATTCAGGAGCCTTGCGATTATTGGCCTCGGCGGAGCTCCAGGTCGTGGCCTCCTCATCAAGGCCCGATGGGCCCGCTCAACAGGAAACCCCTGTGAGAGTTTTTCTGCTCCTATCCCCTGGAGGATCATGTTTTCTACATAGTCTGTGGGGTCCAGGCCTTCCTCCCCCTCGGGCAGGCCGACCACACGTATGTTGTTCCTCCTCGCTCTTCCTCCACTCGGTTTTCAAGGTTGGCGACCTGCTGTTTTAGCACATGGACCTCCTTTGCATTGCTCGTGCTGACCTCCGTGTTGACTTTCACTGTGCTTTCCAGGCCACTTGTTCTCCCCGCCAACGCACGGACATCTTGACGCAGAAGGGTAACTTCGATTCCCACAGCATCAATGTTATTTTCCAGGGCCGTCCGCAAGTCTGCCATCACTGTGCCCCATTTGGTGCTCAAATCCGTTATGGCCGCCAGGACCTGACGGTTATCTCCTTCTGCGGCACCATCAGCGGAGGCCGCACCCGTACTTTGCGCCTCTGCCGTGGGGGTTCGCTGCATTTTCGCAAAGACCTCCATTGTGGATTGTTTGGATTTGGCTCTCAGTCCTTTCACAGACATCTCACGATTCTCAATCATATCTGGTCGCCACACTGCGATGCTGATGTGTCGTGCTCTGGTCCCTCAAACGCTAGGACGCTAGTTGCAGCGGGTTGCGTTGTGCTGTGGAGTGCGGTAACGTATTCAAATGGGCTGTCTTCTCCCATGTATTCTGCTGCACACAATCATCCATGCGCCATCAACGATAATCGAGGTGCCACACAGAACTCAACAGCTGCTCACCTCCTTTGCAATGGCCTAGTCACATGTAGGTTGTGCCAGACTGGGGTATATGTCCTGTTAATAGTGTGTTACACACTCGCATGTTTCAGCCATGTCAGCTGCCGGGCATGGCTGCAAATGTCTTTAATCCAATCCGTCGCCCAATACAGTGACTGCATCAGAGGCCCAGCAGTTTCGTTTCGCTGCCGCGTCCTGCTAGATCCCTTTGTTCTCTGGGAGCGCCGCCATTTTGGTGTTTTCGTCCGCGGCCTCACCCCAGGATACTATGTGTCCGTTCGGCTGTTCTTCAGTCTCCCGCGAGCCGCTCACGTTCTTCCCGGCACCTTCCCTCACGCTTGTGTGCGTTTTGCTTCCAGATTCAAGTGAAATGCATGCGTTTGTTGGACGGATCAGGATGTCGGATCACAGAGCACACGGGGCTCACAGCCTATTCCATGGCTGTCCTAGCCACGCCCCCACACCACGGTAGTTAAAGGTAAACCACTGTCCCCTAAACAAGATGGTATCCAACTACATATGGCAAAACAAGAAGCCCAGAATAGCAATGGCAACGCTAACGGCACAGAAACAAGACGGTGGACTCGCACTGCCCTATTTCAGGAAATATAATGAAGCCGCACAACTACGTGTCATAAAGGAATGGGTAGCACACACCCCTCTTCATAAATGGGCGAAACAAGACGAGGCAGTGGCCGGCGCCCCTCTCTCAAATCTACTCTGGAGAAACACCAAAGTCAGCGGAATCTTGGGGGCCGGATCGGACGCATGGGACAGCAATCATGCAAGGAAAGCTGACGACATACCCATCACCCTTCACACCACTGTTTCGGAATCCAGACTTCCAACCTGGGATGGACCGCAACGCCTTCAACAGCTGGAAGCAGGCGGGATGTATCAGATTACGAGACATGTACAATGGGTGGACCATCAGGACGCTTCAGGAATGCCTCCAGGGGGTGGGAATAAAACCGTCAGATGTCTTCCTCACTGCTGCTCTCGATTCTGGCCTGCAAGACTCTTTTATGAAGGATGTTTGTTCTTTTAAATCCTTGGGCCATGGTAAATTATTGGGAAGTTGCACCCTGTGAACTGCATCTAAACAAGAATCCTTGTAATGACCAGGTTGTTTAGCCTTCCTGGTACATATTGGGGGAACAACATGGGTCCTGGGATGGTGGGTATATACAATCCTTACTCTCAGGGGTCCCCATTGGTCCAGGGTCAAATCTATTCACATGCTGGACTAACATGCATTTTCTCATCGTATTCTTTTGGGGCTTTTCTTGCTTTGCTGCACCTTATTTTTGGGCTACTGGTTCTCCAAACCTCTCCAACTCTTCATTGTAGTCACATTTGGACTTAGCTGGGTTTGTTTTCTGCCAAACCTGCACCTGTGGAGTAGAACTGGGGCTTGCCTGCCTTTTCCCCATAAACACTCATTCCCTATTAACTTTGTCCATGGATTTCTATGAGAACATCTCACTCACCTGAAACGCTTCTACAGTGACTCTGGTGCTACTTACTTGCATCTGGATATTTTCTCTGCATCCAGTAAGGCCCAGGGAGATTTAGGCTGAAAACTAGAATTTTAGCTCTCATGTGTGACTTTTAAATGTTTTTATTGATGCAACCAAGAGAAGAGGAAATGCATTTTTTGACATAGTTGTTAAACGAACACAAATAACTTAGCCATTCTCAAAGATAACATAAGGCAAAAGTTAAATTGTTTACATCACAAATGAACATTTTTATGAAATATTTATCATCACTTTTATGCGGCATAAAATCATAAAAGTACAGCACAAACATAAAATACAAGTTGGTCATGATACATATAAAAATACTCAGTTTGCAATAAAAATACATTTTAAAATTATACAAATGCATTACTATCACAATTTAAACTTTACGCCTTTACTTTATAACATTTCACAACCTTTGTCCCTGAAAGGGACGAAGAAGAGTATTTACTCGCAACCCCCGATAATGGGTCTATGTTTATCAATCAGAGGATCAATTTGCATGCAAGGCATCTGGCCAATATCCACGATCCTCCAGGAGACACTATGCATTTTATGACCTGTTATTTATATGCATTTTCTTTTTACTTTAGCAGCCAGGCTCAATGGATGTACTTGGAGACCCTAAAAACTATGTCCAAGTCATTCGATCTTTTACACAGGTCCAAGGCTTCAGTTATAGTGTGCATACCTGCTCTTCTTAGTAGTGGTTTGAGATGCAACATTCTCAGTCCTTTACTTGCTACACATAAAAACAAAGTGAGCAACTGTCTCCTCGCAAGTAGTACAATGGGGGGACAGCCCTGAGCTACCTTCTCACCACATTGGCAATATTGCTACTTTCAATGTGCCCAAACGGAAGTTGATAAATAATGCACAAGCATATGGTGGGCTGATGACATCAAGATATTTCTCAAAGGAAAATTTGCGTTTGTTTCTTAGATAACTTGGGTCTCATTTCAATTTACTGCAGCTAGTCATCATATTCCCTCTATACTTGTTGACACAAAGCTTGTTCATTCTAGTAAGCATGGGTTTAGTGAAATATTGTTCCTTTACGTTACTCCCCTGATAAGAGTCTGTTAAAACCAAGGTTACAGTATCACATATGGTTTGAAGTTAAATGACATATCTTAATTGGTTAAATGTGTTGGAGGGCTCCCTATGGCAGGCAGTTTGGAACTTGCCCATGTCTCTCCCAATATCTATGACTTGATCGAAATTCAGTCTACCTTCTTGGAGGTACACAGTCCTAAGAAATGAACTAAATTTTCATGGTAAAATCCTACAATGTGAACACAACTCTTACAGTTCGTAAATAAAGCATTGGAAGAAGGAGATCTCCAAGTCTTGGAATGTGCAAAGAAATTATAAGTTACTCACCTTAGTGACTAACGTACGCTTAGTCCTTAATCCCATTTCCTCCATACTGCATGGCCGTCCCTTCCGAGGGACGGGAAACCAAACCCTTTTCATCAGAAAAAACCATCTTCCCCTTTAAATTTAGAGGCGTGCACGGGTGCGGCCCTGGGAGCTCGCGCTACCCTCACTCCGCCTACCAGCGCCACACCTCAGTCCCCATTGACGCGTCGACAAAATTCTACATTGCCTAATGACACCAGTATTATTAGGGGGGGGGTGGTGGATGTATGGAGGAAAGGGGACTAAGGACTAAGAGTATGTTAGTCACTACGGTGAGTAACTCATAATTACCCTTACATCACATCCCCTTTCCTCCATACTGCATGGGCGATTACAACTGAACGTAGCCCCAGGGTGGAAAGGAGACCCTCCTTAAGAAAACAGATTCCTTAGAAACACCTGTCCGAAAGCCTCGTCTGACTTAGAGCCGGCGTCCAAACAGTAATGCTTGCAGAAAGCCAAAGGGGTGGCTCGGGTGGCCGCCCTGCTGATGACCTGCCACGGAACCTGCCATTGGAATGCGATGGCAGTGGCCATGGCCCTGATCGCATGGGCGTGCATGTTAGCTGGAAGTGGCTTGTGCTGCCCCTCGTAGCCCTCCTTGATGGCCGAAACCATCAATTGTGCAATAGATGTGTAGAAACTCACCACAACCAGGTAAGTGTATTTAAGCTCTTTATTGTGTGGACCCCACATACGAGCTCTGCCACCAGAGGATCCAGAAACCAACTGGCCAATGTGGAATGTTGATGCCTGAAGGGCCATCAACATTCCACACGCGCATGGACACATTACAACATATCCTCTTCCCTTACATAACCAAACTAGAAAATACAGAATTTAAAGGTTAAACAGTAATAACTTAATGATAAACTTATGGCAATGGCAATGGGCTTACCCTGCAAACATAACACAGTATATCAAAGAGAAAATTAAATAAACAATTTGTGTATGTATAAATATTAATACATGTACCTTCACATCTTAACAACAGTACATCAGAATTACATGTTTTCGAATGAGCCACAGAATTGCATCTGGCCTCCCTAACAGATGTAATCTCTAAATTTTATGGGCGGCCCACACCTCCTAGGAGCGCGCCCATCAGCGTGCCGCACTTCAGCTTGCTGAGAAAATGCAACTTGATTAGCCTCTGCCATTTGATCATTCTCATTCACTCCTGTATCTGAGGGACCTGCAATCTGCTCTTCATGTCCACACCTGTTTCCTTGGTAGTCAACAGGATCATAATCCAAAGCATCATCCTGAGATTCTTGAGACTCGACATTTAAATCTTCACTCCAAGCACCAGCACACTCGCCATCACTCACAACCACCCGTCTCTTACTCCAAACCGAACCGTCCTCCAATTGCACATGGCCCTTCCCTTCCTTCACCACTTTCCTCGAGGGCAAAAATTTGCTGTTGCCCTTGTAAACAAACCTGGGATTTTAAATGTACACAGAATCCCCAGGCTTAATACGCAATTCCTTCCTGGACTTCTGGCGTGCCAAAATACTGCGATGAATCCCATCCAGATCCACCTTACAAGGACCACCACCATCCAAAGCTAAGGTTCTCAATAATGTTCCAGCCTTCCTGCCTCTCATAAGTTCAAAAGGAGACCTTCCCGTAACCACAGAAGGAGTCCTATGATACGCAGCCAAATACTGTGTCAAAACTTCCTGCCAATTCAAACCGTTGGCCAAAGCCAATTGAATGGCAGACTTGATGGTACCATTCGCCCTCTCCACTAAACCATTTGCGCAAGGATTATATAAAGCAGTCCGATAATGAGATATGGCAAGCTGATCCAGAAACTCTCTCATGGTCCTGGATGTGAACTGCACACCATTATCTGTCACCAACTCAGCCGGTAACCCTTCTCGGTCAAACACTTTCCTCAAAAAGGCAATAACAGAATCAGTAGTGACATTACCACACGCAGCCACTTCAATCCACCTAGACGTATAGTCTACCAACACCAACAAATATCTACATCCAGGCTGAAGACACTCAAAAGGACTCATGATGTCCAAAGCCAATTTAGCCCAGACTTGTTTAGGGACATCTACAGGATGTATGGGTTGGGGATGCAATATCTTGCTTTTATCACTGATGGAGCAAGCCTGACACTCCTTCACCATTACCTCCTTGTCCATAGACGGCCACCAGTAATCTTCCCCAAGTCTCCTCTTAGTAAGAGAACGACCCAAATGTCCAGCATGTGCCAACTCTATAATTTTACTCCTGAGACATACCGGGGGTATTAACTTGACGCCTCTGGAAACACCCCAGGGACCCACAGCCAACTCATGCAATACCTGGGAATGATATGATATGATATGATATGATATGATTGTTTATTTATATATCGCCTTTACACAGAAGTGTTTCAAAGCGCTTCAAGGAGGGAGGGAACATAGGAAATACAGAAAATTCAGTAAAGTCCTTGAGCAATATAGAATGTGGAAAATAACTACCATAATAGGCCTGACGACATTTCTGATAGTGCAAGAGCCAAAAAACAAGTAGGGTAGGAGGGAATGGAAAAGGGGAACAAAGCAAGCAGTAACATTACTATGTCTGTCGACAATTTACGCAGTGCAGGAGGAATACAAGAGGAGGGTTGGGAGGGGAGGGCAGGGATAGAGGGGGTGAGGGGGAACAAGACAACTGCTGAGCCAAATTCATCAGATAATTTAGAAGCAGGGGAGGGGGAAAGGAGAACAAAGGGTAAGAGGGGGGACAGACAAGCAACTATCATCGGTCAAGGAACAGATGATAGGAGTAAGTGCAAGGAGGGAAGACCTCGAGGAGTGTTTAGGTCCCCAGAGGAGGGGGAGAGGCAGGCAAGTGAGAGTAGGAAGTAGAGTGGGAAGTAGAGGAGGGTGGGTTTGTGGTGCATAGGACAGGGTAGGCAACTCAAGAGAGTACGTAGGGTCAGCGCAGAGCAGGGGTAGGAATGTCACGAAGGTCCGGAGGCAGGGGCAGGAAGTGGACATGCAAATGGCATTGTCAGGCCGTAACGGGACCAAGTCTCGGCAGAGGCGGGCATGCTTAAGCATTTAAGGAATGGGAAGAGAGAGGGAGGGACACGACCAGAGGGAGAGGGGTGGAAGGGTCAGAGCAGGTGTACAAGGCACAAAGTATGCAGAAGTAGGCAATCAAGGTAAGTTTAAAACAGTGAATGCAACACAGGAACATGCATAGATAATGGATCAAGCATATGCAGTGCGTTTGTTTAGAGGAAGGGTGAAACATGAATGAGGTACGGGTAAATCCCCCAAAGCAATGGAGGGCAGATGTGTGGTATACAAAATTAGTGCAAGACCAATACAAGCAGTATTAACAGTGTTAAGTTACATGATTCCACTGCGGTGGAATTAGAGACTGTAGATGACCAGCTCAGACGAAAGTCAACTGGTGATGGAGGGCAGTGAAAGAGTCACGTTGGTGCTGCAAAGTCAAGATAAAACAGTGCTGGGTTTTTCGGTAGGTTCTGGGGGGGGGGAGGAGGTCATGGAAAAGGAGGGGCAAACCGAGGTGCGTGCACACCTTACCTTTCCCTCAGGTCTATCCTGAACAGCCTGCCATCCTTTTATGAGACCTTCCCAGATCCATTTCAACTTCACATCAGTCTCTGACTCAACATCCCACACTGACTTCTCCACAGCAGAAGCAAGATATGCGACCTGACATTCCTGCAAGTCCTCCTCTTTCTCCAGTTCTCCTTGACCCCGACTGTCTCCCTCAACTACAGGCAACCGGGATAAACAATCCACCACTACATTAAATTTTCCCGGAACATATTGCAAAACAAAATTGTAATCTTGTAATTCCACCGAACACCTCGCAATCCTTGGTGACACCGCCCCAACACCTTTGGTAGAAAACACCTTCACAATGGGTTTGTGGTCCGTCCTGATTATGTAAGGAATAACCCACAGAAATGTCCTGAAATGCTTTGAAGCCCACAACACCGCCAAAGCCTCCCTTTCAATTACCAAATATCTACTTTCCACATCTCTCAGGGTCCTCGAAGCAAAAGCCACAGGCTTCCATTCACCATCCAACCATTGTTCCAGTACCGCACCCAAACCCACATCACTTACATCCACAGTGAGTACAGTCTTGTTTTTGGGATCAAATGATTTCAAACATGGGGCATTTTCCACATCTCTTTTAACCATTTCAAATTCTGCCCCACACTCCTCAGACCACCCAAATCTGGCAGACTTTTTCATGAGGGCCCTCATGGCCACCGTTTTTTCCGCATAGTTGGATGTGAATTTAACATAATACTCTGCAAGAAGGCCCTCAGTTGGTCTTTATTAGCAGGAACAGGTGTGTCCCTCAAAGCTTGTACCAACTCAGCCTTAGGACTCACACCCTCAGAACTTAATGTATGACCTAAATAGGTAACCTCCTCCACTCCCACTTGACATTTGGCCAGTTTCACAGTCAGACCTCTCTCTAAGAAATCGCATCACCTTCCTGACCCTAACATCATGTTCTTCTCTACTACTACCCCACACCAAAATGTCATCCTGAAAATAACTTACTCCAGCCAATCCACCAAACATCTGCTGCATCAACCGTTGGCATACTGCAGAAGCTGAAGCAAGACCAAATGGCATGCGACAGAAACGGTATGCGCCAAAAGGAGTTACAAATGATGTGAGAGGCCTAGAATCAATGTGCAGGTCAATTTGATAAGCAGTAGACAAATCAAACGTTGAATAATACTTTGCATCCCCCAATGTCAACAACAACTCATTAATGATTGGCAAAGGGTGCCGATCCACCCAAATACTAGAATTCAACTCCTGAAGGTCTACACACATTCTAATACTTCCATCAGGTTTCTTGACTATGACCACGGGAAACAACCACTCTGATGACTCAATCGGTTCGCTTATACCTGCCGTCTGTAACTTGGTCAACTCAGCTTCCAATCCCTCCCTTGCTGACACTGGCACTCTCCTCACTTTGTGTATCTTAGGCACAGCACCCTTCTTTAACACAATATGATGGGTAAAGCCCTTGAGCTTACCAAGGGTTTCGGAAAATACTTCAGGAAACGCACCCATTAGCAACGGGGTGTAACTATGGCGCTATTCACATCTCCCTCTGCAATACTGAGAACAGGGACATCCTTACCCGGATGAATTTGCATTCCTAAAGCTGCATGTTCCTCCCAACCCAACACACTTGTACCCTTGGATGCTACATACAATTTGCCCAGAGCTTGTCTTCCATTGAACGAGAAATTGGACCAACTGTAGCCCAATACATGAATGGGATTCTGCCCATAAGCACACGGCTTGATATCGGAAGCTAACAAAGCTGAAATCGGCTTGCCCAAATCTCCCTGATACACTTCTGGAGCCACCAAGGTGTAAGGTGACCCTGAATCTACCAACATATCCACGGGATGATCATCAACCAATACCGGAACCCATGGCCCCTTTACGCACACTCCCATCCACATGCAAAATCACTGCTTGTTCAGGTCTACCACCCAAGGCACCTTCTTGCAACACTGTGGAATCCTCCGAAATTACATTAGCAACCACCTGCACCTTGCACATGCGTGCATAATGGCCCACCTGTTTACATTTCCTGCATTCAACATTGCTAGCAGGACATAGCTTGGAATCAGCCGCATGGCTGGACAAACCACAATTTTTACATCCATCCTTGCCCTTAGATGACCTGTCTTCTTGACCACTGGTCTCGTCAACCATTTTTTTGTTCCTTGGGATCACAGCATGAACCAGATCCCTAGCCCCCTCCCTCTCAGTCACAATCTGTACACTTGCCCTGGAGGCCTCAATTGCCCTCGCGATCTCCAACACCTTTTCTAAGGGTGGGTCACTCTCAATCCACAACCTTTCTCTGATTTTTTGGTTAGAGGTTTTCATCATTATTTGGTCCCTGATGTGTTCATCCAAATTACCCGGAAACCCACAAGTGGCCATCAGTGCTCGTAACGCCGTAACATATGCATCTATGCTCTCCGTAGACCCTTGTGCCCTAGAAAAGAATTTATAACGCTCCAAAACCACATTAACTCTTTTCCCAAAACGAGTTTGCAACTTCTTTAGAGCAGTCTCATAAGTACTTATGACCACCTCCCCTTCACCACCACCTGGAACCATCACATTCTCCACAGGCAGGTGACGGAAAACCCTCAACCCTTCAGTACCAAGACAATTAAGTAGTGCACCCTCCTTCTCATCGTCGCTGAATTTGGCACCGCCGGCAGCCCTCAAATATACCTTGAAGGCATCCACCCACTGATCCCATGGGGCGGTAGGTTCACCAGGGCTTGACAGAAAAGCCGGCGGAGGCCTCGCAGCTGTGTGCATCATGATGGCAAGAGTACCAGAACAGTGCTTCCCTAAAGAACTCCAAACAGTATCAGTCAACACTGACGGACAAAGTGCTGCACCTCTTCCTCAGACTACGAATTACACACTGCAGTACCCTCCAGCATCCAGGCAATACCTGCGGCGTGAAAGTACTAAATGCAAATCAGCAAAAGTCATCCAGCGCAAGCCCGACAAGGGAATCCTAGCAGTCAGCAACCCCAATGCGGCCGGGGCAGCCAGAGGCACGTCACTCGAGTCTCTCCTTGTCTCTCCGCGTCACTCCCACTCCGACACGGACATCAAGATGCTGGCTCTACCTCCTGATACCAGTGCCCGCCGGATGATGAGACCGCACGGCCACAATGTTGATCTCCAAAGCACGCCTCCCAGTTAGCAGCAGCCTATCCGCGTCTGCTTACTCAGACGCGGACGCTGGGAAGCTGTCTCCGCCTCCTGCTAACGGCGCCGGATGGCAAAATCAAAAGGGAGCAGAGGCAGACACGTTCCCTTGACGTATCCTGTGCCACCCCTTTTCCAGCAGCCAGATCTAATTCAGCCACCAAAACCGAATGTCTCCCCTTCGCCTGGACTCCGGGGACCCTCAGATCCGCAGGCTACCCCCAGCGCAGCGGATGTCCAACACACCGTCCGTCGTGCGGTGCTCCAATCCCCCTCCGCAGATCAGAGTTTGTTCCCAGTCCCAACTGCCACTGTCGCCAGCCACGCAACTTGGTCGCTGCACAGCCGGCAACAGCTCGCCAGACTCGTAATGGCGAGGCAGAACGGGACAGCGCCGGGCCGTGGGAAGTGGAGCCGCCAACTGCCACGGCTCTGCGGCGACACCAGGGGCCTTCCAATCCGGGACCCCAATCAGAGTCCCAAGTACACCGGCTGTCTCTCGGTGCAGGGAACCGCTCCAATCCCCCGGCACCCTTCTGGTACTGCGGGCCCGTCAAAGCTTCCCGGCCCGAGAATCGGGCCGCAGTGCGCCGTCAGCAGAGCGGACGCAACGGAAAGGGGAAGACACACGCATGGAGCCGGGACGGGTCCACACTGATCCTCGTCGCCACTGTAGAAACTCACCACAAGCCAGGTAAGTGTATTTAAGCTCTTTATTGTGTGGACCCCACATACGAGCTCCGCCACCAGAGGATCCAGAAACCAACTGGCCAATGTGGAATGTTGATGCCTGAAGGGCCATCAACATTCCACACGCGCATGGACACATTACAACAAGATGCCTTGGATGATTGATACCTGGGCCTTGACCCCCTGAAGGTGACAAACAGTGCAACCGACTTGCGGAAGCCCTTGGTGCTGTCTAAATAGAATTCTAGAGCACGTCTGACATACAGACAGTGCAAAACCCTCTGATGCTCGTCCTTGGTGTCGGCAAAAAACATAGGTAAGATTATTTCCCTATTTAGATAGAAAGCGAAGGGTACCTTGGGTAGGAACGCGGGTTGTGTCCGCAGGACCACCTTATCCTTGTGAAAGGTAGTATAGGGCACTGAGGCCACCAGAGACTGTCTCGCTGACTCTGCGAGCAGAGGTGAGACCTACTAACAGAGCTGTTTTAATGGTAACCAGCCTGATGTCCGCAGACACCATTGGCTCGAATGGCTTGTGCACCAAGGCGTCCAACACTATATTGAGGTCCCACACAGGGTGTGGTCTTTTGATGGGCGGGTAAAGACTGGCAAGGCCTGTCAAATGTCTCTTGACTATTGGGTTGGAAGAGGAGAAGACCGCCTTTTCGCAATTTCTGTGGCTGCCAAATACGTGCTGCATGTGTCCACCTGCACGCCTGAGTGAGTGAGGTGCGCAGAGAATGAGAGCACGTCATCCAACGTGCACATAAGGGGGTCGATCTCCTTAGAGTCTGCCCAGTGACAGAACCTAGTCCATTTACTCTTGTACTGGCTCCAGGTAGCCTTGCTCCTGGCACCCTAAATGATCTCAAGGTTAGCCTGTGATAGGCTAAGGTGTTTCAGCGTGACCTGCTCGGAGACCACGCTGCTAGGGCTAATTTCTGAGGCGCGAGGTGGATGACCCTGCCCCCCCTATTGCATCAGAAGATGAGCTGGACCCAACAGAAGGTGGGTGGCCTGTCCGATAGTCTGAGAAGCTCTGAGAAGCATGGTCTCGCCGGCCACCACAGAGCAATCAGAATGTTGCTGAGTTGACAAGACTCCTTTAGCTTGCAAATCACCCTGTGGAACACGGGGGTGGGTGGAAAGGCATATGCTGTCATGCCGTTCCACTGTTTCTGGAATGTGTCCCCCAGGGAGCCGGGGCCCTGTCCCTGCCAGGACGCAAACTGATGGCACTTCTTGTTGTCCCAGGAGGCGAACAGATCTGCCCGAGGATGCCCCCATTTGCTGAAGATCACCAGCAGCACCTGGTCGTTCAGTTGCCACTCGTAATTGTCCGCCCCGAGTCTGCTGAGCCTATCTGCTTCCAGGTTGGACTCTCCGGAAGGTGCATGGCCATCAGGTAGATGTTGTTCTCCAGGGCCCATTCCCACATGCTGATCGCTAGCCTGCATAGGGGAGGTGACATGGTCCCACCCTGCCTGTTGATATAGTACATGCTGGTGGAGTTGTCTGTCTGGATGAGGACGACCGCGCCCCCAACGAGCGGGAGGAAAGCTTTGAGCGCTAGCCAGATGGCCTTCAGTTCCAGCCAGTTGATATGGGACACCTGCTCCTGCCGGGTGCAGACTCGATGGACATTGTGGCTGCCCAGAGTGTCCCCCCAACCCTCGAGTGAGGAGTCCACCGTAATAGTGACCTGTGTAGACAGCTGCTGGAGGGGCTTGCCCGTCCGCAGGTTGCAGTCCCTGGACCACCATTTGAGGCCCGAGTGGAGAGAATGTTAATGTTAAAGGTCATTTGTACCGCGCACTATCACCACCGGAGGGGTCCCCTGGCGCTCTGGCGGCTCTGAAAGAGGGAGGGAGAGGTGGGTTAGTGGGTGGAGGCTGGAAAAGTGCAAGATTGCAGTGATGTGCTGTTGGCAGCCTCAGCCCGGTGGTTCCGTCGGCTGGGCCTGGGGTGTATGCGGCCGGTAGTCGTTGTGTGATGATGTGCGAGTCTATGTGTGTTTTTTGTTTTGTTGTTGCAGTGTAGTGAAGTTCGTGCGGTTTGCTGTGCTGGAGGTTTGTGGTTGTATTTGGTTTGGAGTTTGAGAGGTGTATGCAGAGAAGAAAATTGTTAGTGGTATTGGTTAATTGGTATCTCTTTCCTGGATTGAACCGGTTGGGCTCGTGTAATCTTACACGACGGGATGCTTGTACACCCTGTGCCTCAGGAGGTACGTGCCCGTTTTTTGCATTCGAGGCCATTTGAGGATTTAGCTGACCCCTCCGCCCGCTCCCTTAATAGCTTTGCATGCTCCTCACCCCCCCCCCACATGACTAGCGCAGCTGCTAGTGTCCTTACTTACGATTGTGTGGTGATTGGTGGTATCTCATCCGTTCCACAGCCCTGTGGTACCTAGTTGTGGCTGTATGGGCGGTGGGGGATGGTAAGGGTTGGCTGGAGTTGTTGCCTCCGCCTCCCTGGGTCTCGCAGGTGGACCCCTGTGTCCAGCGTCAGCCCTACTGGTGCTCAGAGTACTTCTGTCGGTTCTAGGGGTTTGTCAATGTCCTTTTTTGTTGAGTCATTTGTCTTATTGTTGTTTCGGTTTTAGTCTCTGGCGTTGAAGAGCCAGGTTTTTAGTAATTTTCTGAATTTAAGGTGATCTTTGGTGTTCCTTATTACTTTTGGGATGTTGTTCCAGGTTTTCACAGCTAAGTGGTAGAACGCGGTGCCTCTGAGTTTCTTCTTGATGTAAGGTTTTTGTTCGTCGGATTTCGTTGGTTGACCTGAGCGGTCTCGTTGGCCTGTAGATTATTTTCTTTTGTAGGAATTCTGCTCCTTGTCCGCAGATTGCCCAGTGGTTATGCACATTGTTTTGAAGATGATACGCTGTTTTACTGGGAGCCAGTGTAGTGTTTTTAGGGCCGGGGTGATGTGGTCTCTTCTGGATAGTTTGAGGAGTAGTCTGGCTGCTGTGTTTTGGATCCGTTGCAGCTTCTTCAGTAGGTATTCCGGTATACCGAGGTAGAAGCTGTTTGCATAGTCGATACTTGACATGATGAGGCCGACGATAGTGAGTGTTTTGTGTGTGAAGGAGAGGAGAGGTAGTATTTTTCTTGCCGTATGGAGGAGGAAGAAGCATTTCTTGACTGTTGCGTTTATTTGCAGTTCTAAGGTTAGGGTGTTGTCCATCAGGACTCCCAGATTTTTTGCTACCTTAGATGGTGATGGTGCAGATCCCATTTCCGTTGGACACGGGATGGCGGTTTCCTTCTCTTGGTCTTTGGATATGATCATGATTTCAGTTTTTCCTGGGTTGATTTTCAGGTTGTTGGCATTCATCCAGTTGAAGACTTCTTTTAGACAGTCGGTTAAGTTTGAATGATCGGTTTGGGTGTCTTCGATCTTGTAGATGATTTGAGTGTCGTCTGCGTAGTTGTAGCATTTGATGTTGTGTTTCTTGAAGATTCTGATTACTGGGGTTTGGTAGATGTTGAAGTACAGTGGTGATAGTGAGGATCCTTGTGGTACTCCACAGTCGTTGGCTTGTGGGGTGGATTTGAAGGGTTTGATCCAGACGGTTTCAGTTCTGTCTGCTATGAATGATTTAGTCCAGCGTAGCGCTGTCTCTGTTATGCCTATGTCTTCTAGTCTTTTGGTTAGGGTGTCATGGCTAACTGTGTCGAAGGCTGCAGAGAGGTCGAGCAGGATAAGGGCAGATGTGTTGGAGTCTGTGTTTGTTTTTAGGTCATCCCAGATGGATAGTAGTGCTGTTTCTGTACCTCTTGTGGGTCTGAAGCCGACTTGAGCCTGGTCTAGCAGGTGGTGTTCAACGTATTCTTGGGTTAGTTTGTATATGTAGGTTTCGAGGAGTTTGGCCAGGTAGGGGATGTTAGAGATTGGTCTGTAGTTGGAGAGGTCATCTACGTCCCCGCTTGTGGAACGTTGACCAACTCCACTTGAGAACCCCGCTCCTGATTCTAAGATGCTGTGAAGTGCAGCTGTAATCTCTTCATCCGGAGTCTCGTGTGAGGTATGGGCCAGTAGGTCCGCTGCCATGAGACCTAACAGATGCTGGTACCACCAGGCCGAAGTCACTTGTCGGATGAGGAAGTGAGTAATGGCCCTCTTGATGGCTGTGATCTTGTCCTCCGAAGGGAAAACTCTCTCGGAGCATGTGTCCCATATGAAGCACAGGAAAGCACAGGAAAGTCAGCCTCTGCGTAGGCTGCAGCTGAGACTTCTTGAGGTTGAGGGAAAATCCCAGGTCGTGGAGTGTGTTCATAAGGGTGGAGGAAGTGTGGTGCACCGCCTCCGGAGATTGGGCCCTGACGAGCCAGCCAGTCCAGGTACAGGTAGAGATGGTGGCCCTGCATTCATGAGTCTGGTAAACACCCTGGGAGCTGAGTTGAGGCCGAAGGGTAGCACCTTGTATTGGAAATGGCAGCCCATGATCCTGAACCGCAGGAAGGAACGACGCGGCTGCCAAATCGGGACGTGTAGATACACGTCCTTCAGATCCAC
Source organism: Ambystoma mexicanum (assembly GCF_040938575.1). Taxonomy (NCBI): domain Eukaryota; kingdom Metazoa; phylum Chordata; class Amphibia; order Caudata; family Ambystomatidae; genus Ambystoma; species Ambystoma mexicanum. The sequence continues at coordinate 811,666,883 of NC_090929.1, forward strand.
GGAGCACATCTCCCCTGCACAATGTCTCTGCAATGGGTGCTGGCGTAGCCATCTTGAATATTGAAAAGCGAGGGAGAGGTTGAGGGTGGAAAGGTCCAACACAACTCTCAGGCCACCCTGGTTCTTCTTCTGTATGGCCAAAGTCCTTGAGTAGAAGCGCAAGCCTCGCTGGGAGGCTGGAACTTCTTCCACTGCCTGGCTCTCGACAAGCAACCGAATCTGCAACAGAGTTGCTGTCCCAATCGGTGGGAGTGGAGGGGAGGAGGGAGGAGAGGAAGGGGTCGGTAAGCAGTACCCTGTGGATACTACTGAGAAGATCCAAGGGTCTGCAAACTTCTGACGCCAAAACTGTGCGTGAAGAGCAAGCATGCCAACCCACCAGAGACACGTGGACCCGAAGGGACGCGTCATGCCTTCTTTCCCTCTGAGGCTGATGTCGAATAAGGGGACTGAAAAAAGTCCTTACCCCCACCCCTCTTTTGTTGTTTACGACTGTGTTGACTTAGTGAACTGTCAGGCTGCCTGGACCTCTGCTCTTGGAAGCCACTGAACCCTCCGGACCTCCATCCCTTGTCAGAGCGCTTATATGACAGGGTGCACGCCTTGGGCGTGGCCTTCGTAAGGATAGATAAAGACTTCGCAGTTTGCGAACTGTTTTTCTTTTATCTAGCTCCTCAACGGTAGTGGAGTGGAAGAGGTTGCCACCCTCGAATGGAAGGTCCAATATGCATTCCTGGACGTCTGGGTTAAATTTAGTAGCCCGAAGCCAGGCCGTCCTTCTCATATCCGTGGCGGTGCATATGGCCCGGCCAGAGTTGTCGATGTGGGCCACGGTGGACTTCATGATGTCTTGCGCCAACATTTTAGTCTCTGCCAGTCCCGCCTTGAAGCGTGACTGGCTCTGCACCGGACGTTCTGGAAGGAAGTCGGCTATTTCCCGCCAGAGCCTCTGGTTAACGGCTGCCAGCATGGAATCCGCATTGGCTTGACAGATGCAGCGAAGCATTGGAATAAAGCTTCTTCCCGTACGCCTCCAAGTTCTTCTCCTCCTTGCCTAGCAGCGCTGAGGACAAGGTGGCCGATGACGACTGAGGCTTTGAGTAGATTGACGCCGCAGCGATCACCGAAGAGTGTGGGTGGGCAAGGCAGCAAGTGTATCTCATCCTCCATTTGCCTATATCAGGTGGCGATTGGCCGGCTGGACCGAGTGGGGTTTGAGCCACCCTTTATTGGCCAAGGCGACTACGTCCATCTGCATCGGAATCCCCGTTCTAGCTGCGGTGCATAGAGTGAGGACTTCGGCAAGAACTCTTCCCTCCGGTTGTTCGACTTCAGGTTGAGAAAGGCCCAAGTACCCTGCCAGTCCTGCAAGTCGTTTGTGGAAGGCCTTGGTGACGATAACATGTTGGGGGTCTTCTTCCTAGTCTGTGTCCACCAGGGTGTCCATCTGGTCCGGAGAGGGTGGAAGAGTGCAGGGCACAGACCGCTGAGGTGTGGAGACCAGAGCCAGAGGCTGCAGCGGAGGCTGGTATAGAACCGCCTGAACTGTGGGAGGCAGGGGAGCCGGAATCGAAGGAGCCGGCCTGGGCAGCGGGGGCTGCAACAAGGCTTGCATCGCTGGAGCCATAGGAGGAATGACTATGGGTGCGGGCGGTGGACCGGAGGGAGCATGTCCCTGATAAGATCCCTGAGGATGGCCCACATCTGAGGAGATTTCATGAGTGTGAGGAATTTTTCAGCACTGTCTCCAGAAGGATCTGTGGACCCCCTCGGCCTGGTGGCCGGTAGCTGAGCTAGCCTCGGTACCCGTGCTGGTGTGAGAACCTGAGAGGTTCCTCCCGGTCGGGCGTTTCCTCGAGAAGGAGTCACCTTTGCAAGGTGCGCTGGAAAAGAGCGGCTCTCCCTTGGGCCTTTACTTATGTCTGACGAAGTCCTTCAAGTCCTCTGGAGGAGACTTCTTGAAGAGCTCCCTCGACCTAGCTGGTGTGTTCTTCAGAGCATGCGAAGAAAGTGCGTTGCACGCGGTACAAACCTCTCATCTGTGGTCGGGTCCAAGGCAGCAAAGGAAAAGAGCATGGGGATCTGCTGTAGGGAAGAGCCCCTCGCAGGCTGGACGCCTGCTGAAGTCGACATGCGCCAGAGAAGAGCATGGTGCCAGAGGACCGAGTACCTGATTGATAAAAGAAGACAAAAAGACAGAAGGAAGTATCCGGGGAAGAGAACGTGGTATTACATGGCCGAAGCCAAACCCAGAAGGGCGGGTGAAATCGGCACATTCCCGTCGACATGGAAAAGTTGACGGAGGTGTGGCGCTGATGGGCGGAGTCAGGGTAGCGCATTCTCCCGGGGCTGTACCCCCGCGCGCCTCTACATTTAAAGGGGAAGAAGGTTATTTTTCTGGTGAAAAAGGTTCTCTAACCTGTCCCTAGGAAGGGACGCCCATGCAGTATGGAGGAAAGGGGACGGATGTAAGAGTAATGTGATAGAATACTACAAAGTCTGTACCTGGACAAATCCATTCTCATGGACAACCCTTCAAGGTTAACAAAACAATTGAAGGAACAAGTTAACCGATAAACGCAAATAAATGATGAATCTAAAACTGTATAAGGCATTTGGAGAGGGCCCGTCGGGTTTGCAATCACCTATGTCGAACGTCAAAAAATGTCCCTCTGAGCTGAGAACATGGCTTTTGAGATTCCGCTTCAACGTATTACATACTTCGAAAGTGGTTGGTATGAGATTGCACATACCACAAGTGGAGCATATTTGCAGAACATGCAACGACAACAGTAAAGAAACTGTACGCCATTTACTGATAAGACTGCCCTAAACTGTTCAGGAGACAACTGTTTTTGGTGAAATGTGTACTCCCCCAGTGCAATCTGCACAGAGGCTGTATGGTCCAGGATTATGTTGGCAAGACAACTTGTGCTATCCCTAGCGGCAATAGCCTTCTTAAAGGAGATCTTTCTGTCCTTCAGTAAAATTATCACTAAATCAAGCATAGAGAGTTATCAGAACGTTTGAGGATGACAGGGAGGAGATGTACGCATCTCACCACTTCTCTAACACTCTTTAGTTGCACGGGGCACTTCAGAAGATTATAGTAAACTTCCTTTTAAGGGACTACAAAGGACAAGTTTTAATTTCTTAAGAACAACACATTGCAATGTAGAGAGCTGAATAAGATCGGAGAATGGAGCCAGAGTCATAGAGTGACTCTCCCTTGATAATTAAAGCACCCAATTTTAGTTGCACGGTCACTTTGTAGCAAAATTAATTACATTTCAAATTGCACAATTGTTATAATCCTATGTTTATTGATTTAGGTTTCTGGATAATCAAATAGAAACAATTGTATAGTCACATGCAACATTTTATTAAGAACAATCTAGATGGGTTCCGGTCTCGCTTGCAAGCAAGATGGCCGCTGCCTGAGAGGCTTAGACAGCGGCAACATCCTGCAGAGATATCCTTTATCCTGGGTCTAGGCTTGTACTCCAGAGCACTTACCCAACCTCATGAACACTGTGGGCATGTTCGAGCCCAATACTGACAGCTTCAGCACTGCGGGGAGTGCGGCGCGGACACCAGCGCGTGGCGGCCTCACTGTGCCTGTTGGAGAAGGAGTAGGGGAGGTGCGGTTTCACTGAGCTCGAGGCGGGCTGTACCCCCGGATATATACAGCGCCCACACTAGACTGGGACTGAAGCGGAGAGAGAGTCTGTGCTGGAGTGAGTAGGAGGCTCAACCCCCGCCAAGACTGCGATAGCTGCCAGATGGAAGAGCCCGGCTTCCTGGCCCTGTTCAGAGCGCAGCCGGGGGGGGGGGGGGATTAAAGCCCGACGGACCCTGCCCCCGATCCAGATTCCGGACGCCGCCGGGGCTGTCACCCCAGGTCTAGCCCACTCCTGCAACCACAAAGTTACAGATACAAGAGCGGGCCGCGCTCCGCTACATACGCTCCAACCTGGTGACATACACAGTGGCCCGGGCACATGTGGAGGCCCCTCGGAGGCTGCTGGTCTGGAGGCCCAAGGGTGGCGATTGGAAGTCGTTTAGTGACACCAGCCCCAATCACGAACCAGAAAACAGTAGATTCACTCCTGGCTGCAAGAAGGAACTGGCAGCGTGGGCTGCCGGAGCGGGGCCCCGGAGCTAGGGCACAGCTCTACTAGACGGCACTGGCTTCTTCTCCCCTGTGCGGCAGGCCCAGCATCCCAATAACGAACTGTGCAACATGGCAGCAGAGGTGGGGACGAGGGGCTTTCCCGGCACCCTGGCCATGGAGGGTGAGGAGAGGTGAACTGCAGCGCTCACCACGGACCGGCCTCGTGCCACAACCCATTTCCCCCTACAGGACGCTGACTGCCTCCAATTACACAGTAAGACGTCGGCTACCATCCTGGGAATGCGAGCTACACCCGCCGTTATAACACAAGAGCAGCGGTAAGTGGTCTGTGTTAGGGAGAATTCTCATTGATGGCTAATTTCCCTCACCTAGCGAGTCCCCCAGCAGCTTTGCTGGACTTCTGGAGTTTTTTTTCCACTTGGTAAGAGTGAGAGCTTCTCTCCCGCTCTTACCTGTGTTTCGCTATGTTTCTCTACCTGTTTATGTGATTGTGGACTCTGGAGTACACCACTTCAGTAGCCCCCTTCTTTTTGTGTGTCACACAGCACCTTCAGTGCCATGGCACAGGGTGGTCTCTGAGACTTCCCTCGACTCCATTTCTGAGGCGACTACCGTCCCCCAGAAAAGGGGTAAAGTTACCATTAACTTTACTTAGACAATCTACCACAGATCCAATATACCCCATCTTCCATGGAGTACTGGAAAGGGTTAATTCGTATCCCTTTGCATCTGTACCTCCTAGAGCATCGCTTCGCTCTTTTAACATTTAGACTTGGCTGGTGGCAGTGGTATCTACCCTAACTATTCTACCGCGATTATATTAGATAAACATGGTACTGTTCTTGGCTATTAAATTAGCCTCGAACATAAACCCGCTTGACCAAATCGTCTTTCTTTTGGCTCCGGTTGGGTTTATTCGCCATTTCTTTTTGTTAAAGTCCTTCTTGTGTTTTACTTTGCGTGGCAAACTAGGTTCTCCTTCTTTGTTCACTATCTTTTCGCAGCGCTTCTGCTCAGAAGCCCTCCTCAAGGCGCCTGGGTGTCTAGGTGGGCTGAATGTGAGGGAGGGGTTTAGTCACCCCCTGCACAGGGTATCCTAGGAAACCCAAGTCGCACTTTGTCATGATTGGCCAGGGTAGTTGTCCGGGCTGGACAACCCCCCTGCTGGGTGATCGACAGCCAGGCTGTGTGAATGGGGGTTTTCGCATAAAAGGCAGGTTTCTTTGGCTAGAAGTCAGAGTCGCCACTGGAACTACAAAGAACCGAAGAGAAGCAGAGAGAACGACGGCTGCTGCAACTACCCCGTCCCGGTGAAGCCCTGCTGCAGTCTTGAGCTATCTTCCCTTCAACGACTTAGATAAGATCCAGTCGGGAGTCTTCTTCCCTTGAGCTTGGTGGGGACAACCAGCTCATCTTCTGCAGCCAGAGGAATCTCTTCCATGGTCGAAATCGCTGCACGCTGCTGTAGTGGTCTGGATAGCCATCTGAAGAGCCTCTCCTGTTTTTAAGGAGCACACCTTTTATTCTTCGTTGCTGCTGCCGGCTTCATCCATGTGCGGTGCAGACCCCCTTCAGACGTCCTTCACAACAAATCTCCAGGAATCGTGGGTCTGCGGGGATCCAACAGGAACAACTGCCAGGGCACCAGCTGCACCATTGGAACAGGGTACTGTGTTCTACTTGAGGAAACTGGGTGAACCCCTTTTCTTCATTTCCAAGGCTTGCCCTTGTCTTCCCTCCTTATAACTTTTGCTTCCGAACATTGACAATATCGAAGTACTTTTTGGCTACGTTGAATCGTGAACTGTCTGACGGTGTGATCGTCAGCAACAGGCCCCGGTGTCTTTAGACCCTGGCTCCGGCCCTTTGACTTTTGAACTCCTGTCTCTGAGGGTTTCTTGATTCTGCCTGCCTAACCAAAATATTGCCTGTGATTTTTGCCTCCAACTCCCTCTGGGTATCTCAGGTGCTAAGAGTGTTTTGCCCCGGTAGCATTTCATGTCACGGATACGTGTTTATTTAGTAGACCGAACTGTCAAAAAGTGATCGCAATCATATTCGCGGTAACGTGTTTTGTCCGTAACACCGGTTCATTCAAACACAGGGTACTTACCTTGAGACTTGCAGTACAAAGCAAATTGGTTAGTTGTAGTGTATTTAACGTGTGGTTTTCATTTAAGTTTAATAGAAGTGTTGTGTTTATAACAAATGTTTTAAAAATAAATGTACTTATATTTGTCTACTTGAAACCTTGAGTCAGTGTTTGCTTGAGTCACAGTAATTGTGGTCCCTTTGTGTAATCTTCGCTACTGCTCATGTACTCTTGAGATAAGCCTGACTGCTCTGCCACTGCTACCACTCTGACATAGTATTACAGGCTTGTACCAAAGGTAAAACTTGTATTGCCACCTGTAGTCTTAATTGTGTGCAGTGGTCCCTAAAGGCACTGCACAGGATCCTACCTAACAGTCTGCCCGCATGGGTGCCGCTACGAAACCCCCTCCCACGCACCAAGCCCTGTTCACTGGGCCTGTACTCTGATCCCGGCATGCATTTACAGGAGCTATGCGCCCCCTCGGTTTCAGCCCAGCGGCTTATATATGCCACGAGGGTGCAGGACTGTCTAGCCGCGTCGGACCCGAGGCTCGCCACACAATCATATGTGACTCTGGTAACACGCACAGCTGGGGCACCATCAACAGTACCAGGGTGCCCCCCTCAAAAACCATGCATCGCAGGTGAAAACCTCCAGGGCCCCCGAAAAGCTGTTGCGACCCACCCGGACCACGGCCCTCTGAACCTCTTTGCACATAAACACACACCGGAGGAAATACGGGGTCCTGAACCCTCGGCTCCACACCTTTACTGTCCAAAGGGTGACTTGGAGGCCATAACCACCGGGAAGTTCCGAACCTCACCCCACTCTGCCATCAGAGGGGATGACAGCCCCTTGGATTCCCCCAACAACTACTCCCCCCAGGCCGCCACCTGGGAACAGGAGCTCACCCCATTGAACAGTGTGCATGCCCAACGGGGAAAGAAGTGGCCATAACTCACGCTGATCAACCACTGGGCAGGGCGCCCCTCCTGGCCTTGGCACAATCATGGAGCAATGAAATACACAAATAATTGGGCTACGGGCTGATAGCCCATCCAATTCCCCTCAGTAAGACACTGATACGATAGGAGAAGCAGGCTTAAACAAACAATTGTGCCATGTCTTGAAGCACGGATTGTGGGGTCCTGCTCCGGGGCTGCTACTCGGAGTGGGTGACAACATAACCTGTTCTTTGCCCGCCTGCATCTCTCTGATAACACACCAACCCCGGCCCCTCTGGCAGGCCCTGACCACTAACAGACAGGCCTGCAACTGGAGTTGAACACGGGTGGGGAAGATGACCGGAATCTGGTGGATACGGAGAGTTCATACACTCGTCTGCAACCTTTGGGCCCCTGGGGTAGTGGGAAGAGGCTGCCTGGCACTCCCTCTCTTCCTTCCACGCTGACGCTGGACGCCCTTGATATCCGGCCAACCTGGCGGGAAGCACCAGACAGCACCCAACTACACTGCGCACGACGCCCATCCCTGTGGGTGCCAACAGATTGAGGTTGAGTGACCCACCCTGGGTGCCACCGGGGGACGCCTTATTGCTACCAGAGCGACCACACGTCCTGTGGGTACCACCGGTCCCGACCCACTTGTAAAGCAGAATTATATGCAGTACCCTTTGTTAACACCACACACAATTAAGACTACAAGTGACAGTACAAATTCACCTTTGGTACAAGCCTGTACTACATAGTAAAAGTGGTAGCGATGGCTGAGCAGCCAGACCTATCTCAAGAGCAAGTGAGCAGTATAAAATAATTACACAAAGGACAGCAATTACTATGATTCAAACAAACGCTGACGCAAGGTTTCCAAGTAAAAGAATATACATTTATTTACTCTTTAGTTATAGAACATGTCACTATCATAAACCACTCCAAATAAGTTCCAGACAAGTTAAGCTCACAAAATGAAGTGGGAGCAAAATGGCACTCCAGCAATTTAAAAGGGAGGGAAAGACAAAGTTAATAGAAATTGAACCAGACCAACAGGTAAGTACTCAAGGCAATTGAGCAAGAAGAACTACAGTGATAGAATCAGGTAGAAAAGGGTTAGGGCCAAAGTCAATGGGTCAAAAGTCTTTTGTTCAAGATCACACGGTTCAGGTTAGTTCGCGGTAAAGTTCGTGCCACGTGTTCCGGACGAGGTTGGTTGACAGAAAAGTTAGTTGAAAGAGAAGAGTAGGACAAGTCCTCGGATTGGAAAAAGATTTCAAACACTTTCACCACGGTTGAACGAAACAAACAACCGGATTTGCACAGTACCTTAAAAAGGAGAAGAAGCTGTAGCTGAGGCGGACGTTCCTGGTAGTTCCTGCAGGCTCACGGTTCCTGAAGCCACTGTCGGACTGACAAGTAGGAGGAAGGCTGGAGGGTCCTGCACTACGCACGGAAGAAACCAGCAGCAAAGCGAAACACCGAATAAAAGGTGCGCTCCTTTTTCCTTTGATGCCTTTTGCATCCGCGCTCTGAGCGCGTTGTGCCTGCTCTCCCCTCCCCTCCCACTTCCTGGTCCTCCTCTCCCTCCCGCCTCCCTGAAAGCCCACCCCCCCTCTGGTTGGCTGTCCGGCTGCCTCCCTTCTGGGCTACTCGACGCCCGCTCCCCCAGCTCGCTTCTTTGTTGAGCTGAGCGTGGGAGAGCGGTCGCCGGTAGCCCTGTTGGAAGTCTAGGCCTTGGAAGCCCTGCCCGGCCCTAGCGGGCCTCCGTGAGTTAACAAGTGTTTTTTCCTTTGATGCCTTTTGCATCCGCGCTCTGAGCGCATTGTTGTGCCTGCTCTCCCCTCCCCTCCCTCTTCCTGGTCCTCCTCTCCCTCCCGCCTCCCTGCCCGCCCACACCCCCCCCTCCCCTTCCTCTTCCTATAACCATTCCCTCCTGGGCAGCCCTCTGCCCGGCAGCCCCCTGCGGCTAAGGGCCCCTAGGCCAAGGGCGACTCCTACAGTTGCGGCTCCCTATGTGTCTGCAGGTGTCCGCAGGAGACGCCAGCCGCCAGCATCACTTGCTATCCCCACCTTCTCCCGGCCCACCCCACCTACACCGGGTCACTACATTTGCATTGGTGTCTTCACCTCACTGTGTTCAACAGTTGTGGTTAACTAGGGTTTTTTTCTCCCCTCACAGGATTCTCAAACTTAGGTGGGCTCTCCACTGTGTACCTAATACGCATTACTGTTGTTGTTCTGAAATGTGGTTAACTAGGGTTTTTTTCTCCCCTCGCAAGATTCTCAAACTTAGGTGGGCTCTCCACTGTGTACCTAATACGCATTACTGTTGTTTTTATGAAATGTGGTAAACTAGGGTTTTTTTCTCCTCTCGCAGGATTCTCAAACTTAGGTGGGCTCTCCACTGTGTACCTAATACGCATTACTGTTGTTGTTCTGAAATGTGGTAAACTAGGGTTTTTTCTCCCCTCGCAGGATTCTCAAACTTAGGTGGGCTCTCCACTGTGTACCTAATACGCATTACTGTTGTTGTTCTGAATTGTGGTAAACCTGTGCTTGCCGCTCTATTCCTGTCTGCGGGCTCTCGCATCGTCTGTCTCCCCCCACCCCACTCCCTCCTACTCCATGGTGCTCTCTATCTCGCCTATCTTCTCTAACTGCTTCTCCATTGACTATCCTGCTCTCCTCACTAAATCTGGTAGGAAAAAGTTTAAAAAGGACATCCTGGTCTCCAACCCAGGCCTCCCTATCGCTGACACCTACACTAGTGCCTGCTCTAAGGAAACTCTCACTGACATTCTCTTTTTCGTGCCTTCACCTGACCTATGGATCCTTCATATGGTCTCTGTGCTCTCTCCTTTTTCCTCTGCTCCCATTAATGGTGGCACCCATTGGGATGTCCTCTTGGCCCCCTTCCGCTCCTCTAAGGCCATCATTAATGTCTACGCTAATGGGACCGTCTTGGTCCAAGGTTCTCAGGCCAACCTTCACCTCTTTGATAGACGCTTCCCTCGCCTCATCAACTTCCTTTCCTCTCCCGCTGTCCCCCCTCCTCTGTCCTCGGCTACCTTGCCTCTACCCTCCCTCCGTGCCCCCTCTCGTGCTCCTTCTTCACCTCCTTCTTCTATACCTCCGCAGGGCGTACCTCTGATCTGTACCCCTCCCCGGAAGTCCTTCAAGGCTGGCAACCTTCTCCACATTGCCACTCTTAACTCTCGCTCTGCCATCAAGCATTCCTCTGATATCTGTCGCCTTCTTGAGGAACTGGACCTTGACGTCCTCGGTCTCACTGAGACATGGTTCACAGCCAGCTCTGTCACCAGCTTTGACACACTCCTACCTGACGGTTACAAGATCTTCTCCGTGCCCAGGCCCAACCGTGCAGGTGGGGTGTTGCCCTCATCTTCCCTGAGTGGATTCCTGCCACTGTCACTCCTACGAAGACCTACTCCTCTTTTGAATGTCTTGTCTGCCGACTCTCTCTCTCTCTCTCCTAGCCATTCCCTTACCGTGGCTACTATCTATCGGCCACCTGGTCGAATTTCCTCCTTCCTCTCCGAGTGGGCTGACCTCTCCTCCTCCCTCCTGTCCTCAACCACTCACCTCCTCTTTCTTGGTGACTTCAACATCCACCTTGATGCCTCCTGTCCCCCCACTGGACTCTTTTGTGACCTCTGCGACTCTCTCTCACTCTCTATTCTCCCGTCTGGGCCTACTCATTCTGAAGGGCACACTCTTGATGCTCTGATCTCTTCTGACCTTCCCCTCTCTGACCCTCTCTCCACTCCTCACTCTTGGAGTGATCACTTTCTCCTAAACTCCCACCTCACCTTCCCTACCCCACAGGCAAAGCCACCCTCATCTTTGCCACCCACCTTCTCGGTCATCCGACCCATGAAGCGCGTGTCAGTTGAGGCTTTCGCTGCCACCTTCTCGCCCCCCCCTCCCCCTTCGGCTGACTCCCACCCTGACACAGCCCTCTCCATGCTCCACTCTGCTATATCTGATACTCTTGATATCCTTGCCCGTGTCATGAGAATCCGCCTGAAGCCCAAAGCCAAATGTAACTCCTGGTATGACTCGGATCTCGTCACCCTAAAACGCGAGTGCAGGGTGGCTGAGAGGAAATGGCGTGCTTCATGTTCATCCTCTGATAAACTGGCCTGCCGCCTGCTCCAAAGGCAATACCGTCTCTCTGTTCTCACCAAAAAGAGAGCCCTTATCCAAGCCCGCATCTCTGCGGCATCCAACAACTCGGCTGAACTCTTTAAAATCTGCAAGGAGCTTGCCAACCCTGCTGCAGTCTCTACCTCTCCTGTCCCCTCCCAGGCCCTATGCACTGCACTGGCCTCTCACTTCATCTCAAAAACTCAGGACATCCTGTCCTCACTCTCCTCCTATCACCTCCCTCCCTCCCTCCCTCTCACCCCAGCTCTTCCTCTGGCCCTTCTGCAGCCACCCCTCCTCCCTCCTTCTCTGCCTTTCCACTTTCTTCTGCCGACGAGGTTTCCAGACAAGTCCGATCTATGAAAGTCTTGTCTAAACAGGTTCACCCCTGTTCCTCCAAAACTATCAAGGACCACATCGACTCCCTGGCTCCTGCCCTGGCTGACTTTTGCAACCACTCCTTCGCCTCTGGAGTCTTCCCATCCCCCCTCAAGCACTCCCTTGTGCACCCTCTTCTTAAGAAACCCTCCTCCGACCCCTCCTGCCCGGCTAACTATCGCCCAATCTCCATCACTCCCTTCCTGGGCAAGCTCCTGGAGAAACTGGCCATCTCCCAGTTTAACCTCCATGCTGAAACTGTTGGTAGTCTCCATGACCATCAGAGCGGCCAGAAGCATGGAAACTGCTCTCCTGAACATCCGTGAGGACCTGCTCTTGAACCTCGACTCCAACACTCTGTGTGTTCTCATTCTGCTCAATCTCTCTTCTGCCTTTGACACTGTCAACCATGCCATCGTGCTCAACCGTCTCCGTGATAACCTGGGTATCACTGGTCAGGCTCTGGCGTGGCTGACCTCTTTCCTTTCCAATCGATCCTCCCAGGTCCAACTTGGGTCCTTCCTCTCTGACATCTTTTTCTCCACCTGTGGTGTTCCCCAGGGATCTAATCTCTCTCCCTGGCTATTCAACCAGTATCTGGCACTCCTTGCCCACCGCATCGCCGCTCTCTGCCCTTTCTTTCAGTGCTATGCGGACGACACCCAGCTCATTTTCAGGCTACCCTCGGCCTCCTCCTCTCCTTCCCTCATCTCTGACTGTCTGTCTGCCATACAGGAATGGTGTGCCGCCAATGACCTCTGCCTTAATGCTAGTAAGACTGAGATTCTACTCATCGGCACACCCACTCCCTCCTTCCCTGTAGCTCTCTGGCCAGCCTCGCTTGGCCCTCCTCCTGCTCCTACCTGCAAGGCAAAAAACCTCAGGGTCATCTTCGACTCCACACTCTCCTTCTCTCCTCATATATCTGACGTCTCTAAGAAGTCACATTACCAGCTGCACCTCCTCAGAGGTATTCTTCCCTTCCTCTCCTTCCCCCAGAAGCTCACTGTCTCCCGAGCCCTGGTTCTCTCGAAGCTGGACTACTGTAACAGCCTCTATCTTAATCTGCCTGCCTCCACTATCCGCCCCCTGCAACTCATCCAGAAGCCCAGGGACCGTATCTCTCCAGGACTGAAATCTCTACACTGGCTCCCAGTGGCTGCGAGGATTAAGTTCAAAACCCTCTGCATTGTCCACAAGGCCTTCTGGGGCCTGGGGCCTAAATACCTTCAACTCTCTCTTCCTAAAAATCTTCCTTCCTGAGCCCTTCGCTCATCCATCTCCAACTCCCTCAGGGTCAGCCGCTTCTCGAAGCAACGAGCTGGGGGTCGATCTCTCGCCGTGGTAGGGGCCTCCCTCTGGAACAGCCTTCCTGCCTCCCTGAAACGAGGAGAACCATCTCCGGTTCCGGAAGCACCTCAAAACCTTCCTCTTTGCTTCTGCTTTCTCTCTCCCTCTCCCCTGCTAAATTCTCGACTGAATCTGCACCGAATCTGCAACTGGGCCACTCTCACCGACTTCGGTCCTGGGCCCAGCCACTCTCCTCTTGCACTGCCTCCCTGGCAACCCCTGCACTGAGGGACTGTCTCTGTATCCCTACAGCCCCCCCTTTCCCAGCACTTGTCTGCACTTACCTTGCACTTGCCACCAGCTGGCCCTATTTATTTACTTTATTCTACTTACTTGTACTGCACTTCCCCCCTCCCCTTCCCCTTGCACTTTTCCCTTCCCCCTACCCCTGCACTTGCGCGGTCTGAATGACACCTGGCCTAGTAGGATCGTTGTCCGTCTTCCGCTTGTTCCCCCCTCCCTGCCTCGTCGCGCCTTGAAACACTTGTGTATAGGCGCGTTACAAATGACATATCATATCAAAACCCAAGCAGGGACCTACCTTCCTGGCTATCCGGCCCACTGTAGCTCTGTACAGCAAATTCGACCAGAGGAGGGGGCCTGGTTTGAAGTTTGGCCGAACTGGTTTGTCCCACCAGCTCAAGGGAAGAAGTTTCCTGGAGGATCTTCTCTGTCGTCGGATTCTGAAGATTCGGACCTGCAGCAGGGCTTCACCGGGCGGTTCAGTCGTACGGGTCCTCTTCCATCAGCTCCTCATTGGTTCTTTCGTTTCAGTGGCGACTCTGCCTTTCCAGTCCCACAGACCTGATTTTTATGCAGTTTTCTCCCATTCACACAGCCTGGCTGTCAATCACACAGCAGGGTGGCTGTCCTGGCAAGGACAGTCACCCAGCCAATCAAACAGGAGTGCGACTTGGGTTACCAAGGGAACCCATGGCAGGGGTCCTAAGACTCCTCACTCACATCCTGCCTACCCAGACTTTCAGGCGCCTTAAGGAGGGCTTCTGTGCAGAAGCCCACGAAAAGACAGCCAACAAAGGGACCAAACCTGGTTTGGCGCGCAGAGTAAAACACGAGAAAGACTAACAAAAAGAAATGGCGAATAAACCCAGCCGGAGCCGAAATAAAATAGATTTGGTCAAGCGGGTTTATGTTTGAGGCTAATAAAGTAGCCTAAAACAATACCATGGTTATTTAAAACAACCGCGGTATGAAAATTAGGGTAGTTACCACTGCCACCAGCCAAGTCTTGATGAAAAGGGAGCGAAACAGTGCTCCAAGAGAAACAGACAAAAAGGGATAAGAATTAACCCTTTCCAATACTTCATGTAAGATGGGGTGTACTGGGTCTGTGATTTAAAGAGACTACATAAAGTTAATGGCAACTTTACATGTTTCTGGGAGACAGTAGTCAGTCCCAGAAAAATGGAGTCAGTGGGAAGTCTAAAAGACAACCCTGTGTCACTGCACTGAGGGTGCTGTCTAACAAACACAAAAATGATGCTCATGGAGTAGGTGAGGCTCCAGAGCCCAAGATCACACAAATAGTAAAAACACACACAGCAAAACACATGTAAGAGTGGGAAAAAGGCTCACACTCTTACGAGGTGAAAAGAAAAACCTAGAAATCCAGCAAAGCTGCTGAGGGACTCATTAGGTAAGGGAAATCGGCCATTTATGAGAATTCTCCCTAACACCACTTCAGCATCGATAGGATCTAGACACATGCACAGCTCCCCGACGCCAGGACCCATCAAGAGACTGATCAGGCACATTTGGACCGAGCGCCTTACTGAGACCGCGCCACAGCTCCATGGGTAAAGTTAAGGTCAAAAGACAGGCCCTGCAGAGCAAAATTGACCTTTTCACAACAGGAGCTCCTCCCCGACGCGCAACGCAAACACCTGATGGTGGAGAACCCAGGGAAGAAACCCAAGATTCTCCAATTTCACCTACCAACGTCATGAAGGCGATTGGCGACTCGAGGACGTCTCTAGAACTGAAGATAGGAGGGCTGTCCTCTGAGGTGTCCTTCCTCCGCCAAGACCTACACAACCTGTCACCAGCGTCGGGGAGACGGAACAAAGGATATCGGACACAGAAGACAGTCCGCCAATTGGAGAAGCAACTGGCAGCAATTTCCAAAAAAGACGACCAACTTGAATACCGTGCAGAAGACAGCGAGGGAAGGGCACGGCGGAAGAATCTAAGGATTCTCGGAATCCTGGAGAAAGAAGGCGGCCCTAGTGTTGAACTTTTCCTTGAAGACTGGCCTGCCTTTATCTTTGCTCCCAAGAACCTTTTCTCCATTGAACGAGCGCACAGAGTACCCACTGGGCGGCCCACCTCCGGATCCCCACCAATGACGATTATCACACGCCTTTTAAACTTCCGGGACGCTATCCTCCAGATGGCCCGCGCCTCAGGCCCCGTCACGTACAATGGATACCGCATGGGGTTCTATCCAGACTACACTAAGGAGGTCCAGAAGGCCCGCCAGTCCTTCGACTCCGTGAAGAAAAAGCTCCAATCCTTGTCAATTAAATATGCCCTTTTCTTCCCGGCACTACTCAAAGTCCATCATGAGGGTGCCACCCATCTGTTTTACACTCCCAAAGAAGCATGGGAATGGCTTGAAACTCAAATCCTCAACGGGCCTGGCCCCCGTCAATCGCCTCTCGGCCCATCCGGACAGAAACCTTAGATCCGAACAGACCTCACCCCGCTCAACCCCTGCTGGCCCAGAATCCGAGTCGGCACTGCACCCCGGCGAGAGCACTGAAGAGAACGGATGAATGCTCCCACACTGTGATGCCTGGGCGGCAACACAACTACCCAAGGGGTCTGACATTGCGGCCGCCACCTTCAGCCCAGAACGGGAAGGAAGAGCAGTGGCCTAACCCCCTGGGGAGCTCCTCGAATAAGTTTGTATTGTTTATGGTTATATGTTTGGGCGACAGGTGCTTCCGGTTTGGGGGGTGAGGGGGGGTTGAGGGGGAGTACAGGGTGGGGGAGTTCACGGGTGTTGGCTACCAAGAATTA
Source organism: Ambystoma mexicanum (assembly GCF_040938575.1). NCBI lineage: Eukaryota > Metazoa > Chordata > Amphibia > Caudata > Ambystomatidae > Ambystoma > Ambystoma mexicanum. The sequence goes on from NC_090929.1 coordinate 811,683,003, forward strand.
CTGAACAAGAAGGCAAGATATCTGTTGTTGGCGCAGGAAGCGCAGACACTTAAACCAGGGCATTTTGGGTACCTCAATCCCAACGGATGAAGTTATGCAGTTACATGGCAGCGTCCAAAGAGGCCCTTGGAAATCATACAACCGGACACTCAAAGCTTATATCAAATACCCACTTGGCAGCAGCGGGACCAACGTGCAGGGGGCACCGGGATGCGAGGGGACATATAGACGGGTCGGGGGCCACTAAGACATATGATCTTTTTGATTTTTCAAAACACTGCACACGCGCTTAGGACGCACGCTAATAAACTGTCCCTATTGACCTGGAACGTCAATGGCCTTAGTTCCTGTGTCAAACGCAGACTAGTGCTCGAATAACTCAATCGATACTCACCAGATATAGCCCTCTTCACAGAAACTCATTCGATCGGAACCGGCAGTGGCTTCTTTAAAAGGTCCAACTACACGCACACATACCAGGCTGGGTTCTCAAGAGGTACCAGGGGCACGATGGTACTCATCTACAAACGAGTGCCGCTGCAGGTCAGGAAAGTGCGGACCAACCCCCGTGGCCGATTTGTAGTGGTACTCTGACATATGGGGAGAACGATGGGGCCCCATTGCGGCTTACGCTCCCTCCACACTCACGAAGGAACTCCTCGGTGAACTACAAAACATATTGCTAGAAGAATAAGCAGACCTTTGGGCCCCTACGAGGGTATTTTAATGAAGTCATGGAAGTTGCTGTTGATAGATCACACAGGGAACCCGGGATTCAGCGTACCCTGACTGCTCTATACACTTTTGCCGAAACACTGGGATTGTCTGACACTTGGCCAACATTACATGTTACTGGCACCAGGCTCTCATTTTATTTCAATGCACATAAAACATTCTCGAGAATTGGCTATGCTTTCATCCCCCGCAACATGTCCCATAGGCTCATATCCGCTGAATGTTTGGCAAGTGGTATCTCGGATCACTCCCCTTTGCTTATAAACCTGAAAAGCGCACGCCACCGACCAGACACCACCTGGCGTGTGAATACATACTACCGGGGGTTGCCTGAGATTGCTGAGGGACTAGAGAAAAAGACTGCGGAATAATTCAAAATAAACTAAGCCTCCGTGGACTGCCCGATTACGATATGGGAGGCGTACAAAACAGTCCTTCATGGGGAAGCCATCTCCTTGGTGTCGGCCTACTGTAAGCAACACACCCAGAAGATTGTGAACGCTGAAAGACGGGTGTCCGAGAGTGAGGAACAATTCCTTGTGCAGGGAACCAGGGCCTCACGCCTTGATAACGACACAATAGGCCCTCAGCTACATAGCCCTAGACAATGCCCGGACGGTTCATTGGCTAGTCCGGAGCCAAATCTACGAGAGAGGGGATAAGGCAAGCAAGACCCTGGCCTGGCTGGAGAGACACAAAAAAAGTAAGGGGCATGTTCGGACCATCAGATCGTCCGAAGGGGAGCTATTGACAGCAGAATCTGACATAGTGGAGGCCTTTGCCACCTACTATGAAAAACTTTATTCCCCACCCATAATGAGTCCCACACCCGCTCACTCCAACTTTCTTGACCAGATAGAGGTCCCGTTACTCTCCACAGAGCAGGCAGGACTCCTAGACACTGAGTTCACAGAAAATGAAGTGCAGGATGCGCTAACACAGCTTCAAACCGGAAAGACCCCGGGGCTAACGGTTTCCCAGTGGAAACCTGGAAACCTCTCGGCAACACATTAACAGGGCACTTGCAGTGCATGTTTCTCCGGAGCAAGGAACAGGGCGTACTCCCCCTTGACCTCAGAAGAATGTGCATAGTGATCATTCCTAAACCCAGGAAACCCCCAGAGGACTGTGCCTCTTATCGGCCGATCTCGCTGATCAACGGAGAGGCAAAAATCCTTGCATGGGTACTGGCTAATAGACTGCTCAGGGTGATTGAATCCCTTGTTCACCCAGACCACTGTGGGTTCATGCCCAACAAGTCCACCTGCATGAACCTACGCAGTGTCCAACTTGCTCTCGACAGGCCCCCGGAGATACCGTGCCAACTAGCCCTGCTAGCAGTCGAAAAAGCATTTGACTCGGTCGGGTGGGAGGCCCTGTGGGATATCATGGGATGGATGAACTTCGGGCAGGGCTTCATCTCCTGGGTTAAACTTCTCTACGCATCCCCAGAAGCAACTGTGAGAGTGAACGGCAGGTCTTCCAGATTGTTTCCACTGGGCCACAGAACCAGGCAGGGCTGACCTTTCTCCCCCCTCCTATTCTTATTAGCTATCGAGCCACTAGCAATTAAACTTCGAACAGATAAAAACTGGTCTGGATTCACCTGGCCGGGGGAGGAGAGAATCGACTCTCACTATATGCAGACAACCTCCTCATATACCTTAGCAACCCTGTGAGCTCCTGCCCAATTGTGTCCCATACTCTTAGGGAATACCCACATTTTTCCGGCCTAAAGGTGAACAACCAAAAAGTTGTGTACTTCCCAATTCAGGGAGGTGACGCTGCGAACCCCGAGACTTGCCCCTACCACGTCTCCATTCGAGACTTCACATATCTGGGCATACGTATTAACCCAACTCTGGATAGGTTCCTTCAGCTTAACCTACAACCTGCATTAAACAGATTTAGTAGGGACGTTTCCCACTGGCAATCGCTCCCACTATCATTAATGGGCAGGGCAGCGCTGTTCAAGATGACGACTCTCCCGAGACTCTTGTACGTCCTACAAAATGCTCCACTCCCCATTCCCCACGAAACCTTCACATTAATAGACAAGAATTTACGCACATTGCTTTGGGGGGATGTAGTGGGGGGGGGACAACCCAGAATCGCTCTTACAACACTGCAGCGCTCAGTATGGGAGGGAGGCATTTGACTACCATGCATTTGCACATACTATTTAGCGGCAAAGACAGGGTGGTAAACAAATGGTTACATGGTGACGCTACACTACCACATATCCGCATTGAGACAGCGTCTATGCACCCCTTACCACCCCTCCAGGCCCTATACGCTGACAACGGAGGAGTATCGAAAATACCAAGAATGTCACTTCATACCCGCCATACCTGGAGCGAAGCACCCAAACATATTGGCCGGGGAGCAAAACCAACATTAGCCCAACCCGTATGGTACAATGCCCACCTCCCAGAAATACAAAGAATGGGATGTTTCGAGAACTGGGAAAAGCGAGGGATATGCACACTGGCACACGTGATCCAAGAGGGACGCCTGCTAGAATTTGAAACCCTGAACAACAAATTTGGCCTATGGACCGGTTTAGGCATGCACAACTTGCTCATGCCATACACACCCAGTTCCCGGACATAACTACTATACCTCCTTGCTCCCCACAGGAGACCAAAATTCTCCTGCAACGTATCACCTCCAAAGTCACCTCCACGCTTTACCAGGCCTTTAACTCTTTCGGAACTAAGGATCTTACTAAATTCAAGGAGAAGTCGATGAGCTGGAACCGGAGGACTGGGTAGATGCACTGGCGTTCCCCTGAGAGATGGGTATTGAGGCTAAACTGAGGCTGAAACAACTCAGAATACTCCACCGCTCCTATTATCCTTGGGCAGCCTTGCCAAATGGGGAGGGACCGGAGATGAAATTTGTCTCCGATGTAAACAGGGAACGGGCACCTTCTTCCATATGATATGGGACTGCGACGTGTTACAATCCTTCTGGGATGAATGCATCAATAAGATTTCCAACATAATAGGATCACCAATTCCGAAGGACCCCAAAATGACATTCCTGGGGATCTGGGTAGAGGTAGACATCACAAAATATGAAAAATCATTCCTAGAGGTGGCATTAGGAGCAGGGAAAGGGCTGATCACCGCAACTTGGGATTCGGCAGAGACAATATGCCTGACCCGATGGATTAACGAAGTAAGCAGGTGCGCATCTATGGAACACTGCATCTACAACGCGAGAGGCTGCCCCTGGAAATTCGAGAAGATATGGGGGAAATGGCTAGCTGTGTACTGAGAAATCTCTCTTTCCCCCCTACCACCTCCCTCCCCTCCTTCGCCCCCCCACCCCCCTCTTGGACACCCGATGTACTTGGAACTGCCATCCGTTTTTTTGTTCTTCTGATATATCCAATGTACCCCACTGACCCTGCTGCCTCTTACTGTCATTAGTGCCGTAACTTTCAGTTGAATGCCTATATTCATGATGTTTTGTTGTATAAACCCAAATAAACAGTGTTATAAAAAAAAGAACGTTCTAGATGTATAATGCAACAGCCATGTTTCAAATTTTTTAATGAAATTTGTTGTTTATGCAATGTTTTTCGATTGTTTGATAATGTATTAAGAAATGTTTCATACCACTTCATTTGTAATGTGTAAAGGGGTACACTTCTAACTACAAATACAAATAAAAGAAAACAAATGTTTTTTGAAAGTCATGTCTTCTACTTCAGCCAACACGAATGCCTATTCACACTATTTCTGCTGACGCTATTTTTCCCTGAATTATTACGAAATTCATCTTGTCCTTGAGCGCTTTTCAGTAAAGTGATTTTCTGGAGATGAAATTTCCTTTGGGGCAAAACGTTGTGTTGCATAGTGATATGAAATCCTGGGATAGGGACTCATATGGAATAAGTAAGCCAAAGAATCAAATCCGGCAACTGAATACATAAAAATGTCCGTTATTGACAATTAATTCCCTGCACAATTATGACCATTTCCAGGTTGAATACAAATAGTAGAATATCTTAAGTTTAGATCAAGGTCCAAAAACAAATAAATGTGTCAAATTTGGTAAATCTCAGGTCAAGTAGAAACACAGACATATTTGAGGAATTACATCAACTGAATGAATTGAGAACTCTACCATTCAGTACATTTTTAATACTAATAACACATGCAATTCAGAGCAGTTATGGCACTTAATCGTTTGAGGAGAAAATAATGTTTGAATTATAGCAATTCTTTTATATTGGAAAATGGTGGAATCTATGGCGGATAAGGTAACTAATTTATCAAACTGAATATCTGTAAAACTGATAATGGTTTTATGTTAATCCTAACTAGGCTATTTTCATGCAACAATTGTAATACGTGGATAGGATTTTTTTCATGGATTCTTATTTATTGCCTTTTCATCTTACAATGCTAGAATAGGGCATTGAAGGTTTATGGAAACAACTGGAATAACAACAAAAAAATGGGTTTATACTGGTTTGTTGTTCTTATCCACAGAAACCCCGGGATACAAACACAGTTCTTCACTGGCAAAACATAAGCACATCAAACCTGGACTTAAGTAACTTGAATGGCTAGCCATCAGGGAAGCCAGTTTAAACTGATCTGCCTAGTTGACAATCTTTGCAGCAAGGCCTTTGCTGTAGATCAGTGATTCATTTCTCCTCTTATTAATCTTAGTCCGGTGGTGGCCATTATGAACGATCAAACAAACAAGGGAGAGAGCAAGAGAGAAACACAGGCTGGTAGCGGAGAGAAGCCAGGAGGAGTCAGAGGGAGGAAGGAGTATATTAGGAAATATCTGGAGGAAGAGAGGGCCATAGGAAAGGGAGTACAGAAAGAGAAAGACTAGAGGGAACATCCAGGAGGTGGGTCTGTCATGATTTACAAAGGTTACAAACTAGTTAAGGCAGGGGTGCCACAGATTAGACCACTTCACTCACTGTGCGTATGAAGTACACGGTTGCACATACGGCAAAGGCCAGTGTCAAAAGACAAAGTAAGACATTTACTGTAGACAATATATTGTCATTGATAAACAACACTTGTGAGTTCCTCGGAAAGCAAGCACATAGCTTGTTCCGTGGCTCTAGCGAAAGCGATTAACAAGACATGATAAATGCCTCTTGCTAACCACAGATTAGCAGCCGTTGGTTTTCAACAACTTAATGCCTTGAAAAGACACGTGGTCTTGACACCATCATAGTAATAAGTTATGGATGTTCTTTGGGCAAAAAGAACAAGTTACTCTCTTACCTGGTAACGTTCTTTCGATGGGATGGTCCGACGACGTATTCCATATTTGACAGACTCCCAAAGCAGTACCAAAGCAAGGAGGTGGGAAAAGAATTTAGAACACAAATTTAACATGCCCAATCAAATTGGGAATAAATGACTGCCTTGCCAAAGGCCAGATCCTGACCTCGGATGGAATCGAGGGAGTAGTGACGTACAAAAGTATGAACAGAAGCCCAGGTGGCTGCATCACAGATGTTACGAATAGGAACACCCCTCTGTAGGGCAGTAGATGCAGCCATACCCCCTGGTAGAATGAGCCCGCAAGCCAGCCGGTGGGTCCTTACCCACCAAGCGGTAACACTCGGAGATAGCCAAAATAATCCAACGATACAAAGTCTGTTTCTTCACAGCTTGTCCCAAACGCTTTCCAGCGTAACCAATGAAGAGTTGATCGTCCACTCTGATCCGGGACATGCGTGAAATATAAAAGCTCAACGCTCTCCTAGGATCAAGCCTACGGAGCCTCTCCTCTTCCTTACCAGGATGCGGAGGAGGATAGAATGCCGGAAGAACAATCTTCTGGCCCAAATGAAATTCCAAAACCACCTTCGGAAGAAAGGAAGGACAAACTCGAAGGACAACCCTGTCCTTATGAAACACAGTGAAGGGTGGCTTAACTGAAAGTGCCTGTAACTCACTCAGCGAGCGGAAGCAACTGCAACCAAAAACACAGTTTTAAGAGTTAACAGTCTCAAAGGGCAAGAATGCAAAGGCTCAAACGGAGCACCCATAAGAAACTTAAAAACAAGGTCCAAATCCCAACCGGGCACCAGAAAAGGTGACGGAAGGAACACATTAGTGAGCCCTTTCAAAAACTGAGAAATTAAAGGAATCTTAAAATAGGAACATTCTTCAGATGACGCTTAAATATGGACAGCGCTGCCAGGTAACCTTTAATGGTACCCACTTGCAAGTCCCTGTGGGCCAAAGAAAGCTAAAAAGACAGAACCATGGGAATGTCACATTTAAAAGGATCCACATTCTTAACTCTGCACCAGTCGCAGAATTTACGCCAACGGCATCGGTACAGAGACTTTGTTGCCGGCTGTCTGGCCGAGAGCAACACCTCCAATATGTCTTCAGGGAGGTCCCAATCCTTATACCTCAACCTTTCAGAAGCCAAGCGTGAAGGTTGAGGGATCTGACCTCTGGATGGAGAACCTGACCCCCCCCTCCCGTGAGAGCAGATTGTCTCGGTAGGGAAGACGACATGGAGGGCAGATGGACAAGTCGAGAAGGTCCGGGTACCACGTCCTCCGGGCCCACGCCGGAGCAATGAGGATCATCCGGGAACCGAACCTCCGTAACCTCCGCAGTACTTGCAGGATGACGGGGACTGGAGGAAACGCGTACAGCAGTGCGAATGACCACTCCAGCACGAACGCGTCTCCTAATGCTCCTTTTGGAGGAAATTCCCACCAGCAGAACCTTTCGCACTTCCGGTTGACACTGGAGGCGAAGAGATCCACTTGAGGGGTGCCCCAAAGGGCGAAGATCTCCAGGAGAATCTCCTGAGCCAGCTCCCACTCGTGAGAGATCGTGCTCTGCCTGCTCAATGCGTCCGCTGTCTCGTTGTCATCTCCGGCCAGATGAACAGCCGAGATCGAAGCTTCCTGCTGGATGGCCCAGAACTCGAGCTGCATCGCCTCTCTGCACAGAGGAAGTGACCCTGCCCCCCCTTTTTGTTGAGGTAGTGCATGGCCACCGTGTTGTCTGTCAGGATCAGGACACTATTTCCTCGCACAGTCGGCAGAAAAGCCCTCAAGGCTAACCTGACGGCCCTCAGCTCCAACAGATTGATATGGAGTCTGGACTCTGACGGAGACCAACGACCGCGTCCGTCACGATCGTCACCACCGGCCAGGGAAGCCAAAACGGAACCCCCTTCATCAGATTGCCGTCGACGGCCCAACACAGAAGGTCCTGGGCGATCTAGGGCGACACCTGAACAGGGTCCGACATCCTGCCGGAAGATTGCGACCACTGCATCTTGAGTGCCCACTGCAAAGATCTCATCCGCAGACGAGCCTCTGGCACCAGACGAATGCAGGATGCCATGAGGCCGAGCAACCTCAAGAACTCGATCGCCGGGAGCGTCTGGGCAAGTTGAAACTTGTGCACCATAGAGCCCTCACCTGGAGAGGAAAACACAGCCCCATGGATGTGTCGAGCACTGCTCCGATGTACTCGAGCCGCTGTGTTGGCGTCAAATGGGACTTCTTTAAATTGAGGGAGAAGCCCAGCTTGTGAAGGGAGTGGCAGGTGACGGACAGATGATCCAGGACTTGCTCGGGAGAGCTCCCCCTGATCAACCAATCAGCCAGGTAGGGGTAGACGTGCATCCCCCCTTTCCTGAGATGCGCTGCCACCACCACCATGAGCTTGGTGAAAACCCTCGGGGCGGAGGTCAATCCGAACGGCAGGACCCAAAACTGAAAGTGCAAGTCGCCAACCACGAACCTCAGGTACTTCTTGTGCTTGGGATGGATCGGCACATGGAAGTAAGCGTCCTTGAGGTCGAGAGACACCAACCAGTCCTGAAGTTGAAGGGCCTGGAGGACTTGTGAGAGAGTAACCATCTTGAACTTGTCCTTCCATAGGAGTTTATTCAAACCGCGCAAGTCCATGATGGGTCTCAATCCCCCGTCTTTCTTCGAAATAAAAAAATAAGGGGAATACCATCCCTTGTTCCTCTCTGCTACAGGAACCAGTTCTATGGTGCCTTTCATAAGCAGGGCTTGAATTTCCTGCGCAAGGAGCGGATCCAGACTCTTCAAAGAGAGGTTCCCAGGTGGATTGTCGTGACGCCTCTGCCGAAAGGGAAGACAATAGCCGTGGGTTGTGATCTCCAGAACCCACACATCTGAAGTAATGGCACGCCACTCTACAAGATGCTGCGCCAGCCTTCTCCCAACCGGCGAACCATGGGACATGGCCTCATGACTGAGTGGTAGCGGTTGCGGCGTTGCCTGAGGGCAAAGAGGCAACTGCCCGAGCGGCTTTGGCACCTCGAATACCCTGTTTTCCACCTCTGGTACTCCTACGATGGCCACTTTGACTGACAGCTCCTCTCGCTTTACTGAAGGATGAGTAATAACGAAAGGAACCTCCCCCTCCATTGTTGTCCCCTAGGACGAAAACGCAGAGGTTGTCGAACTGCAGCGCCCAACGACTTCGCTGCAGCTTTGGAGGTCTGCAACCTCTCAAGGCTCTCGTCAGCCTTGCTGCCAAAAAGATGTTCACCATCAAAGGGCATGTTGAGGAGCCGGGACTGCACATCAGGAGCAAACCCCGATTTCCGCAACCACTCAAACCTGCGTATTATGGTGCTCGCCGCCATGGACCAGCTGACACAATCTGCCATGTCCAAACCCGACTGAACGGCCTCACACATGGCATCCTTGCCATCCTGGACCATAGCAAGGAAACCATCCCGTTCGTCCTCTTCGGGAATATGTTCAGCCGCTAATGCAACACAGTTCCACAGAGTGTGTGTGAAACGAGACAAGGCACATACGGAGTTGGCCGCCTGAAGCGCCATACCCCCTGAAGAAAACACTTTCTTCACCCAGCCAACAAAACGTTTATGGTCCCTATCCGGAGGGATGGTAGGATAGGACGCCTGCTTTGCTCGGGCCGTAGCCGCCTGCACCACCAAACTCTCCGGAGTTGGGTGCCTGGACAAGTAGCAGGGGTCGCTACTGGCTGGACGGTATTTTCGCGATAAAGACTTGCCCACTCCCGGGAGACTCTCCGGAGCAGTCCAAGCCGCCGCCACCCTTCTCTGTAGAGCCATATGAAACGGCAGTACTGGGTCAGTGGGGGGGGACCAAGATCGAGGATGTCCGTAAGATCATCCTGAACAAACTTCCCTGGGGGAGCCGACCATCCCAAGTACTCGGTGACCCGAGACATAAGGCGCTGGTACGAAGAATCGGCATGAGTGCCAGGCTGAGGCCTACAAAACTCCACCTCCGGAGAGGAGTCCAGTCCACTGGCATCATGCAGCGACTGCCTCAGGTCCTCAAATTGGCTATGGGCCGAGAGAAGCTCATCTGGCACCGTAACCGGAACTAAGCCCTCATCAGAGCCCTCATCAACCTCTGAAATGTACTCCAGGCGGTGAGAGGAAGACACCTGGGGCCCAAAGCTATGCCTGACCTTAGCCAGAGCCTTTCTAGGGGCTTCCCCTGTGCCACGGGGCCCCTCCGAACGAATCGGCGCCGGGAGAATCGGCATCAAGTGAATTGGCGTCGACGTCAGCCGGAGCGCCGCCAGCATCGACGGTGTCGACACAGCCCTCGAAGCCAGAGCTCCAAGCGTGTCCTTCGACGACCTAGGCGCCGACAGCGTCAACGACCCCCTCGGAGGTGGAGCATCGAGAGATGCCGTCTACGACCTCGGCGCCACAGGCGTCGACGTCTTACTCGAAGACTGCACAGGATCACGCGGTATCGAGCACGTTGAGGACCGGGACCTGGAACGGGCATGGCGAGAACGGTTACCTTTGTCCGAGCGGGACCTCTCCCACGAACCGTGCCGACCACCCGAGCCCGAAGGCGTGCGAGCGGTGTCTCTCGACCGATCACGACCGTCCCCACTCGGAGGCGCGGACATACCGGTGCCCTGCGATTCGAAAATCGCTAACATCTTCTTCCCGAAGGAAGCCCATTTCTCCGGTGTCGCTTGCATGGTGGGATAAGCGGCCCGCCGACGGGCGGTGTCCTCGAAAGAGGACGGGGAAGGCGACCGATGCCGGCGCTTCCAGGAATGCCTCGAAGAGGCAGAGGAGTGGCGAGACCGATTCCTGGAAGGAGACCCACTGGACCGCCGACGATGACACGGAGAGTCGCCTCTCGATTCATCCGTCGAAAGCCCCGCAGACCTCGACTTCCAGGGCTTAGGCACCCTACCTACCGACAACTTCTTCTTGAGCTCCCGCAAGGCCTTGGCCGTGAGCGACTGGCAGTCGACACAGTCGTCCGTGTCATGGGCACCAGAGGCAGGCGTCGTGCGAGTCCGTTACCGACATCTTGGACCCACAGTCCCCACATTTTTTGAAGCCCGGACGCGGGTTTGAAGACGAGGTAGACATCGTCACGAACAGGCTTTTTCACAAAACCAAACAGGTTCAAAGAACCGGGAAGATTACAACAGAAACTCCAAAGAGTCGAAGCGTACCGAGATTCACGAAGCGAACACGTTCGTGGAAAAAACGGAACTGAGGCTACAGGCGTCGTGCGTCCTACTTAACACATCGGGTGACGGCGGCCGTCGGAGGAGATCCTCGGGGACAGCGCATCGACGTCATCAATGTAGGACGCAGAAAAATTTTCCGAAGCAGCACAGCTGTGGTGATTACTGTCAAAGGTATGGAATATGTCGGAGGACCCAGTCCCCTCGAAACACAATTCACACACAATGCAAGTGTGGCTTTCAAAAGACATAATCAGACCCTAACTGTAAACCCACATGCACTTGCTGTTAGGGACAGCTAAAGGTTAACAGTTTCCTCTTTAAGCCAACCACAAGTATCAGCTTCCTGTGTTAGATGGGCTCGTAGCAGAAAGCAGCCATAGACAGGAAGCAGGGTACAAGAATACATGTGTGGTTAAAGTGTCCAAAGCAATAGTCACATTTAAACCCCTTCAGAAAATGCATTCGATATTATGGCATTCTAACTAGGCTAGGAAAAAACACAGCACCTTGACTGTTCGTCGAGCGGAAGGCCATGCATTTCAATGGAAATAATCAAGAAGCAAGGACAACGCTTTCAGTTGGGTTCTCACATAGGTAAATAATGTGTGCACTGCAAACCGAAGCATAAGAGCCGATTCAGACTCTAGACTTTCTTTCCAGATCGAGGAAGTGACGCACATAGTACATGTAGGCTAAGTCACGGGTGTTAATATAAAAGCACAACAGACAAAGGCTAGAGAGATTCCGCAGCAGGCAGACCACGAGATCATGGGGGGTTGGGAAGAGCAGTCGCTAGCAGGTCGGAGCAGCAAGCCCAGGAGACCGTGAGTTTCAATTGTGTTGGTTGAACCTCTCTTGCATATGTTAGACTGACGGCGTGTTTTATTATGTCACTCCACTCCTGATCATACCATAGTATAGCTTAGACAAACATAACCTGAACTCCATGATTGCTCAAGCTGGTGTTTCAGAATGATGAATTGTACTGTGTTAAATGTGAATCATGCTTATAGCTTATGCGACAATGCTGGTTCTCTGACAGTATGCCATTTTTTTACTACGTTAATCATAGCTGGTATAATGATGATCAAATCTGGTAGAGATCAGAAATTATATTAAATATATTGACTTGCTACCTTCCAGTGTCGGCTTCATATTTTTTGAGTAATGCTTCAAAATGAGGTCTCTCTGAGTCAAAACGAATTACACAATATTCTCTGGCTGAATTTTGGTCAATTATGACAAGAAGTGCAAACACTCAGGGAAACTGTCAAAGCGCTAGGCTGGAACCCATGAGGCGCCTCTCATCATAACTTGAGACTTCTGATTCTCTGGCACCACCACACAGCACTACCTAGGGTCGAGGGGGCAGGCAGGGAATCACTCCCTAAGGGGCTATTAAGTCAGGTCAGAGACCAAAGGTCGAAGAAGCAAAGAGAACTATGGAGGAGGTTGGTCAGAGATCTGAGGTGGGTAGAAGGGGGAGTGAGGACAGCAGTCAGAGGATCAAGGTGGATGCAGCCAGACTCCGTGGCAAGGAAGAGATTGAAGAAATAAGGGGGTAATGGAAGGAAGCCGCAAGTGGAGGCTGGAAGTGAGGATGTGAAGAAAAAGGAAATGAGTTGCGACTTGTGAAGAGAAAGGAAGAGTACCAAACTCACGGTGGAGGATAGTGAGGATAAAAGTGGCAAAGACAGGAAAAACAGAGGTTGCCGATAGACCAAAGGAGAGAAGGGAAGACCGAGGGGAGAATAGAGAGGTTGCCTGCTAAACAATAAGTTTGCATATAACTGAGGAGGTAGAAGTGTTTGGGGTTTCAGAGAAAAACAATAGCACCATTAGACAGAGAGAAAAAGAGCAGGGCACTCCAAAGACAGTAAGAGTTGAATAGAATAGATTACAGATTAGCAAGTGGAGGGTGAAGAAGAGGAGGTCCCCACAGGGATGCAATTTGTGTGGGCCACCATGGAGGTAGAGGCTGTTTTGGAGCAATAATGAGTCATGAGTAGACAGTGGAGCTAGGCTAGCCTTACTCTGGTGGTGTCACTGGGGAGTCCTCATCCATCCAGACCTCCAGGTGAATAGTGTGGGCAATGTAGCATGCAAGTACACATGGGCTTGGAGAACTTTGGGAAAGGTCTTCCATTTAAGCCTGATGATAATTGGACAACCAGATCCCCGGGAGCAAGGAGAAAGTGGCTCGGACACTTAATACTTTCGGACTGTGTCCAACTACTGCTCCTTCTAGCAGAGAAACTAGTAGAAGTTCTTGAAATGCTATACAACTGGATGAGGAGTTTGAATCATGCAGTGAGGTCAAGATCATATTTTATGTTTACTATACAGAGTCTATCCCATTGGACACTAGCAGTCTAAGCCAGGATGGCAGGTAGCTTGCAGACATTCAGAACACTATACAATGGGAATAGCATTTTTATTTCCGGTTACCATTATTTGACCAACTAGTGGCAAATGAAGTAAGCAGTTGCTTTATTCAAAGGTTTCCAGTTAATTTAGATCAGATACAGGTTAATTATATAAGTTAGCACTTTATCAATAGATTCCCACAAATTAAACATCAGCCCATTTGCCCAGGAATAACTGTCACTCAGCACTCACTTCAAACCATTTCACACACACCACAAGCCGAGATCAACAACTATGGGAACAATCTATAAGCAAGCATGAAGGAGCAGGGCAGGGTAAGACGAGCAATGAGAAACTACACGTCTCCCTTTATTTATATAAACAAAAGATAAAGCAGGAATAAGTAGCCAGAAAGAAGAATAAGCCCCAAAAGTGCTCCCAATGTCACAATAGCAGGATCTGATATGCCGACCCAAGGCGCAGGAAAAAAAGATCCACACTACTGTCACCAAGAGAACACAATAGGAATTCAGTACAGGCAGCACAAACAGAGGTAAAAAGCAGAATTCACCACAGGCACCAAATGCAGAGAACTACCCAGCAGGAAGTCCCCAGCCTTCAGGTCCTCTCAAAACCCAAAAGGAAGAAGCTGAAACAGAAAGACCAGCTAACACATCATACAAACCCCACAGGGGAGCCACATCAGAGAACAATGTGGCTATCCTAAAGGATAGCCTGCACAAAAAGTGGAAAAGACCAGAAAAGTAAGGATAGCAGTCGAATAACATGGCAGAAGTCACACCAACATACAACTGGAACCTACTGTTGCTCACACAGGCACCTAACATTAGGCAGGGCATGAGCCACCTTCACACCAGATTAAATGCACACGGTGCAAAAGAGACCAGAGAAAAAGATCACAAAGTAAGGCAAGATAGGAGTCAAAGCAAACACGCTCACTTCAGAGAGGCAGTTACACACACCACAGATACCCCACAGGATTGACACAAGGAGGACCATAGGGTAAGAACTAAACCCCAGCACGTGAGAATACTTAAATATAACATGCATCAAAACCAAAGGTTGGTGGAAACTGAACCATTCATAATCATCAGGTAACCTCAAAATGATCTCTTACAATTACAAGATGGGGTGAAGCACATACAGCACCAGAGATGGCCAGTGCATGAGATGCAAAACATAAGTATGCACTCCACATTACTAAAACAAAATAACTAACTGATGGTACAACATAACCACCTACACATCGATTTGTGAACTAATTCAACTTTAATATACGAGTATATATGACAAATATATACCGTTAATCGTCTTTCGATTCACATGCTTTGCATAGGCCGGTATCTCGTGGTTGTTATGGAGTATTGCATGACTTGTTTTCAAATTTCAAAAAGGGACGTAGACAGGGCATGTCCGTAATACTATCCCTAGTATGACGTGCACTCTACCCATGGTCCTTCACGCGTCTAAGTCCTCAGATTGTTTTGTTTCTGACACGAGGGAGGATGAAGTGTGTAGGAGAGTACAGGAAGGTAAAGAAAGGTGTAAACTGGATAAGTACTTTGGAAGTTGTCCTTCTACCTTCAACTCCAGATGAGGGGAGGAAGGGTGGACGCAAGTGAATCAAAGCAGATACCACCACCAGAAAGACGATTACAGGTATGTAATATTTGTCTTCTGAGGCTTGTGGATCTGCCTAGAATGACATTCTTTGCATAGACTAGCAAGCAATACCTGGAGAAGGAAATGGGTTGCTAGAAGGTACCGAGGCAAAAAGATGTCTTAACACCGCGTGAGAATCACTTAATGTTTTGTGAATGGGTGAACTGAACTCCAGGTTGCTGCTTCACAAATTGCCTCTAGGGGCACATTTGTGATGAATGCTAAGGTATATGATACGTCATTTATAATGTGCCTGTACACAAATGCACCGGTACCCCGAGTGGAATGTGCTCTGGGTGTAAACGGTCATGATTTATTGGATAATGTGTAGCATTGTTGAATGCAGTTGACAATCCATCTTGAAATTGCTGCTTTAGAGACAGGGTTCCCTTCTGTACCTGCAGCAAGTGAAACAAAAAATTGATCAGTCTTCCTTAATGGTTTAGTCTTGTTTAGATAGTACACCACCACTCTCCTGGCATGCAGGGCTCTTTCTCCAGAATTCTATGGGTTTTGAAAGAAAGCTGGAAGTTCTGTTGACTGACACGAAATTCTGAAATTAATTGTGGTGCGAAATGTGGATGTTTTCTTATGACGACATTGTCCTTATGTATGGTGACAAGGGGTCTGCAACTGATCGTGCTTGTAGTCCACTAACTCTTTTTATAGAGGTGACGGCTTTAAGAAAAGCAGTTTTGTAGGGGAGTTCTTTAAGGCTTGATTTGTACATCAGTTCAAATGGAGGACCCATAAGTTTAGTTAGGACTACATTTGAATCCCACCCTCGGTGGTGGGGGAGGGATACATTTTTAACCCTTCCATGGAGGCTTTAACAATGGAACTTTCCACCAAGACACTTTGCTTTGTCAGGTTGTGTAAGCTGAATGTGCTGCTAGATGTACGTTAAGCAAATTGAACACCAGACCGAGACTGAGTCTAACCAGTGTAGCAGGTAGTGCACAACATTAGAAGGTGAACAGTCAATCGGATTTTTGACATAAGCCCTTCTACAACATTACAAACAGCTTCCATTTATTGAAGTAGAAGTGTCTTGTGTTTGATTTACGTGCTTCCCTTAAGATGTCTATGCATCATTCAGGTACATTGAGGAGCCCAAACCCTATGAACTCAGGAGCCAAGCTGCTAAGTTGAGTGTCTGAGGATGTGGATGGAGAGTTGTTCTCGGATGTTCTGACAGCATTTTGTAAGGGCTTGGTAGTTTGACTGGTGGATAGATTGACATGTTTAGTAGTTGTGAGAAACAGATCTGGCACGCCCACATTGGAGCTATTCGGAGATGCTCCTGATGCATTTTGTGGATCATTTTGTTCAGCAGTAGTGTTGGGGGGTTGGGAGGAAGCGTATGCACATCTCCTTGACCAATTCATCTTCAGTGCATGTCCCTTAGACTCTTGTCTGGGGAAACCTGGATGCACAGGCAGGGCATTTTATGTTCTCTTGTGTTGTGAAAATATTGATGTTTTGATGCCCTCATTCTTTGAATAGGTTTACAATGTATGTGTGCAATTCGCACTCATGTTCTGAGCTGCCAGACAGTTGTCTTCCCATGGAACGTGTGGTGACAGGATAAAAATGTTTCTCTGCAGATCTTCTGTGCTAGTGTGGACAGACTGTTGATCCATCCTGTTGATGTAAAACATGGTGGTTGTGCTGTCTAAGGACTAGAACTGTTTTGCCAAATTACTAGTGTTAAAAAGCTTGTAAGCCTTTGAATAATGACAGAATCTCGAGGATGTTGATATGTTTGTTTGACAGAGAATGTGTACACCTGCCGTGAACTGTTTGGTGGAGATAATGAGTTCCTCACCCTGAAACTTGTTTGTCTGTTGTCCGAGTGACCTCCACTGCAGTGGCGAGAAAGGGTTTGCCTTTTAACAGGTTCGCTTCTTTTTTTATGAAAAAAACTTTATTTAACAATTAGGCAGATAAGTTACAGTGCACAACAGTGGGCCATATGACTTTCGTAAATTCCACACATGGGTTTGACATTGGTTATTCATGTCCAACAATCTATCTCTAATCAGAGTGTCCTTTACACTTGATTATTGTAGCATACTGGTAATCTTCATCACAGCACCTAGCCACCCTGTCAGTCCGTGTAAGATAGTCCGGAAAATGGTCCCCATGTGTCTTTTGGGCAGCATCTTGCAACAACCATTAACGTATACCCCTCCTCCATTTCATTAACAAACGTGAGTACCTTAAGCCATTCTGCCCCATAGCAGATACTTTAGATTTCCAATACTTCAATATACATTTTCTGGCTATTATACAACTGTTAGGCAGAATCCTGTGCAGTGCCCTTAGGGGCCACTACACACAATTAAGACTACAGGTGGCAATAGAAGTTTTACCTTTGGTACAAGCCTGAACTACTATGTCAGAGTGGTAGCAGTGGCGGAGCAGCCAGGCTTATCCCAAGAGTATATGAGCAGTAGCAGAGATTACACAAAGGGACCACAATTACTGTGACTCAAGCAAACACTGACTCAAGGTTTCAGGTAAAAAATATAAGTACATTTATTTTTAAACCATTCGTTATAAACAGAACACTTCTATTAAACTCAAACAAAAACCACACGTTAAATATACTACAACTAACTACAACTAACCAATTCACTTTGAACAGTAAGTCTCAAGGTAATTACTCCGTGTTTGAATGAACCGCTGTTACGAACAAAACATTTTACTGCGAATACGATTGCGTTCACTTTTTGACAGTTGACAATAAACGCGTATCCGTGACATGAATGCTACCGGGGCAAAAACACTCTTAGCACCTGAGATACCCAGAGGGAGTTGGAGGCAAAAATCACAGGCAATATTTTTATTAGGCAGGCAGAATCAAGAAACACTCAGACAGGAGTTCAAAAGTCAAAGGGCCGGAGCCAGGGTCGAAAGACACCGGGGCCTGTTGCCGAAGATCACACAGTCAGAAAGTTCCCGATTCAACGTAGCCAAAAGTACTTCGATATTGTCAATGTTCGGAAGCAAAAGTTATAAGGAGGGAAGACAAGGGCAAGCCTTGGAAATGAAGAAAAGGGATTCTGTAGCATTTTAATGGGACTGTCACCCAGCTTTGCAACAAACTCCTCTGGTTTCACAAACCTTCCCTCTGGGAACAAGTCGCGCAGGACCATGCACTCTTCAGCATCCAACGACCTCTGGATATCCAGAACATATGTTGGGTGAATCCAGGGCAAATCCACAAGGGAACCGCTCCGCAATACGGTACCTCCACGCCCAACCTCTAAACAGCCTCTATCATTCGTTTACTGTCGTGCGGACTGGGTCGAAGGTACAGGAGACCGTATGTCAGTCACTAAGAATGACCGACCTAAGATCCTTCGGTGTCGTGCTGTAGGATTCCAGTGCACGGTATATTGGCTCTGGGGATGAGGAATACCAGTGCCTGGCGTATTGCGCCTGTGCCACAATATGATATAACTCAAAGTCCGGCGCCACAAGGCCACCCCTTGTTATATGGTTCCATCAACCCTTGCCAACTGATCCGGGCCACCCCTGTTCCCAAACAATCAATAGCCAAGGATCGAAGTTTAGTAAAAAAAATGATCGTCCAGGCCATATTGGGACAGTGCTAAAATAGTACAGTAGTTTAGGGACTACCACCATCTTAAGCACAGACAGCCTCCTGTACAGTGACATAGGCGATCAGGCCCACAATTGCAGCTTAGCGGCTAGAATGTCGAGATACGCCTCATGGTGATCAATAAAGGGACCAGTGCGTGTGAGACACCAACATCCCCAGGTAATTAAACCTACTAGGGACCCATCGGAAACCCAACAGATCTGTAGGTTCATGCGTGTTGAACGTCAGCGGGAACAGTTCCGTTTATATTATAACCGGAGCGGTATGTAAATTTGTGGAACTCCTCCTACATCTGCCCCATGTTATGCTCCGGGTCTCGATTGTATAATAACATATCGTCAGCATACAAGGATATGATTTGAGGCGGACCTGCTATTCGGACCCCTCTGTGGCCATGCCTATCTTGCATCAGTCGTGCTAGGGGCTCTATCGTTAAGGCAAACAATAACCAGGACAAGGGGCACCCCCTGTCGTATCCCACACCCTAGCGGAAAACCTGTTGACAATCTGCCATTGGTTCGGACCGTGGCAACCGGGTCAGTATACAGAAGCCTCACAAAGCCAATAAAGTAGTCCCCAAACCTCATGTGTCGCAAGACCTCGAACAGGAAATTCCTAGACACTGAGTTGAAGGCCTTCTACTCGTCCAGGGATGCAGTGACTGCCCTGGCGGCAGGCTGATCTGTGACATGATGTAAAAAAAGCCTCTGAAGATTAAGCGCGGTAGACCGGTTCCGGAATAAATCCAGACTGATCTGGATGCACCAGTATCGACATGTGTGGCAACAGCCGAGAAGCTAGGATTTTCGCAAAGTATCTTTGCATGTGTATTAATTAGCGACAGCAGACTATACAAGGACATGTTATGTGATGGCCTATTCGGCTTCAACAACACCGAGATGATAGCCTCAGAGAGCGACGGTGGGAGCTTACCAGATTCTAGTGATTCCTCCCACAGCTTTAGTAATCTTGGTGCCGGCATCGACTCAAGTTCTTCATATAATTCAATATCCAGGCCGTCGGAGCCTGGGGCCTTCCCAGAAGCCAGTGCCACTATTGCGTCAGCTACTCCACTGTGGCTGGCAGTTTTAGGGTCGAACGTGACTCCTGAGACAAACCTAGGATAGCTATATCCCCAAAATACCGGGCAAGCTCGATTCCGAACAAATCTACATTAGCATATAAGGCCTTAAAATAGTCTCATAATTCCCCATTAATTCCCTCTTCTGTAGTCTGCATATTCCCCGTTCGTCCCCTTATCCCAGTAATATATCGAGCCCCCTTTTTGCCTCGTACCACTCCTGCCAGGAACCGTCCTGGCCAGTCAGCCTCTCCGTCCCTGTGCACCTGGAAGGGTCTAGTCATGCAATGTACCTCCTTGTCAGCCAGATCACGAGACTTCAATAAGTTCCCTTTAATCAGGCCCAGCAGTGCCCAGTCATTGGTTGTGCCGTATTCATTCTCAAGTTGCCTCAAGCGTGTTTCAACCTCATAATTCGCTCTGGACCTCCCTTAATACCCCAGTGGCCATAGACATTTCCCCTGTGAGGAACTCATGGTGACAAGACAGACACAAGTGATCACAGTTCAAGGGTGTTTATTGAACAATGAAATTGGTATGCAGGTTGGAAGAATGCCTAATCTAAGATTGGGACAGGTGTCGACCATCAACTGAAAATAAGGCAGTCCTAGTGGCGTCAAGTCAAATCAAAGGGCCTATACTAAGAAAAACCTATTGCCAATTCCTTACACTAAATACAAAAGGGTGTGGGTGTGACAAAGAGGCAGGCAGGCTGGACTTGATAAAGTAAATTCAGTCTTTATTGACTTGACTTAATGAATGGCAGAAAAAAAATAACGTCCAAGGAAGTAATTTCACAGAATTCTTTTTGTTTTCCTTCTAGCTTGAGATTAGTCTCCTGCACGCCACTTGGCCTGGGGATTGAAGTAAGGGCTTAGCTGTTGCCTCCGCCTGCTAGTCCTCGTATGCCCACAGGCCCTCTGTAGCTCCTGTCTCCACGTCCATCGGGTTCTGCAACACAACCGAGAATAATCTGTCAGTCCTTTCTTTCCCTCTGGTTTATATAGTAAAGGCTTAACTGACCAATCAGAACTGTCTTTAATGTGCAGGTTATAAAAAAAGCCCTGCCCCCTTTCTCCTGAGACGAAGCGGATGGCAATGACTTCTACCCTCTCTCCCCATGTGTGCATGCACCGCCCGCAACACTCATCCACACCGCTGGGACCCCATAACTCATGTAAGTGTTGCTTGCTGAGCTTTGTAATCCTGTGGTTGTCCGTATCGCTACTCTGGTTTTCGCCTGTACTGAGCAAGCCGACATGCTTGCTTTCTGCGCCGCTCCACTCCCGATGTACACTGATGGGAGGGTAACGTAGCGTGGCTGCCGGCTCCATGAGGCACTCGCTCCTCATGCCGCTGTCTGCCCATGCGTCCCGGCTCCTGCCTGTAATTGCACCCGTCACATTCTGGCTGCCGGGAGTCGGGCTAGCAGTGGCCAGATACTTCCCCCGTTTAAGTATCTCACGTATGACCACTAGTTCCTTTTCTGGTTTTTGTAGTTTCTCAATATGGGGCTCGACCAGTCTCTCTCAAGTTAGCACCCACGTGGTGCCGCTTTCCCTCTGCGGCTGGTCTCCCCTTCACACTTTAGCAGTTCCTTTAAAGTTCATTAGCTTTGGTTAAAAACGTGTTACTTTGCAATTGTCACTCAACGCAGCTTGGTGCTTATAGTTTCTCCCCTCGACTCACCGGCTGTGATGAAACCCTTGGCTTTCGGCTTCTTTGGAGTCAAGGCCGGTACCATGGGCGCGGGAGCTTCCCCTTCTCCAGCCTTATCAGCATAGGCTTGTCCCATGTACCGTTGACATCCGCAGCAGGTCAATTGTGCTTTTGTTCACGGATTTAGGCTTTCCTCTATGAAGGTTCCGCAGGCCTGGGACAAAAAGGGCAAGGTCACGTCTCTCCTCGCAACCCTCTCATTCCCGCCGCATTCCTCCTTCGTTTGAACTGCCGCATGGTAGCCGTCTCAATGTGCTGTCTGCCGTGTTCCCCTTTCTCGTACTGTGCTCTCTGGCTCCACCTTTTATCTCTGTGGGGAAGGGCAAGGGTGGTCAGGTGTGTGTGATTCTGATCAATTGCCTGACTTTGCCGGACCCTGGTATTGGCACATATCAGGTAAACAGCTTGAGTATTAGTTTGTTGTGTGGATGTTTTCACTGTAGGGGGGGCAGTGGTTTGTAATGTCCTACGTGGATAGGATGGGGAAAAGGTGCTAAAGGAAGGGGGATACCCTCACTGGTCCGCCCCCAGGAACTGGATCCAATAGCAAATGCCATGTCCTGGCCACCTGGATGACAGATCCTCTGGGACTAGCCAGGGAGACACCTTCAGGTTTCTCACCCACCCGCTCCCCCACCACAAGCATACCTTAAAGGCTTTCCACACTGTGGCATAATGAAGCACTAATCCCTTGTTCCTCCCAAAAACAAAACCTCAATTTTGTCCTGTAAGGAGAGCCACAAATCAGCAACCAACATTAACGGTGGGCCATGCACCACAATGGTTGAGGCACAACAGGACCCTCCCACATCACCAACATCTGAACTGGTGAATGATCAGAGAGGGTCCTAGGATGAATAACACAATCACGCACCTGTGTTATCCATGCAACAAACAGCAACCAGTGGCCTATCCTGGACTGCGCATCATTGACCCCAGAGTAGTGTACTCTGCCACACCCTGAGTGCGGTCTCTCCAGGCTTCTATTAGCTCCATCTGGAACACAAGCTGGGTGATCATACGCGCAGCCCCGGTCAGACCTCGCTGAGTGGTTCTGGGCCGGTCCAGTACGCAGTCCAAAACTGTATTCAAGTGCCCGGGGGCGTGGCTTGGGCAGCCATGGAGTAGGACGTGCTTCCCGTGTAGCTCCGGAGGATCCGACAGATGATCTGTAAAAACTACCTTTGAAAGTGCGCCATTGGTTCCAGAATTGATCACACACGCATGGGAATGTATGCTTTGCTCATTGTATAAAGATCGAGAGAATCGTAAGCGGGAGTCTGGAGGAATTGTTCGACGAACGACGGCGGCTGTTCGGTCCATTGTCACACAAGATGGCTGACAACAAAGGAAACGAAACTAGGGTACCCGAAGAGGACGAACAGAGGCGGCGGCCACGGGGGAAGAACGACAATGGCGAGGTCAAGACGGAACAAAGCCCCTGGGGGCTGTGGGCCTTGGGTCGTGAAGGCTCGGGTGCTGGCCCGGACGGCAGGGGCCCGAGGGCAGCAGAGGTGTGAAAATACAGGCCGCACCACGACCAGCACGAGAAGCGCTCGCTCTGCATTGAACCAGTAGCGGTGAGAGGAGGTGGAGGTTGCGACTGCCTGGAGACCGCCGCGACAGTCGGTAAAGAGCGGAAATTACGGTTGGGGAGGCACTCGGTCGCTGAATCGTAATAGGGAGACCCAACGAAAGCCGGAAAATGGCGGAGCAAGGGGCCGTGGGTAAGAATAAGAACAAACAACCCACGATGGATATCTTTGCGAAAACACAACAGTCTCCTGCGGCCATCGCAACCAAAGGCCCGATGGCACAGTGTCATGATGCCTATCCCCGGAGCACCAGGCCAGGCCCAGCACCCCCGTAAGCAGGCATCATGCCCTCGGGTAAAAGCCCAGCGGCCCCTTATAGGGGCTCTTTGGACTCAGTCCTGGCGCCTTTGGCGCCAGGCTCATGTTGGACATCAGTCCTGGCGCCATAGGCGCCAGGCTCATAAAGGGAGGTGTTTTGTGCACTTACCTGATGCAGACCATGCTGCACGCTTCAGGCCTCCCTGAGACCTGAAAGGGACTATTTTTTCATAGGGACTATTTTTTCACTCGGGCGTGGCCAGGGAAGGATACATACCTAGTTGGGAAAGGATACATACCTGGGACTTCTTTGGAGGCTATTTAAGCCACGCCCAGACAGCAGCTCATGCTTCGCGTTGTTCTGCTTCCTGCAGCTTAACGCGCACCGTGTCTGCTCCTGCTCCTGGACTCCAGCCACGCCCGCCTCGAACCTGGAAGACCTGCAAGGAAGGAAGAGAAGAGAAAGGTGAAAACCAAGGACTATTTCAAACTTCTTACCTGCATCCGGAAACTTCTTGCCAGCATCCCTGAAGAAAGACTTCCATTTAAAAGCATTGCGTTGCTCGCTGCAGCGCCACGCTTCACTCACCTGTCCTCGAGACATCTCCCGGCTCCATTGCGGCTGTCAGCATCGGACGCCACATCTCTGCACCTAGGGGAGAGAGGAAGAAACAAAAGGTGAGCAGAAGGAACACAGAAGGAAAGCCTGATTAACAGCCATAATACTTACCGGCTTTTCTTCCACATTTCGGGTCGGCGCCGCACCGTTGGCAGGTAACGTACCCCGGCCCCTATGGGGAAAGAACAAGAGACATTTCTGGGGAATGATAAGGACATTTAGAGGGATCGCCCTCATCACTACTCACCTCGGCAGTTTAACCCCTCGACGCATCGCCTTCATTCTGCACCTGAAATAAAGGACAGATCACAGGTTAGAAAGACAACATAAAGGGGGCCTCACTTGAACTTTGAACTTTCATACTTGCGGCGCATCGCTCAGGAAAGTCAAGTAGATTTTGCCAGCGCCATTCTGAAAACCAGTGAAGTAACTGGACGAACGCGCGCCCTTGCACCAGAAGCAGGATGGAGAGTTCATCCTTCCAAACCATAAGGTGAGCTTAAACCGGGGTTTGGAGGAAGTTAGAGAGGAATGAAGGGGGAAAGGGGGGAGCTAGCACACTATTCTGTAGACTGTTAATCCCCTTTCTCATCTGCAGAAGAATATTCCTACGGGCCAGGCAAGCACGATTTGGAGGTCCTGTCCAATCGGTGTTCCGGGTCCTGCGCATCACGCTAGAAGAGCCCACAGCAATCCAGACTGGACCAGCGCCCCCGTGGGAACCAGGTGAGCGTTACACACAGGCTGAGGGCTCCACAGTGGCTGATCATCATCAGATTTTAGAAGCCATTACGGAGCTGAAGGAATCTCGGGGGGGTTGCGATGTTGGACCTACGCACTTCCCTGAAGGCTAAAATTGAAGCAGTGGGCATCGAATTCTCCCTGCTGAGACAAGATGTCAGGGGACTGGCGGAACGCACAAGCAGCCTGGAAGGCGCAGTGAAATCTGACACGGACACCAGCACCGACAATAAAAAGGAGATCCATGTCCTTAAGCAACAGGTGGCCAACTTGGAGTCTCGAGCAGAAGAAGCAGAAGGGAGAGCGAGGAGAAACAATATTCGCGTGGTGGGTTTGCCAGAAGGTGAGGAGGGCCAGGTCCCGACCGATTACATTGAGAACTTACTCCTACAAGGAATCGGGGCCGGTACACTCTCGCAGGGATTTGTGGTGGAGCGCGCACATAGAGCCCTCATGCGGAAGCCGAAACCAGGGGCCCCTCCACGAGCGATAATTGCCAAAATACTGAACTACAAAGACCGCGAAAAAATACTGGAGTATTTTCGGAAAGGCGGAACAATCGAGAGGGCCTCGAGCACTATCACGGCATACCCGGATTACACTATGCTGGTCCAAAGGCAGCGGTACAGCTATGTAACTATCAAACGGAGGCTGCGGGCGGCTGGGATAAAATATATCCTGCTGTACCCTGTGAAATTGAAGGTCGTGCATAAGAGCAAAATGCATTTTTTTGACACTCCGCAAGAAGCAACAACATGGTTGGATCTGCAGGGCTGCCCGGATCAAGACACGGAAGAGACACAAAATGGACGTGAAAAGTGACCCAGATACGATACGCATACTGCTATGGCGGCGAGCGAACATCCCAAGGGTGCCTAGGCGAAGGCTGAGAACGATGGGCCTGGCAGTAGGAGGCTGATATTCGATAACATATTGCTGATTGTGAGAGACTTGATGGACTGGAATATAGTGGCGGTTACGTATATTTAAACTGTATAGCAATGTGTAGTTCTTCGAAGTGCTATTGGAGCGGCAGGGCGGAAGCACCCTAGCCCCCGAATTGTAGTTGTAGTAGGTTGGCCACTAGGGCGGCCTCACCCTGCGGAGCTTCGAGTACAGGCGAAAGCCAGAAAGAGCTAGATGCGAGGGAGCCTGAGATCCAGGGATGGAGCTGGGCAACAGTTGGGGGGGGGGGGACGAGGGGGGGAGTGTTGGGGAAGGGATGGGAGGCGGGGGGCAGAGGGAGTGGGAAGTTTGGTGTGTTTTTGGTTAAAGGGGTTATAGAAGGGGATGCAAGCCTATATAGATTGGAATGGAACTCAAAGTTACACTGCACCTGGGGGGGGTTGGAATGGGATCATACCAGGCCATTGGGGACCTTAAAATACTCGCATGGAATGTGCGGGGGCTTAATAGCTACTTAAAAAGGAACAAGGTTATGCTGTATCTGCGCAGGCATAAAATAGATATTGCATTGTTGCAAGAAACCCACCTTACATGTGAGAGGATGGACACGATTGCGGGAAAGTGGAAGGGGGTGTTGGTGGGCTGTTCGTACTCGGCCTACGCAAGAGGAGTACTTATATGGGGGGCACCACATGTCCCGTTTCAGCGGTTGCAAGTGGTGGCTGAGACGGACGGGAGGATGGTTATGTTGAGGGGATTGATAGAGTACAGGGAGATAAGTATTGTTAACACGTACGCCCCGAACCAGAACACGGCGGCGTACATTAGGACACTGAGTGCGAACCTGAGCGTGTGTGTGTGGGAAGCGCGGTGATCTGGGGAGGGGACTTCAACTGCGTATTGAACCCGAGGGTGGATAGATCGTACGGGAAATTGGATAAACCGGCCCCTGCAGCCAGGGCGCTACAGACACTGCTTGATGACTTTGGGTTGGAAGATGCATGGAGAGTGTGGCACCCTGGGTAAAGGCAATATTCGCATTATTCTGCCCCACAGCAGTTATCAACAAGGCTGGACTATGTTTTCGCATCACCTGAAATGATAGCGGAGATTGCACACAGAGTACACGGCCAGGGTCCTCTCGGACCACTCGCCCCTGATTCTTGCGTGGCAATATTCCCCCCCGATGGCGAGGATCCCGACATGGCACCTACGGGCAGAGGCGTTGAGAGACCCCTTCTTTAGAGAGGATTTGCAGGAGGAGATAGTAAACTATTTTGAAACCAACACTGGAAGTGTGGACTCGGCGGGGACACTATGGGAGGCCTTTAAATTTGTCATGAGGGGGGGCGGCCATGGCGAAATCCAAGGGCCTACAGGGTGTGGTTTCGGCTGAACTGAGGGAGACGGAACCAAAATTGGAAGAGGCTTTAAAAGCCGATGACGATACAGCGGAGAAAACAGATTTGATACTTAAGCTGCAGCAAAAATGTGCCGATTAGTGGGAGAGGTTGTGTAACCTTAATTATAAAAGGTACGTAGAGAGACAGCATGCGGGAGGTGATAAACCGGGGAGACTTTTGGCGTGGTTATATAAGAGCGAGACCCCCAGAGCAACAATTAGAACTATAGAGAGGGAAGATGGTAGCGTAGAGGACACCCAGGAGGGAGTTAATCAAGCGTTTGTGGATTATTATAAAGTGTTATACGGGGAAGATGGGGAAAGTAGCCGTGTAATGATAGAAGGAACGCTTGATGATATGGGGCTGCCCAAGATAAGCGAGGAATCAAGAGAGGAACTGGACTCCCCGATTACCCTGGAAGAACTGGGGGAGGTGGTGAGGCAGTTGCCTACTAGTAAGACCCCGGGGACAGATGGGCTCCCAAGCAAATTTTACAAGGTATATATAGAAGAGGTCCTCCCCTCGCTGCTAGAAATAATAAACGAGGCGTTCGAGACGGGCCGCTTACTGGAGTCACTGAGAGAGGCTGTCATAGTACCTCTCCCTAAACCAAATAAACCTGGGCGTAGCTGTGGTTCCTTCAGACCTGTGTCAATGCTGAACCAAGACAGCAAGATATTAACTGCAGTCTTGACGAATAGACTGAAAAGGGTCATTGGTAAGCTAATACATCCGGATCAAACGGGCTATGTCCCCCATAGAAACATCACCAATAATCATAGGCGACTCCAGAGGATCATTGAGTTTGGCAGTGGAAGTGAGGAGGAAATGGCAATCGTGTCCTTGGATGCGATCAAGGCCTTTGACTCCCTCAAGTGGCCGTGGTTGCTGGCAGCCCTGAAACACTATGGGTTAGGGCCTGGCTATGTAAGGTAGGCGAAGATTTTGTATAGTGAACCGCTGGCCAGATTTAAGACAGGATCTGTGATATCAGAGAGGTGGCAGCTTAGTAGGGGTACTAGACGAGGATGCCCGTGGTCTCCTATGCTCTACATACTGGCCCTGGAGCCTCTCGCGATCTATCAGAGGCAACAATATGACACCATAGGCATCGAGGTGAATGGGGAGCGGCATTTGATCTCCCTATATGCGGACGACATGCGGTTGTATGTGCGGTTTCCAGAGGAGAACCTCAGTACATTTTGGAAGTGCTTGGGAGATACGCTGTGCTATCAGGCATAGCGGTAAACCCCCAGAAGTCTAGCCTGTTCCCGTTGGGGAGGGTATATAGGGGTTCCAGCGGAGAGGTTACCGGTTTTACAGGTACCGTGGGCGGTTAGTACTTTTCGGTACCTTGGGATAGATATATATCACACCGTGGGGGGAGGAGCATACGTGTAATACAGAGGTGGCAATCCAAAAAATTGAGAAATGCATGCAGTTTTGGGCGAAGCTGCCTTTGGCAATGATGGGGCGGGGAGCGATGCTAAAGATGGTGGTCCTGCCGAGGCTCCTACATTACTTCGGGAATATACCGTACCTGATTCCTAAAGGGTTCTTTACCAAACTGAATAGCATGTGTAGGGACTTTTTGTGGCATGGCACGCGAAACAGTGGCGTTATGAAAGCTTCAGAACTTCCATGACAAAGGGGGAATAAAGCTACCCAACTACGAGGCGTACTATGTGGCGAGCCAGTTGCAGTATGTTGCCAAATGGCTATCTGATGAAGAGACCTCTGAACTTAGGCTGTTTGGGCGTGATTGTGCACCTTTTTATTTGAAAGAAGTCATGTGGCACCCAGGGCGGAAATGGTGGGGCGCCCTAAAATGATGCTACTAGGGTGGAAGGTGTGGCGCAGGGCATGCCAAATGATGGGGGACCCGTCCCCATGCTCGCCGCAGATGCCATTGGTTGTATTGACAGGGGCAGAGGCTCAGCTGCAACTGATACTCCGGACCCACTGGGAGCCGGCTGGGGTGGCAACGATGGGGGATATTTGGCAGGTGGGCCCTTGTGTCACTTTTGAGGGGCTGCGGGAAGAAGCTGGGTTGCACGAAGGCCAGTACATTACATATCACAGAATGGTCCAGAGGATTAAGAGAACATGGCCCGAAACTGTGCTGGAGGAAGAATTGGACGCTACCATAGACATGACATATGATATAGCTGAGGGGGGCCATGAGATTCCCAGGCTGTATGAGATGTTGATGTCTAAAGTGGGGAATGAGGTCACGCAGCTGAGAATGGACTGGGAAACGGAGGTCGGGCCCAAATGGGAGATGGGATGTGGGAACGGGTGCAAAGGTATCATAAGAAGGTGGTGTCTAGAAACACGAGGCTGAAACAGATAAAGCTGTACATAACACACAGGGCTTATATGACGCCTTGGAGGATATCGAGGTTCGAGAATGCAGGTCGGCAAGCATGCCCCAAGTGTGACGAAGAGAACGCGGGCATGGCGCATATGTTTTGGTCATGCCCGATCATACAGAGGTTCTGCAGGGGTGTAAAAGAGAAACTAGAAGGAAGAGGGGTCAAGATAGTAGTGGATACGGTGTGGGCCTGTCTGCTGGGGGGGGGGGGGGGGGGGGGGTTCCCCAGACCACAGAAACTCAGGCATGTAAGCAAACTATGGGACCTGGCTTATGTGCTTGTGAAAAGAAGGATTGCCATGGGATGGAAGTCATGCCATGTGCCGAGGATAGAAGTGTGGTGGAAAGACTTGCAAAAATGGGCAGAAGCCGAAACCATGGCATGGCAAGAAGCGTGTAGCAACGGGGGGGAGGAGGAGGAGCGGCCTGGAAATCACTGATAGCCGGACTGTTTGGGTCATTAGATGACCCGACTGAGCCTGTGGAGGAGGAGAACGAACCACAGGGTGTGGAAACTGAAGGTTCAATGCAATAGACTCGCAAGGGGGGTGAGGTAGAGGGGGTAGTGGTTAGGAATTGATAAAAAGTGAAATGAAACTGTTGGAACATGCACTGTTTGTTTGATTTTATAGTTTGTTTGTAAAATTTTATAAAAACTTTATTAAAAATAAAAAATAAAAACTGTATTGAAGTGCCCTCCCCATATTATCGTAATGGCTGTCTCCCTCATGAGTATCTCTGATAAATCCATGTAGAATCCCTGGGCCATCTATATTTGGACCATGTGTGTTGACCAATACCACTCTCATACCGGAGAGCCTCCCCCACACTATCACATTTTCTTCCTAGAAACATAGTGCCCGGTTTATTAATGTAAGCACCCCCCTAGCTTGAGTACAGTATTTCGTGTAGTATCGCTGGTCACACCATCTGGGTGCAAACCCCCTATTCAGCGGCCCTTGAACATTTGTTTCCTGTAGCATTATTACTCTGGGCTGGTAACGGTCCAAGTATGCAAGAACCTCCCCGCCTTAATGGGATTATTAAGGCCACGGACATTCCATGTCAATAATTTCATATCCTCACTTCTGCCTTCCAATTAAGCTTATAATATGCACCCGCCATCCCCACCAATGTTTGCAGCCCATTCCCTTGTGCTCACCTAGTAACACATCTGCCAACTTTTTAAACATAACGCCTCCCCTACCCCCCTCCTTCAATCCCCATCCTGTACACTGGAACTTTATCGCATCATCCCCATTTGGTCCCCCCAACCCCCTCATTGTGTTCCTGTGATAAGGCGGTGGAAAGGAAGGTGGATCAGAGCCAGATCAATTCCCCTTTATGGAAGAATCAATCCAGGCCTTGGGGATGATGTCATAATGGAGGGAGGGACATCACACCTTATGAGGGACAGTCAGATGTGCCAATGATGATTATACTGGACAAGAGAGAAGTGCTTTTCTCTAATGCCGATGTTCTGATGCAAGTTGCTTTGTGGGTTTTTTTTAAGAGAGGAGGGAGTTGGAGGAGGCAACTGTTGCAGAGGAAGAGGCCACGTACGAATGGGCATATTGAATTACTTCCGTCTTTGGTTGAAAGTTTACAAGGCACCCGTTGTGCCAGAATTCACTGAAGTTACCCTGTTGGTATCGTAGTACGGAGAGAGGAGGAGGTTAAAAATAAGGCATTAAAAAGAAGTTACGAGAGAAGCGCTCTCCGCGTGCTGCCTACGGCGGGATAAGCTGCAGCGATGCTGAAGTTTCATCGTTGGGTCCGCGGCTCTCCTCCTCAGCCCCCACCCTTGTGGAGGAGGATCGAGCCGCGGCGTAAGCCTTCCCTTCCCTGATAGACGCCGGCAGGGAGAAGAGGGCCCGACTTGAACCGCCAATCAGTACCGAGA
Organism: Ambystoma mexicanum; assembly: GCF_040938575.1. Classification (NCBI taxonomy): domain Eukaryota; kingdom Metazoa; phylum Chordata; class Amphibia; order Caudata; family Ambystomatidae; genus Ambystoma; species Ambystoma mexicanum. The sequence continues at coordinate 811,714,523 of NC_090929.1, forward strand.
AGGGATGGAGGCAAACAGCTGACGGCTGCCTGGGCCGTACAAGGGAGGAAGCGAACAGGAGCGAAGAGATGGATTCCTGTATGCGGAGAGAATGAAATAACAAGAGGTGAGCCATATCAACTATTAGAGGTCCGTGCTGAAGAACAAGGCAGACGTATGTCACTGAACAGATGAAGGCTCTGAGAGAGGGAGTAGCGAACAAGAGGGAAAGAGGGACTTGAGAATAACCACATTCCAAAGACTTGTTAAAGGAATGATTTATACAGCGAAATCTCAAAGACAGTGAAACGTTATATAACTAAGGAGACTACAAAAGATAGACTGTTTCCCGACCTACTCGAGGACACCTAAAAGTATTATTAAAAAGCGAGCGTTTCATGTGGGACATTCCAGTGAGAAGCCTGAAATTATATACGCTCTGAAAGTATCCTAAGTCCCGCTTGTAAACTAATTATATTATTTGTTTTGTGTTCAATTCCTGGGTTTAAAGAACCGTGGCTCCAATAAATGTCTATTATTGCTCAAAGAGAATAATTTGAATGGTCTACTCCTTACCACTTATTTACAGTTCCCCAACTTGATAACATCCGCTCTTGACTCCCCATCAACCTGATTAGGTGTCCCCGATAACACTAGTGGAAATCTCCTGGGATGCGTTCCGAACAGCAATTACATAAGTATAACAGCCGCGTGGCCCGGCAACCGGTGTCGATTAATCATCAGTTCCGTGTGCCAGTATCTTGACGCAGCTTACTAAAAGAGTTTGGCCATGAAGATTGTGACCTCAGTCTCCCGGATCGTTCAGTGCTCCACCCTCTCCTGGACCAGAGTCCCGGTTGTCCCTGTGCTCCTTCGGTGGGAGTAGGATGGACGCTTCCACATATGCAATGGCATCCGACGGGTTGTCAAAGTAGCGTGTGCAACCTCCGTGTGACCTCCGTGTTGTATCCGCAGCTTGGCTGGAAACATAAGAGCATATGGGACATTTCTTGTCCTAAGTAGTCTTTTCACTGGGTCATATGATCTACGCTGTATCTGAACCCCGGCAGCAAAGTCTGGATAAATATGGATATTGCTGCTTCATAGTGAAGTGTGCCTGGATAGTTTCAGTACGAGGTCTCTGTCCATACAGTTCAGCATCTTTGCAATAATTGTGCGCAGAGGGGACCCCGGTTTGGGAATCGGAGCGACAACGCGGTGCATGCGTTAAACCAGGAAGTGCCACATTTTCTACACATGGTTCCATAGGCCCTTTGCATGCTGCCTCAGGCATTCATGACTATGCGAACATTATTGCGTCACAAGCGTGAATCAAGGTCATCGCATTTATCCCAGATCTTTGTCAACTCTGACGTTAGGGTCGCTATAGCATGATCGTGTTGGTACACCCGATCTTCCACCTCTCCGATCCTGGTCTCAGCCTCTGTGATGTGGCCACTGTCCTTCTCCACTCTGGATGACACAGTACCAACTCTAAGCTCGCTGAAATCCAGTTTGACATTGACATACAAAGCCATGCTGCATAGCCGGCATCAGTTGGTCTTCATGGATATCGACGGGCAGCACTCCCGGGGCATCGAAATGCCCTTGGGCCTCCGATCTAGGGGTCCTTGCTGGGTTGTTCGTGAAGGAATCCATGGTGCCAGTTTCTTTCCCATGTATTTGTCATGTTGTCTCCCGGCGGTAGTGCCTCCCCACTCCGATCTCCGGTCTGGTTTGCCAGCCAAAGGATGTGTTCAATTTAGGTTCGAGCCACCTCCACACTCCATATGCCCGGAGTGTTGTGAGCTGTGTGTCCATTCCAAGTTGAATTTAACTATCCAGATACAGCCAGGGCTGCGGGGCCAGCCACAGAGGGGTTCGCCAGTCTCTCTCACCCCCCTCCGTGCCCCGAAGATGGCCTACTCCAGTGAGTTTGCTATTTCAGACCTGTCTCCGGCTGCCTCTAATGAGCATGGACCCAAAGGCCAGTCCCTCAAGCATACCAGAAATAAGGAGTTTAGAGCGCAGAAAATAGTGCCATGATGATAGTCCAATTGGGCCACCAGACCCTGACTGCCTCACACTCCACTCGTTATTGCGAGCCTTATCTGATGAAGTTGCACAGCTTCCATATATTGTTAACTAGTATGGGTACAGTCCTAACAGTAATGCTGTGAAACATATATTCGCAACCTGGGGTCAGCCAGTAGTCGACTGAATGATGTCCTGGGGGAGCCTCACCGCTCTCACCTCGACAGAAGGCTTTGTTGCCCCCCCCCCCCCAACCCCCTGTGGGCCCACTCTTCCAGGCACACAGCTCCCCACAGCACTCTTATAACATTGTCCTGTTGTGCCGGCCTGTGTCCGAGGCCCGGAGTGCACCCAGGGCATCGGATCTCTATGTGGATGATGCCTCACTGCAGCGGGAAGCGACGCGGGGGAAAGGGGGCAGGCCGCTGGGTCTAATGTCTGCCACTGCAGTCTTCTACTTGGGCACATTACACTCTCAGGCCCACTGGTATTATGCTCTGTTACCGGCAGGAGGTTTCACCAAACGAGACATCTGATCCGTCTCTTCGACATCACCCGCACGGACCTCCCAAGCCGTGTGCCCCCCTCACAGGTCCTCTGCTCCACAGACCTTACCAGCTGCATGGGGACTGCACCGCGGCAAGAGAAGCCCAGCGCGGGCTGCACGGGCCTCCAGCTCCTCCCCCAGTCAGGCCACCTCCTCCGCAGAAAAAATTAGGCACTGCTCCGAGTCCTGCGGCGAAGTCCGCCAGGCCAGCCGCACACGGGATTAAAGAGATCTTTGGTCCATGTGTGCTCCAGACCCTCCGCTGCTACAATATTTTCAGTAGTGGTAGTTAGCTGGCTCACAGAAGGATATGTTTGGGATTAGGATGTTGCTGGAACCGAGAGATCGCAATCAGGCCACCATTTCTCTTGCTACTCAGCAGTGGCCCCTAACAGGTTCTCTTTTGTCCACCACTGCAGTGCCTGCACTACAGCCTGCAAAACCACCATTAGATCATCCCAGTGACCGTCAGCTTCAGACCATTGTTTCGCCAGCCACTCCTGTATTGGACGCATGGGTAACCTTGCGTGTGGCACCAGAAGGACGCAAGAAGCCATCATTCCGAGAAGACGCATAATCTTTCATACTGTTATCTGATAACCGGCTGTGTAACAAGGAACTTGAATCAGCATGTTTTGGACCCTCTCAGTGGAGGGGAAGACTAGAGCATCTTCTGGTCAAAATTCTGCACCTATGAACTGTTTGATTTGACTGGGAATGAGACCTGATTTTTTCTCATTGATGGAAAAGCCCAACTAAAAAAAAAGGAGGTTGATTGTGTCCTGCTGACACATTTGTTGTGTGTCTCCTGTTATGAGCAAGTCATCTAGATAAGGGTACACTGGGATGGCTTGCGTAAGTGGGCCGCCATTACTGCCAGCACTTTTGTGAATACCCGAGGGGCTAAAGCGATGTCGAAGGATAGCACTTTGAACTGGTAGTGGGTGGACCCTACCTTGAACCTTAAGTACTTTCGGTGAGCTGGCAACATTGAAATATGAAAGTATGCATCTTTGATATCCAGTGTTGCCATGCAGTCTCCCTTTTCAGCAGAGGAATGACTTCTTGTAAAGTTGTCATCCTGACTTTTTAGTCTGATCTTTCTTAGGAATAAGGAATTCTGAGTTACTCTACGTAGTGACTAACATACTCCTAGTCCATAGTCCCCTTTCCTCGATACTGTATGGGCGTCTCTCGCTAGTGAGGGAACATTTTTCACTAGAAAAATCATCTTCCCCTTTCAATTTTTTTGACGCTTCAACAATATAAACATTGCCTAATGACACTAGTTTTATAAGGGGGGAGGATGGTGGGACGTATGGAGGAAAGGGTACTATGGACTAGGAGTATGTTCGTCACTGTTAAGATGGATTTCTGAACTCTGTCCTGGAGGGGCAGAGGTTCAGAAGGCCAGCCTAGTTTCTTGGAACAGGGTAACCTCTGGACAAGCCAGACCAATCAGGGTAGCGATGGCGGCGGTCAAGACTAGGTCTCAAGAGGGGTGAGGGTGACTGAAAGCCCGCAATGAGCACACAAAGCAAGGACGCTTACAAATTACTCCAGACAGGTGTTATATTAAAAATATAGACGCATTTATTACAAGGCCTTTGTAACATCGACCATAGTAAATAATCACGGTAAAACTCCAGTAAACCAACACATCACAATCAATACAATATATATACAAGACCGAGGGGTCTAAAGAGTCAGAAGCACAAAATATGCAGACCACCTAGATGGGGAGGAAAACAGGCAGTGCAAGTAATCGTTAGACCCAGTTCGACATCAGAGGCCACCTAACTAGAAGGAAGTCCGAGCCCTACGAAGAGTGGAGCCTTGTGCTCAAAAGTACCTGCACACGCGGGTGGCAACGGGCAAAGGAGAGGGAAATCAGGCAGTTCAGAGAGGTGAACAAAACGATGATGAACAGATCCCCGCTACTCAAGCGCGGCCTCCACTTGTGGGCAGAAGCAGGGCGTGATTTCGGAAAAGGGTTGTTGTTTACAACAGCGATGGAAAGCCACAGGCTCCTGCGGGAGGGTGACCAGTTAGGGTATGGACTACTCACCGGTCCCCGATGCAGGCAGACCCAGGCTTCTCTGGTTCAGTTTCGGTACTGGCAGGTTCAGATGCGATCAGCAGGATGTCTTGACGCCGTGTAGATTCCGCTACAGCAGGAGTCAGGGTCGAGGGTGTCCCAAATGCAGCGAACACGCACAGATTGTAACCACAGCAGGGCAACTCGGCAACCGCGGGTATTCCGGTCCCGAAGCACACATCTCACTTCAGACCTGGGAACGCCAAGTGTGCGAATCGTGTGAGAGTGTCGAGGACATGGAATTTAGCAGCAGCCAGACGGCGGTGACAGAGCAAGATTCCTGTGTAGGCTGGTCAGTCCACTGGATGGCCCAGGGACGCTTCCGAAGGCTTACGTACAGGATTTGGTGAAGATTCAGAGAATAGTTGTTCCCACTATTCTAAAGGGTCGAAGCGCCTTTGCAGACCTTCTCTTTCGATCAGAGGCCGAGTGGTCTCGCAGGACGACAGCAGTGGAGGGTACCAAACATTCAGCGGGTCACCAGCGATTCCTCGACTTGGCTTCTTAGTTGCAGGATACTTGGCTCCTCATCCTTCGTTCGTGAGAACTCAAGAGATCGACATGGTAGTGGTGTTTTCAGCCTCCTCTTATCCAAAGTTGCCTTCGCGCCAAAACGGAGAGGGCCCAATGGGAGATCCGCTCACAAACACTGACACCATACGTGGACCTATCACGGACCACGGTGGTCCCAGGCATTCAGGACACTCTAGACTCTCTGGCACCCAGGATGTGTATTGGGAACAGACATCCCAGCCCACAACCTGGAGGCATGCAGAAGCCTGCGAAAGCGTTATGTTTCGTGGGAAAGTGCATGACCAAATAAGGTCTGCCCCGGGTCGGCTCGACGTGGATGAAGGTGAAGGGGCAAGACGGTCAGCGGACAGGACAAAGAACCTCGTGGCATGGCCATTTTGGAGGCCAGGCCACCCATTTGGGCCAAACGCGGGAAGCGCGGTTAACATGGCAAAAAGGGGTTCAAAACACAAAGAAACGATAGCTGCCACCAGTCCCGTCCGTGACACACTTCCACATTTCATAATAAGTCCAGAGAGAGTTTCTAGGGCCTTTGGAATGACTAAAGACCCAAGAGCGCGGTAATGTAAGTTACGGTGCACTCGTGTTTCATGTTGCTCAAAAGCTGCAACATGAGGAAAGGACTAAGGGAACCAAAGTCTCCCAGTATTGACTGTCTTAAGGGCATGTCAGTTTCCCCAGAAGAATTGAGCGAAAGCCCAGAGGAGTGCGGCGGAAGGCTGCTCTTCTCTGGCAAAGTCTAGATCAGGGTGTAAAACAGCAAAAAGTTTGGGGGTTGCCACATGGAAAGAAAATTACCTACAATTATGAAATCTTTCCTAACAGTCACTACGGCGAGTAACTTAGAACTACTCCTACGTCCCATCCCCTTTCCTCCATACTGTATGGGCAAGTACAACTGAATGTAGCCCCAGGGTGGAGAGGAGCTCTCCTAAGAAAACAAGTTCCTTAATACTGCCTGACCAAGCGCAGCGTCCTACCTGGAGCCAGCATCCAAGCAGTAGTGCTTGCAGAAGGCAGAGGACCACCTTGCTGATAACCTGCCACGGGACGTGCCTCTGGAAAGCCACCGCCGCGGCTTTAGCTCTGATTGCGTGGACATGCATATTTGCTGGAAGAGCTTTGTGCTGTCCCACGTTCGCCTCCTTGATGGTCGTAACCATCCACCTTGCTATGGAAGCCTTGGAGGCTTGACAGCCATGCTTTGACCCCCCCAAAGCAGACAAGAGGGCATCCGATTTGCGGAAGCTCTTGGTCCTGTTCAGGTAGTATTTCAGTGGACGCATCACGTCCAGACAGTGCAATACCCTCTGATCATCATCCTTGGGGTATGCAAAGAATGTTAGTAACACTATTTCCTCGTTTAAGTGAAAGGAGGAGACAAACTTAGGTAAGAATGCGGGGGGAGAAAAGTAGTATAAGGCTCTGAAGCCACCAGCGACTGGATTTCACTGATCCGGCGTGCCGTCTTAATGGTGACTAGCCTGATGTCCGCAGATGCCATATGCTTGAATGGTTTATGCGCCAGCGCGCCCAAGACCACATTGAGGCCCCACACAGGGTGTGGTTATTTGATAGGCGGGTACAGCCTGGACAGGCCTTCCAAGTGTCTTTTAACCACCGGATTAGAGGATGAGAATACCTCCTCCTCATAGTTCCTGTAGGCTCCAATGGCCGCCAGATAGGTGCGGCACGTGTCTACCTGCACACCTGAGTCTGCGAGGTGCGCAGAGAAGGATAGCACGTCGTCCAGAGTTAAGGTCAATGGATCGACCTCCTTTGATTCTGCCCAGTGACAAAACCTGGTCCACTTGCTTTTGTACTGGCTCCTGGTAGCATCGCTCCTAGCCCCTTCTATAACGTCAAGGTTAGGTTGTGACAGATGCAGATGCCTCAGTGTGACCTCTTCAGGAACCATGCCGCAAGGGCGAACTTCTGGGCGGCTGGGTGGATGACCGTGCCTCCCTGCTGAGAGAGTAGGTGTGCTGGGCCCAGCGGGAGGTGCACCGGGGCCTCATCCGACAAGCTCATTTGTTCATAGAACCATGTCCTTGCTGGCCACCAGAGAGCTATCAGGATGATACAGAGGTGCCAAACCTCCCTGATATTGCAGATTGCCCTGTGCACCAGGGGAGTGGGAGGGAAGGCATACGAGTTCATGTTGTTCCACTGGATATGCATCGCGTCGCCCAGGGAGCCCCTGCCAGGACGCGAACTGGGGGCCCCTACTGTTGGACCAGTTGGTGAAGAGATCCACTTGAGCATGACCGCACTTGTTGAAGATCCCCTGAAGGACCTGTTCGTCCAACTGCCATTCCTAGTTGTCCACAGCCAGCCTGCTGAGACTGTCCGCCCCTGGGTTGGACTCCCCCGGGAGGTGGATTGCTGCCAGGTGCATGCTGTTTACCAGAGCCCATTCCCAAATGTTGACTGCTAGAGTGCAGAGGGGAGGGGACCTGGTGCCACCCAGCTTGTTGATGTAATACATGCTGGTGGAGCTGTCCATCTGAATGAGTATCGCCTTGCCGCTGATCATCGGCAGAAAGGCTTTGAGAGCGAGCCAGATGGCCATCAACTCAAGCCAGTTGATGTGGGTTGCCTGCTCCTGACGGGACCATAGCCCATGGACACTGTGGCTGCCCAAGGTAGCTCCCCAGCCCTCTAAGGATGAGTCTGTGGTGATGGTGACCTGAGGTGCTGGTTGACGGAAGGGCCTGCCTATCTGCAGGTTGTTGTCTGTGGTCCACCAGACTAGGTCCTGGTGGAGATGTGGGATTCTGACATGCTGCGCCTAGAAACCCTTCTCCGGACTCCAGGAGGCTGCGAAGTTCAACATCAAATGCCTCATTTTGAGCCTTGTATGCAGCACTACCAGGAGACATGCCGCCATGATGTCCAGGAGGTGTTGGTAACACCATGCCGAGGTCACTTCTCAGTGGCCTTCTTGATGGCTGTGATCTTGTCTGCTGAGGGGAAAATCCTCTCAGAGCTCGTATTCCAGATAAGGCCCAGGAAGGTTAGACTCTGCGTGGGCGCTAACTGTGATTTCTTGCGATTGATGGAAAATGCCAGCTCGTGTAGTGTATTGATGAGGGCAGAGGCAGTGTGCTAGACTGCCTCCGGAGATCTTGCCCTGGCTAGCCAGTTGTCTAGATATGGGTAGATGTGATGCCCCTGCAACCTGAGTAGGGCTGCAACAGCATTCATCAGTCGTGTAAAGACCCTGGGATTCGAATTCATGCCAAAGGGTAGAACCTTGTATTGGAAATGAAATCCCATGATCCTGAATCGCAGAAAGGACAGATGGACACCATTCTCAAGGCTGGTTAGGATTAACCAGGGAGAGGGATACAAGCTTGTGCGCATGAAGCTACAGCTACTGGAACTGAAATGACTCCATCTTGGTTGCTTTTTCGACGATCCCGTGCAGTGCAGGAGTCCCCTGACGTCCTCCCTCTTGTCCCCACGACTGAGGCTCAGGAACAGTGACATCTGCAGGAAACGCCAAGAAACAACTTCTTCAGCTGCATTTTGTTCTTCATACTAAGGTACTGTGCCAACCCGATTGAGAGAACGCCACTCTCGCGGTGAAAGTTTGTGAAACTTTCCCAAACTACAGGCCTAATCAGCTTGTGACCCGACATATGATTCTTTTTCGTCTAAACTACTTCTGAGAACTTTTGCAAAGACTTTACCGTTTGATACCAGAACTGCTCTTTCCTATCCAGAACACCAGCCCATTGACTTTCGCCTGGCCTATTGACTTGAATTGAACTCCTCTGGTGAACTGAAACTATTTGCGCTGTCTAACAAGTATATGTGATCTATTCTACTTACCTTGTCCCTTTTGCTCACTTCAAAATAACTGAACTGCCATTTGGCTCCTATTTCAGGGGAGCTCAAACTGTCTCAAAATCTTGGAGTTTTGTATTGAAGTATATTGGTATATGATATTAACTTTTCTTCTAGTGAAATGTTTTCTAAATGATTGTAAGTGTTTCACCAAGAAACCTTGAGTATAAGTGTTTACTTGAACCACTGTGATTGAAAGTCCTCTATGTAACTACTTGTACTGCTCACATTCACTCTTGAGATAAGCCTGGCTGCTCAGCTCGCTACCAAAAACTGTGTGGTACAGACTTATACCAAAGGTTGGTTTGGCTAACAGCTGTAGTCCTAATTGTGTGCATGCAATTCTGCCTAACAACGTGTAAGTAGGCATCCTTCAGATCCAGGGAGCACATGCAGTCTCCCGCACACAATGTCTCTGCTATTAGCGCTGGGGTAACCATCTTGAACTTTTCGAGAGGAAGGGAAAGGTTCAAGGTGGAAAGGTCCAACACAACTCTCAGGCCAGCCTGGTTCTTTTTTTGTCTGTGGTGAAAATCTGTGAACAGAAGCCCAGACCCCTCCGAGAGGCTGGGACTTCCTCCACTGCCTGACTTTCTAAGAGCGAGTGAATTTCTGCCAACAGAGTTACTGTACCAATCTGTAGGAGTGGAGGGGAGAAGGAGGGTTAGGTAGCCGGAAACCTGTGGAGACTACGGAGAGGATCCATGGGTCAGAGACTTGCCTGCCAGCGGTGAGCCTGAAGGGCAAGCCTGCCCTCCACCGGATACTCGTGAATCCGGATGGCTGCGACATGCTTTTTTGCTCTCCGAGGATGGTGCGGAGGAGAGGGACTGGTAAAAACCCTTTGTGCGCGACCTTGTGCTGCTTGCGCCTATGTTGGCTCAGGGATCTGTCCGGTTGTCTGGACTGTCTCTCCTGGAAACCCCTGAAGCCGCCAAAGGAACGCCCCTTGTCCGAACGCTGGTGTGCTTGGCTGTATGCCTTGGGGGTGGACTTAGTGAGGATAGCTAATCTTATCTAGTTCCTCGTCCATATTAGAATGGAATAGATCGCCCCACACAAAACGAAGGTCCAGAATACGGTACTGCACGTCAGGGTTCAATTTGGTCGCCCTTAGCCAAGCCGTCCTTTTCATGTCGGTAGCAATACATATGGCACGGCCTGAGTTATCAATGTGAGCTACCGTGGACTCCATTAGGTCCTCTGCCACTATTTTGGCCTCAGATAGCCCAGCCTTGAAAAGAGCCTGGCTTTGTATAGGGAGTTTAGGTAAGAAATCAGCAATCTCTCGACAGAGCTTCTGGTTGACCGCCGCCAGCATGGCATCCGCATTGGACTGGTGCAGATGGAGAGTAGCGTTGGAATAGATTTTATTTCCAAACGCCTCCAGGATCTTCTCCTCCTTACCCAGGAGTGCAGAAGCTGATATAGCCGAGGACGATTGAGGCTTAGAATAGAGTGATGCTTCCACAATCACTGAGGAGTGTGGTTGGGGGTGCCCTGACAGTTAAGAGGGGGTCCCCTTCCATTTATCTGAATTTGGCATCCAGACGCCTATTAGTAGGTTGTATAGAATGTGGCTTGAGCCATCTTTTGTGCCAAGCGCCACCACGTTCTTCTGTATTCGGATTCCCATTCTAGCCGTGGGGCGTAGAGTGAGAACTTCTGCCAGTATCCCCGCCTCTGGTTGTCCCACCTCTGGCTATGGGATCCCCATTTACTCAGCCAGGCCTGCCAGCTGTTTGTGAAAGGCTTTGGCTGATGACAGAGTGTCGGGGTCCTCCTCCTCATCTGTGTCAACCAATGTGTCCTGCTGGTCTGGAGCAGCTGGAAGAGTGCTGGGCGCAGGTAGCAGTGGCTTAACAATTGGCGCTGGACTCTGCTGTGGCAGTGGAAATGGGGCTGCTGCGACTGGAACAGGAATGGGAGCCAGTGTCGTAGGGACTGTCACGGGCAGCTGGGGCTGCGCCGGAGCCGGAGGAGCTGGCCCCATGGTGGTGCTAGCGGCTGTACCGGAGGGAGCATTTCCCTGATCACATCCCTGAGGATGGTACCCATCTGTGGGGACCTCACAAGGCCAGCCCTGCTCGTGCACTTCCTGGGGAAGGAGTCACCTTTGCAGGGTGCGGAGGAGAACAGTGCACCTACCGTGGGCCTGGTCTTCTGCTTGACAAACGCCTGTAAGTCCTCTGTAGGAGACTTCCCTAAGAGCTCCCTCCACCTGGCTAACCTGTTCTTGAGAACGCGAGGTGTAAGTGCGTTGCATGCAGTACAGCCTTCCCAGCCGTGGTTAGGGCCAAGGCAGAGGAGGAATAGATTGTGGGCGTCAGACGTAGAGAAGAGACCCTCGCAGGCTGGACACCTGCGGAAGCCCACCAACGTCAACATTCGCGGGGAGGAGTGTGGCGGCAGAGAGGTACCCGATTGAAAGACAAAAAAGAAGACAAAAGTACTTCTCCGGGGAAGAGCACAGAGAATTACTAGGCGGGAGGCCTAACCCAGGAGCGCTGGAGATAGCAGCCTGTCGATGCGGAAAAGAGAACTGAGGAGTGACGGCAGTGGGCAGAGTCAGAGGAATGCATGCTCCTGGTGCCACATCCCCAGCTGCATCTAAATTTAAAGGGGAAGATGATTTTTCTAGTGAAAAAGGTTGCATCTCCGGTCCCTAGCGAGGAACGCCCATACAGTATGGAGGAAAGGAGCCAGAACGTAGGGGTTAATGCACAAAATGCATCATCTACTGCCTTTCCAAACAGAACCTCATGTTCAATGGGTATATTGATTATGGTACCCTTTGTTTCCAGGATTTTTTAAACCGGTGTGGCACTGAAGTGTTCTCTCAGCTACTATTCTCCCTGCAGTCTCAGCTGAATCAAGGGAGTTTTTTAATTATTGAATTAGCGACCTGTTTTCCTTCTAAAATAGTCTTTAGAATGTGTGTTCAGAGGTGCTCCGGCACAGCATCCAATTGCTCCTCTACAAAATCCCATTGGGCTTTGTTATAACTAGCCATTAATGTGGTATTACTGGCAATTCTAGTCTGAAAAGCTGCAGACGTAGCCACCTTTTTACCCAAACTATAAATCTTCTTGACCTTATTAGTAGGAGCCTCTGACTTTTCTAAGGGATTGCCCCCCCCTTTTACGGGTAGTAATGACTACAAGGGAGTCTGGCTTCAGTTGGCCTCCAATGTATAAAGGATCTGTAGGAGCCGGTTTAAACTGCTTTTCTATTTGAGGGTATACCAATTTTGTAAGGGAAGGAAAGAGATGGCAGGATGCATTTCTTCACAGACTATAATAAGGGAATATACTGGCCCACAGGCTCCTTTTAATTTAAAATGTTATCTACAAAGTCTGTATCCTCCTATGACTCATGAATCTTTATTTTAAAGTTTGTTTGTTTATTTTATTTATATAGCGCGCCTGACCCAGGGGCATCTGGGCGCTTGGATAATCGTGAAATCGGTTACATGGTAAATTTTAAACAGACAAAATACATTTATACAGATGATATACATTTTACAGATAAGAGTTCAATGAACAATACAATTTTAAGCAGTCAAAAGTGAAAGGATGGTCAATAGAGCATGGAGGTAAAACACAAAGCAGTAAGGATGTGTTAGCATATCCTTGGTATGGTATAGTTGGTTCTTGTTGAGTAGCTATATGATAAGCGATCTGCCACTTTCTTTAATTGGTCAGAGAATTTGATTGTCAATGGGAAAATTAGCCACGGGCTCATCAGGTACATTAGGGGACTGAATGAGATAATCATCAGGGTCATCATAATTTGTATCAGGATTATCCCCAAAAAAGATATCATCACACTCGTCCTCATTCACACTAATTACTGATTCAGTATATGCGTGAGAGACGTTTTTCACTCTAGGTGTCTTTGCTGGTGGTTCTCCACCTCTCCCTAAAATATGTAGTTCTGCTTAATGGGATGTTTTTACAGAAAAATCTACAAATGAAGACACTTTATTCATTGTCGCTTTAAAACACTCCTTTGTCCTGGTGCCCCTTAAACTAGGGTGTCTTTTAATGGGAACACTACCTGTTCAGGGTTTGTAGTGCAGTATCTGCTGTGCAGAGCTCGTTACAAAGGGGAAGATGCGTTTGTGTATTCAGAGACTTTAGAAACAGTTTGTTTTGATGTTTATGTGGGTGTTCAGGTAGTGGACATCTGCTCTTAGGTCTGTTTCAGCGCGAGCATATGAGAAGACGAAAGCATTGAAGATGTATGCATGGTGGCACCTGTGCTTGGTGGCTGTTTTATCTTTGAATCAATGCTTCGAGAGCGATGCCGTAGATAGAGGATTTCTTATGCACCAATCGGTGTAAAGTAGCAGTGCTTTTAGGTACTGCTGACCCACTTTTCTGCGTTTTCGCCAACTGTGGCTAGGTGCACTAGTTTGTTTAACCTGTTTATGCTTGTGTGCGCTCCTTTCACCAGGGCACATCTCGACAGCAGTTTGTAATGCTTGCCCTTCGGAGCTGGGGACGAGCGAGGATTCTGCCGACTCCTGCCTGGTGTTTTCAGCGTCTCTAAAGTTGTTGATGCTGCCTATTTCTTCATCAGACTCCTCTGCGTCAGTAGTCAGGAGGCGGCCTCAGCATGCATGTCATAGGCCACCCACCGTTTCATCCGTCGACCCTTTAGGGTCTTTGGGTGAAAAAGTCTGCATGCCTTACACTGCATTTCCAAGTAGTCTCGACAGAGATGATTGCACACGTGGTGTGTATCTTTACACGGAAACTTGCAGTTACACGATGGGCAGAATTTAAAAGGAGTTTTCTCCATAGCAATAAAGGCAGCCAATGAGTGGGAAAGTAAACAGACATTCTCTAAATGTGCACGAAATAGGTCTTTCCCTACTATATAGGCCAAACCCTGTTAGGAGGGCCGTTGCAGAAAAGCCATTGAGGAGTGGGTATTCCCAGCTATCGTACTGTGGGGCACAGCTGGTCTTGTCGAGCATCGAGTCGTGCCAGAAATATTAAATATAAATATCAAGCTAGCTATAATAGCTTGTGTGGATCATGCCAGTGACCCAGACCTTGGTAATCCGCATTGAGATAAGGATAGGCTGCTTGTTTAATAAATGTTTGGATGTCTTTTTTTAATTTATCAATTTTCTTAGTCGTCAATTTAACAAATTCGTTAGTATGTTTCTTGATTAAATCAAGCTTTTCTTTGATTTTAATGAAGGTGGAGGATTCTATTGCAAATTGAGGGGAGATCCTGTTGAAAGCATAAGTAAGGAAATAATTCAAATTTCTACACAAAAGTCTGTGATGCTGGAGCAATAAATGATAAGGAGTTACAATTTTTGACAAACAAAGGGACTAGGACTCTGTTAATATATGTGTTGCCTAAAATACATAAAGACCTTTTGAATCCTCCAGGCCGACCGATCGTGTCTCTGTGTAGTTCCACCTTAGAAGCGATGGGTCTATTTGTTGACTTTTTTCTTAAACATTTGGCGGCCAATACAGATACTTATCTGTTCGATACCACCAATGCAAATATACATTTAGAGGGGTCGCCTTTTAACTCAGAGACGGATATGTTAATTACACTTGACTTGGAATCTTTTTATTCTAATATACCACAATTAGATTCACTAAACAATATGAAAGACTTTTTGGACCTCAGACCAGGTGTTCATCAAATCCAGAGTAACTTGTTGGTGGAATTATTAGAAGTGGCCCTAATGAAGAATTATTTCCGTTTTAAGACAGCCTTCTATTTGCAGATTAAGGGAATGGCGATGGGGGCAGCTTTTGCCCCCAATTACGCCACTCTATACATGTGGAAATTCGAGAAAACATTTATTCTCGACGATACTAACCCTTTTTGGCCTGCTATCAAGCTATATAAACGATATACAGATGACATTGTTATTGTATGGGACAAAACTAAGGGTGATTACACACAACTTCGCCCTTGGATTAATATGCTTAATCCCAATCTTAAATTTACAATGACTGCCAACAATCTATCATTATCTTTTTTGGACCTTTTGATTTAGATCAGTGATGGTCAAATCATTGTGGATCTTTTCCGCAAAGAGACTGACATGAATACCATCCTCCGCTTTGATAGTTTCCATTCCCAAACTTTGTGTGAAAGCATTCCCTATGGACAATTCCTTAGAGCAAGACACAATTGTTCCGAATTAGAGGACTATACGTCCCAAGCTGAAATAGGCTACAGGTTAGAGGTTACAATCCCAATTTATTAATACAATCTCGTAAAAGGGCCAAAAATCAGCATCGGGATATCTTGCTGACCAAGAAAGACAAGGACAACATTGCCAGGACGAGGATTATTTGTTCTATGACTTGCAACACGCATCATAATCATATCAAAAAGATCATTTCTAAACATTGGCATCTGTTGCAACCTAACAGTCCAGGCTTGCAATGCCCAATGTATGCATTTAAAAAAGGCAAAAATCTCAAGCATTGGCTTTCACGAGCAGATAGAACCACTACAACTAAAAATCAGATGACCATTTCGGCTCTCTGGGGGTCCAAGCCCCAGAAGTGGGTGTTCTCCTCAGCCCATTGGTCATGTCTTGATATACTCTTGATACACTTGCTTGCCCTTTTACTGCTCCAAGCACACTTACATCTCAATATTATTAGCATACCTATATTTTTTATATTCAATAGGGTGCCATTTCTTGCAGGAAGGCTAGCACTTTTGTTTCCATGACTAGTATCATGACTGCGCTAGGTCTCCCTTTAAAGGTCCAAGTTATACCTAATTTCAACGGTTTTTAGTTTTTTCGTTTGGAACTATCCATAACAGAAAGGGTTTTTGTCTTATGGGGAATGAGACTGTAGTCAGTTGATGTCAATGTCCAGTTCCTTTGTCTATGTCTATGTCTATGTCTTTTCTGCGGGCTAAATTCAACATCTGGACGGGAATTTTCAGTCCTGTTTCTTTGTTTATGCTTCACTCTCCCAAGTTCACTCGGGCGGAAGTTTACCATCAGGATGTATAACATTGGCTCGGATCCAGTCTCGAGCGCTCACACGTCGGAACACTTCAGCCACTTACTCTTGCTGCTGTGTAACCAACAGGTAGGCGGTTTTGCAGGTGTGCGGGCTGCTTTCCTTAGCATCCTATTTTCATTCCGGTAGCACAGGGTATTCGCCGCCTTCAGCTGGCGTCGACTATTAAAGTTGCTGCGTTACACATGCTCCTAGCCCTTTGGCAGTATGGTCCTCCCACCCAAAAGCGTAACATAGGGTGTTTACAGCCACTCTGTCCAGGAACTTTGGTTTCCATGGACATCACTACAGTTAAAAGTCCATTTGCAACTGTGGCTTCAACAAAAGGCATTTCCACACCACGATGGCGCTATTCAGTATTCGAGATTGACCGCTGCATTTCAGTTGCTTTCAGCTATACACGCTGTTTGTTCAATGTGTCTTTTGAAGGCTCATTAAATATGTCATGGTGGGCATAGAGCTTCATTTGATTTATATCTTAATTTTATATCATCAAAATAAGATTGGTCAGGCGCGGGGCAGCCTTATAAACAATTCATTCTTTTTCTCCATTAGATTTGACTGTGGTTCATTTACTACGGCCTTTCCACACTATGGAACATCGACTTTCTACTATTGAATCCCATTGGCAGTTACATGGATGGGCCTTTATATTTGAATATGATGCCTTCTTGGTACACTACTGGAGGTAGGTTTAAGTCTGTCATCGGCCATTTGCATAGCTGGTCGTCTGTTGGTAATTTTGGCGCCTAGGTGGAACTAGGGATAGTTCTAATCCCAGTCCTTTCATTATGTCTCCGCAGATCAATTTTGCCATTTTCTGTCAGTTGTCGTGGTGGCTGTATGCAGTTTGTTCTCCACACCTCAACTGGATATAACAAGGTTAACATTTGATCTGTTACTGACTTAAGATTAAAATTTCAAACTCAA
Source organism: Ambystoma mexicanum (assembly GCF_040938575.1). Lineage (NCBI taxonomy): Eukaryota > Metazoa > Chordata > Amphibia > Caudata > Ambystomatidae > Ambystoma > Ambystoma mexicanum. The sequence goes on from NC_090929.1 coordinate 811,731,525, forward strand.
TTGGGTGGCATGAGGCAGCTAGGCTCGGTACGTTTTTAATTGGATTTTTTTAATTTCATCTTTTGCAGAATAGGTGGTTTGAAAATGATTCAAGACGAAAGTCAACTGAATATTTAAACAAGAGCAAGCCTAGAAATGGGTTAACTTTATATATGTTCCTGTACATGGGATTGTTGAACATTGGCTTGCAGTGTTTGTGTCCTGAAGAAGACGAATATCAGTTCCCCTTTTTCTTTTGGTTTGAACTAGATATAAATACTTGTCAAAGCTACAAAAAAAACAAGATATTTTGAGACATGCATTATATAAGCTCATGCAACATACGTCGACACCAAGCACTTTTTTTGCCAGCATTCATGCACTGCTTTAGCACTTTTATGATACTTTGCACTTTTTGTTGTTAATATATATGCAATTGAGGCACTATTGAACTTGTAACTCGAGAGAAATACAACCACAAGCCCTATGTAAAATAGGTGGTATAATGGGTGTTCGGCTAGTGACGACAAAGGCAATTCAGTACCCATTTTTCTAGGGTTACTTTTGCATAAGAACATTCTCTCTATACATAGATTCTATATAGTTGTTTCATGAAGTATCAGACTGAAATGTTTTTAGAACTTTCATATTTTTGTACACATTTTATGATTAATACTTTGTCCATTTTTTACAACTGTGTGTTCTATATCAAAATATGAACACAATTATTCCTACTGACCCAGCTTATCCTCTTTTCCACCCACCCGAGTTTAGTGTATTTTCACTCTAAATTGAAAAACATTTTTTCCCTGTGACTATTTCCCTTGGTTTCTTGAGCACTTTCTGTTTATACAGAGATATGGTGGCAGGTCACCGACTTCCACTTGCTCTTCAGTTCTCGCCCCCTTTCTTGGGAGGATAGCTCAGGGGCAACATGCTCGCCATGGAAGCAAGACGACACAGATCACCACAGGTTCGATCCCCGGGTCCGCGCTTAGAAACTTCTGGGTATGACATATCATAACAAACCTCCATTTGCATGATGAGCCCTAAAAACAAAGGAAAGCAGGTAAGGAGTGGGCTAGCTTCAAAACGGACAGTAGCTCTCCACCCCTCACAGTCACAGGGGCCAAGGTAACCAGATGTAAACATAGTCGAGCAGCTGTGGCCAAGATAAGACCAGTGCCTCAGGGCATTGAGTGAACTATGGCCACATCTCACTAGTTTCTCCGGAAACCTGACCCTACTCCATGACATCAGTCATGCTGGGACTTGATTTCTTTACTGCCCCTACTATGAATACAATACCACACAGCAATCAATGTCAGCTATCCACACTGTAAGTAATCTTTATATATAAAGCTGAATGTATGTATGTGTATGTTTGTCCAGCTATACAAATCCACACGGTTGAACCCACTGCTATCAAATTTTCCATGGATTCCTCGTTTGTCTGGGGCAAGATTGCAGTCTGTTTGGATGCAGAAAATGTACTACGTAGACACTACGCATTTACTGATGCTTACCCCGCTTCACTACAGTAGGTACTAGAAGGAAGCAAAATTTGGAAAAGTGTCTGAATCAAAATGTTCGATATGTAGGTTATTCCTTTAAAATGTATTACTATTGGTTACAGTTTGAAACTGCTTATTAAAGCATTTTTAAAGGGAATAAAAAAAATGTATTACACTTTATATTTCATCACACCACTCCAAATATGGGAAATGGCAAGGTTACAGTTTACTTAAGTTCATTCACGAGAAGAGAGCACAATCAATCTTTCTTGGACATTTTCTCAAATGTGATGAAGCCATTAAGTGACTGAAACATGCCGCACAAACAAAAGATCATCACTTGGAAAAGCTCCATCTGATCCAAAGCGAAAATCAAAATGAAGAGATTCTGAAACACAACAAACAGCAGCACGATTTGTCGGCCAGAGGACAAGAGCAACTTTTTCCAGGGCAAATGAGATGCCAGAGCAAACTGAAGCAAGACTTGCCGACAAGAGCAACATCCTCCAGGGCACATAAGACACAACTCGATCAGGACACGGGCAACGCTGGGTACCCCAGCTAGTACTTCATAAGAGGATGGTCCCACTTTTACTTGGACCAAGGGTGAGTCTTCCTTGGGCGTAGGGGGTGATTAGGGCTACTCCCACACTGCTGCATGAAGTCAGACATTCTCCAACTTGATAACGTTTTTGCAACTGAATAAAGTCCCATACTCGGGAAACATGCTTTAGCCAGTTTCTTTATTTACATATTTACAGTTACTCTAAATGAGGTATATGAACATATATAAGGTAGCACTTGGCACGTAAATTCACACACACACCCCAGTTATCCTTGCTCAATAATAGTCACTTTCAGCACGCACTTCAAACCACATCGTTTCACCACACATGACATCAAAGGCTAACATACCCACCATAGGAACCTTATTTAGACAGAAAGGAGCATGACAAGTGTATGCAACCATGGAGATTGGGCAAAACACCAAACTTGAAAATAAAACCAATTTGAAGAATAAATCTGTGAACCAACCAACTGCTGATCGTATTTTGCTTTGTGGCACTACCCAAGGAAAGTTCCAGTACCTGTATTTGCTCAACCAAGAGTTATTCGTCAATAGGAATCAATAGGAGACACAGATTAACCCCTGAATGGCAGAACAGTACACTGGCCCTGATATTGTACTTCCCGAATGTTAAGAATTGGGCGGATGAGAATTGAAGGGCTAAATTGGGCAGGCTGGAACTTGTGGGAGGAAATTACTTGTGGCACTGAAATAAACTTTGGAAGGTATAGAGATTCAATTTCACAAGTTGCAGTGCTAGAATCCAATTTTTCAGCAGCAGTTCTTATGGTGCCAATAAAGTGAAGCAGGCTAGCAGGTTGAAATTGCCAACTGGAAAAGCTGCTGGACAGGTAGAACAGTGAACTATTGTAGCTAGAGTATGGCTCAGCTGTGGTGTGTACAGTCTTACTGCTGCGGTACTGGGATGCTGCAGTCAGTATCCAAAGGTCAGAGATCAGGTAAAAAGATGGACTCAAGTAAAAATATATGTCCTTTCACAATCAATTTAAACAAAATCAAATCATAATTATACAAAGCAACAATGAAATAAACTAAAATCCTTGTACAACCATCAACATTCCCCTGCCTGTTCTGCATTTATCACTAAGTTGGTAACTTACCTAGCAACTTCAGAGGCCCCCTCAGGCAACCCACCCAGATTCCGAGCGCCTATGCTCTCCATATATACACACACACTGGTCAACAGCAAACACAACCACCTTAGTAGTTGTGCTGTGGGCCCACACGAGAACTTCTTGGAGATGTCATTTAAAACTGCTCTTTGGAGTAGGGGTTTCAGCCATTTATGCTTGAGGGCTGTATAATTTGGACAAATTATGCACTTGCACGATCCGAATGGCACAAGGCCTAGTAGGACCGTATTTTGTTTCTATCCTCCTCTGCCCCCCCTCCCACCTCCCTCATCACCCTTACTCTTGTAGCACCTGGAAACACTTTCTGCTGTACAGGCGCCATACAAATGTTCTATAAATAAAATGGCGAATAGCTAAGACCAAGGTTCTACAGGCGGAGATATAGTTGCACAAATCCTTACCTTTCAACCCTCCGACCACCATACTAAGTGGGAGAAAGCCTAAACTGAACTGGAGTTATAGCGATTGCATGTTCGGATTGATTATCCTGCCAAGGTCGGATGCCCACCCCCTGGAAATCTCAGCTTGAAATAGTGGGAGAGACTGGGATTTTGAACAACCTTTTCAAATGGAGCTTGGTCCTTCAGTTCTCAATATCCCTGCTTCAGTCCTCAATATCTCACCTTCATTTCACCCGGGTCAGATTTGGAAATCGGCTCCTGCGAATTCCACAAGTGCCCCAAATCCATATCAACCGGGGCATGTCAGATGGTTCAGAAACACTGCAAATCCTCAAAGACTGGTTGTGCATGCAGCTCACTCTTTGTAGACTGAAGGATAGTGAAAGGCCAATATTGTGACCAAAAAGGATGCAGGTTTTAAAGTTAGCTTATGACAAAGAGGTCTAACCCCGAGCTCTTCGATGGTGAAGTGCTGTGAATGTCACAAGGAAGAAGTGGACTTCTCTGTAGGTCTTTGTCTATATACTAATAAGCCATGGGCTCAATCCGTTGCCAGAGGTCTGCATGCGGATGCACATGCCTCTCCATCTACAATCTGTGCAGGACTTGTTCTGAGAGCATGGGTTCCTCAAGTCTTCCAACCCAGCTGCTGCTGCTATTTTAGAAGGAGTAAGCACTGATACATCTGTTCTCTCTCCCTCTGGCCTTATGAGACGTGCTCTCATAGGACACATCGAGTGCTTGGCAAGTTGCAGAGGCAAGACTTTTTAAGTTCTTTTTCGCTTTGGCATATTTGTGCATCAGTACTCACACTAGGGTAAGAAAGGAGAAACTCCTGGAATCGAAATAAACATTTAGGTTGTAAGACAAACTGCTTCCAATTAGCAGGGTGCATCTATTCCCATATTTGGTGGCCAGTCACTGATGGTTGCTACTTTAAACATATTTAGAGATACTTCCTGGGCAAGCACCCAAGATGTGTATTCCCCTCAGGAATCCTGGACATCAACAAAGGATTCGGCCAGAGCAGAACTTGGACTCTCCGGCCTTCAATATTCAGAGAAAGGTAGAAGGAATGGCCATATAAAACTTTACCCATTTGCGTTCATCCAGGTCCGTTCTCTAAGCCCGTTATAGGTACTGTCCGCCACAAACCAAATAGGTAACAGCTATTTGTGCAAGGAAACTCTGAAGTACATGGTGTCTAGGGGAGGCCCTTAATCCAAGAGCCAAACAGTCCATCACAGGCATATTAGAGAGCCACGTGCATGATGAGCCCTCGTATTAGGACTCGGCAGATATAAAGGGTTTTTAAACAGATACTCAAGGATATTGCAGCAGGAAATGCAAAATGTTGCAAAATTTGCATTTATACCGCAGCACAAGATTGTATTTATTGCAGCATTTTTGCAGCACATTTTGTGACTGGAGGGTGTGAGATTGGCACATTGCAGGAAAGAGGCAGTGTAAAAAGGCACCATTTTCCATTTACTTCAGCAATATCCTCAGGCGTCTGTTTAAATAAGTCGGGCAACAAGGAAAATACAGGGTTGCATGCCAGAGCAGTACAGTGTAGGAATCTAGTTGTCACAACCACGATGGACAACATTTATTTTCTGGGTTATAGGTTATTTATGCCTCTCGACTAGTCTGAGGTTGTCTGCAAAGTTCTCAAAATGGATTGTTCTTTGAGCCAAACATGTGTGGGACTAAGCACATTGGCGGACACAGAAATTCTGAGACTATCGATGAATCATTAGGCATTGCAAGGTTCCAGTCACCACCAGAAGTAGTTTCATTAAAGGCACACCCAAAGTCTAAATACCTGGATCCACTACTAGATGGGTTATACAAAAGATGTGACAATAATTTTGCAAAGAATTCCATGTCCATGAAAATGAAGGTTCTAAAACTATAAACATTCTGATAATGTGGAGAATACAAACAAAATCAGCAATAGCCATTTATATGCTGCAATATTCAATTAGTTGCAGGGCAAGTGTGTGCACCAGTGTCAGATCTTTTGAATGGCAGCACTTTGTGCAGGATCTTAGAAGAAGTTACATTACTGAAACTAGGACAAAAAGAGGATACATGCGTTATGGTATACTGGAATGGATGAAGCTTTTACCTGGACTACACAGCACATCAAAGATGAAGCTGGCCAACATGAGAGGGAGAACAGGTCTATAGTCACAAAGGGTGCCGTCTCTCAGCTCTTCTGCCCTACCACGGATAGTGTTCATCTCACTGCAGCCCAAGGGGATCTTCTTCAGTAGGGACACAATCTCAGACTCCTGGTATGCCAATTTAACCTTGAAAAGGTGGAATCAATGTGCAAACCCAACAAAGAAATTAAATTAATAATCATTTATCAAAAGACTTCAACATTTATATTTGAGCTATGGGATCAAAACATGAAATTTTTCAACAAAGAAACAGATACTCTTTTTTCCCCAACTTTCGGGGTCCTCGTTATTAGATTTGAGGTAATGATGAAACATGCACTTCAAAAAGCTCCCATTTTTAAAAATGTTGCCACGTTTAACATTGGGGAATGCATACATTATTTTCTACATAGCGTGCATAGAAACTGCTGAAAAGGAATATGGATCATTTGCCTCAAGTAGTATATCATCCGGTAAATATCCCATGCAAAAAACAGGAGGCTTTTCAAATAACACTTTGTTTCCATTACCACCATACTCATAATAAAACCCTTAGTGAGTAAGGCTGAAAATAATGAACGCTTCTGTACACCTATTTACATATGGGGACAAAATTAACAATTAAAATTAAATTATTCAAATAATTTAGACTCAGGATTGTGAGAAACCTGAAGGTGTCTCACCTGCTAGTCCCCAGAGATATGTCATCCAGGTGGCCAAACACGGCCATCACTTTTGGATCCAGTTCCTGGCGGTGAATAAGTGTGGGAGGATCACCTGGATGAGGGCTACTCGGGGAGAGGAAGTAGGACACTGGAGGGTGAGAGGTGGTATCCCCTTCCCAACCTTTTCTGCATCCTACCAGGTAGGATAACTGGGGATTCAACCCACTCACCCACCCCCCTTTTACGAGAAACACTTTCTCATGGACAGATCACCGCGAGTGACAACAGACTAACACCTGAGCCCTATACCTGGCATGTCCCAATACATGGGTCAGGCAGGGTGTAAAGACTGTAGGGGGGTGAGGGGGTGTCTGTACATCTGCTATGGAGGAGCAATCAAGGCCTAGCTTCTCAGGAGGTGATGCAGGCTGGTTCTTAAGTACAGTGTAGTATCCATGCACCCGCAAAGGAAGGTCTGCACACTGTTAGTTAAAACACAGTCTTTATATAATTAATATTCAAGGTTATGTACAATATCACAATAACTCACTTTGTACTCGGTTATCTATAATAGCAAATCTATACAGTTCTACGTGGTACCACAATTACTATTAGATCTCTTTAAAGTGCATCAACTGTACGGTTAAATGTCACACAAATCAGTTCGTAAAGGAAACCAACAATAGATAAAAGAGGAAAGCAGTTGGTTAGAACAATTGGCAGAATACTGGTCCTGATACCTAGACAGTTCTGTGTGGAGATCCCCCACACCTGGGCAACCTGTTGAATAAAGATATATCACAAGCCCAGTCCATATATTGTCCACAAGAGTACTTCCACTAGTTCAACAACCCCAAAGTGCCTGGTGTTGTAGCGTTCCTCTTCGGGGAAACGACGGCCCTTCTTGAGTGCCCTCCCTTTAAGTCAGGAGTTACGGGTCGTCGAACGTCTGGTGAAGAACTACGCCGGTGAACTGGCAGCTTCTTTCCTAGCGGTGCTCGCAGACAGGGAAGCGTAAACGTCCTACAAGGAAGAGGCGTGCTGGGCACCTCGATGTCGATAGTTCTGGACCGCAAAGAGTTTGAAGAACTGTGGCCCAGCAAGGGCGTCAAGTCGTCGGCGTCTCTGTGGTCTTTGGGTGGCGGGAAACCCACCAGCGGATGTTCCTCTGCACGTCGACGGCCTGGCATTCTCCGGCGGGATAAGGCGGGCGGTGGTGCCGTCGAGCGCATCCGTGAATCAAAAGTTCTTGGGCAACGGGAGCACATCGGCTCCAGTCGGCGTCAACGGTGGCAGACAACGGTCTGGGTGCTTCTCTTTGGGATTCTGCAGCAGTCCCCATCTCGGTCGGCAGCCTTTCATAGGTCTGTCTACCAGGGAGCTTTGGCAAAGATCAGCTGGTGCACGATGGTCCCTCGTACCTTGGGAAGAGGGCGCCTTACCAGGTCTTCTCTGGGTCAGTCCTTGGAGACACAGCGGCTTTCAGATTGATGGAGAGCAACAGCAATTCTTGTCTTCCAGCAGGGCTTCAAGGTCAAGCTTCAGTTTCACTCCAGTTACTCTTCGTAGTTTGGACTTCAGCTTCTGAACACGATTTCTAGCAGTGGGAGGTCCCCAGATATACTGTTGATCTCCCATTCATTGGATCACACTCAAGCATCCAATCACTTCGAAGGGCATTCAGCAGTCAGTCAGCCAATCATGCACACAGTGCATTCAGGCCACTCTTCACCATCCAGACAATCACAACACAGAATGTGGATTCGGACAAGTACCATGCCATTCAGCACTACACACTGCATTCATACCAGTTTCGGGCAGGGCTGTCTCAGTCATTGAGTCAAACACCAGATACCAGACATCCACAACAAGAAGTGTAGATCCGTCACACACTCCATTCACCCAGGTCCCACCCACAGGTGTACCCACAACATACGGTCGTTGGGAAGGCTCCAGCCAGAGTAGTCGGCACTTCCCCACACTACCATATATGGAACTTCCACCCAACAGCCAATCAGGGGGAAGGGACACAGTCAGGGCTTCCCGGGACTTCAGGAAGATGAAGTTAACAGGCGATGAAGGCAAGAGGCCACAGGGGCCATCTTGTCTCCATCGGGAATCTACTGATTCCAATGAATGGATCACAACTGTGCATCCAACATTATCTCAAACACTGCTCTCCCATGGACGGACCACACATGCATAGAATTCATCATCCCCACCAACCCCACTCCCAAGACTATTACCCACGCTCCACCTGCCATAACAAGAAGTTCAAAAAAACTCAATGCAGACAATCTGCGACCCTACCTCAAAAACCCCAGCCTAGCACCAGCTTTCTCTCAGGACCCAAACATACTATCAGCTATCTTTAATGATACTCTCACCAATGCCATAAACTCTATAGCCCCATTGGAAAACAAGAAAGAAAAAAAATAATTTCACTGCAACTCAGGGTTCTCGGATGAACTCCAAACCCTCTGAGCACAAAAGCGTCAGTCACTAAAAATCTGGCAAGCGGATCCCAGTGACCTAAATAAGACCCTTTTCAAACAGATAGACCTCCAGTATAAAAAAGCCATCTTTGTTACGCTCACCTGATTCCCACGGGGGCGTCGATCTGGACTGGCCCGCTGTTGCTTCCACCAGAGTAACACATAGAGCCGAGATGACAGACTGGACAGACCCACTTAGCTTTGTTTGTTGGACTCGTACGAATATCTTTCTGCAATGGAGAAGGGGAATTAACCTCCCGTAATCTGAGCGTTAACCCGCCTTCCCACTCCCCTTGTCTGCCCCACAGAACACTCCTGAAGTCCCCTCTTAATCTCAACTCATGATTTGGAAAGATGAGCTCTCCATCCTGCGTCGAGCGCAGGGGCGCGTAGACGACCAGTTACTTCACTGGCGTGGAGGAATTGGCGATTTCCAATATTGACTCTAAAGTCCAATCGTTCGTAAGAGTTCAAAAGTCTGATCTTCACTCTGCCAGATTCCTTGCAGGTTGCAGATTTAAACCACTAGAAGAGTTCCAAGTGGCGATCCTGGTAAGTCTATTGTGGTTCTCCCCTTTGGGGCCGGGGTACAGCGATGATGGAGAATTAACTGCGCCGACCCGAAATGAGGTGAGTACCCCCCCTGTGTTAAATCAGGTAAGTCTTTGGGGTTAGGTTGTATTGTCCTCGTTTTCCCCTTAGGGGCTGGGGTGCGGCGGTGATGCAGAATTGACTGCGCCGACCCGAGATGAGGTGAGTACCCCCCTGTGGTAATCAGGTAAGTCTTTGGGGGTAGGTTGTATTGTCCTTGTTTTCCCCTTAGGGGTGCGGCGGTGATGCAGGATTGACTGCGCCGACCCGAGATGAGGTGAGTACCCCCCTGTGGTAATCAGGTAAGTCTTTGGGGGTGGTTTGTATTGCCCTTGCTCACCTATTTGTTCTTGTCTCCCCCAGGTGTTGAAGAATGGCCTGGAGATGCTGGGTTCGCGATGGAGTAAAGGAATGCAGCCCCGGATGGCGAGTTCAGCGCGGCGCTGCGTGGCACTGTGAAGGCTTCTCTCTTCCAGATCAACGTTGTGCTGGATCAAGGATTCAGGTAAGGGTTTTGTTCTGATCTCTTCTCCTTCTCCTTTTCTTGTTCCAGGTGTTCCAGGGCTGATGCGGGCGTGGCTGAAGACTGGAGCTGCTGAAGACACGGTGAGTGTTACGCTGCAGCACGCAGAATAACGCGAAGCACGTGTGGCTGTCTGGGTGTGGCTTAAATAACCTTGGAAGAAGTTCCAGGTAAGTATTCTTCCACAGCCCCACCCGAGAGGAAAGGAGTCCCTGAGGTAAAATAGTCCCTCTAAGCCTCATTTGGCTTGTGGCTTCGTGCAGCATGGTCTGCATCAGGTAAGTTTTCTGTAATGAGCCTGGCGCCCATGGCGCCAGGACTGACTATTCTTATGAGCCTGGTGCCATAGGCGCCAGGACTGTAGCCAAATAGCCCCTAACTGGGGTTTTTGGGCATGCTTCAAGTGGCATGATGCCTGCTTCCGGGGTTGCTGGGCCTGGTCTGGCTTTCCGGGGGCAGACATCGCGACAATCTTAGTAGCAAAAGCCAACTCTTTCAATGAGAGGATCTCAAAGGCCAACTCCCTAGCGAAAGAATTATTCGCCATATTTAACAAACTCGTCACACCCCTGGCTACCGCAGACGAGATAACTAAAGACAAAACCTGGTGTGCGAGCATGGAGTCCGCCATGCTCAATAAAATAAAACTCCTCCAAAATAAAATTCAAAACCACTGCTCTCCCAAACCCAAAAGCTAACAGCCACACACCTGATAAGGGTACTAATTTCAACCACGCCCAGTTCGCATTCAGAGACATCACTGAACCGGAGGTCCTTCATCTCATCAAAAACCTCAAACCATCTCTCCGCAAAGCAGACATCTGCCCTCCTAAAATCATCAAGGAATGCGCCAACGACCTAGCACCCCTTATTACTGCTTTCATCAACACATCATTCCAAAAAGGAATTGTCCCAAACAATCTCAAGGAAGCATGGGTGCGGCCTATACTAAAAAAAGGCCACACTTGACCCAGCGCAACCCAACAACTACAGACCGATAACTACTGTCCCATTCCTCTTGAAAATCCTGGACAAAGCAGCCCACAACCAGATCCAGTCATACATAGAAGCTAATTCCATATTAGGTAAAAGGCAATCTGGCTTCCGTGTCGTGCACGGAACAGAAGAACAAGTTACTCTCTTACCTGGTAACGTTCTTTCGATGGGATGGTCCGACGATGTATTCCATATCTATGACAGTAATCACCACAGCACAGCTGTGGTGATTACTGTCATAGATATGGACTACGTCGGAGGACCCAATCCCCTCGAATCAGCCTTACTAGACCTAAAAAACCAAATCTCACATATCATGGACAAAGGCAAACCTGCCCTGCTCCTCCCTCTCGATATATCAGCAGCCTTCGACCTGGTAGATCACCAAACACTCACCACCCACCTCACTCATGCAGCCCACTTCTCTAAACAAGCGGCATCCTAGATCACATCCTTCCTCGAAGGTACAGCCACGAAGGTCTACTCCGACACAGCTAACGCAGATCCTACCACTATAAACTGCGGTGTCCCCCAAGGTTCATGTACAGCCCCCCACCCTCTACAACATCTTCATGAAACCCCTCTTCGACCTACTTGAGTCCATGGGTGTTGCATATACCAACTATGCAGACGATACTCAAGTACTTTTACCCCTATGTGGACTCTATCACCAAGACGCCACGGCCCTCCACAATATCTATGCTACGATCCAAGCATGGATGCAATCCATGGCCTCTGTCTGACCGGGGAGAAGACTGAAATTATCATCATTGGCCAGAAAAACACAACAACAAAGCTTAGCCCCCAATACGCCAACTTCAACATAGACAACTCGACCATCCCAGTATCATCCTCCATCAAGACACTAGGTGTTCACATTGAAAAGTCAGCGCCATAGCCTCTGCATCAGCGCTCAGCACCAAACTCATCAACGCCATCAAACCCTACTTATCCACGCCCATCCGCTTGGCCATAGCTAGAGCAACTATAGGCGCTAAACTCGATTATTGCAACGCTCCCTTAGCTGGCACCTCCGACAAGAACATTCATAGACTGCAAACCACACAAAACAATGCCCTAAGAGCCGCACTGAGCATCCCTAGAAGAGGCCACATATCCCAGGCCAGACTTGAAGCACGATGGCTACAGGTCAAAAACCGCATTACTCTGAAAATCCTTACCATAACACACAGATGCATTAACACCACCACTCCCACCGACTTATCCGAAGCTATATCAAGAACCACTTCCACTCGCCCCACCAGAGCTCAGTACACCAAACAACTACACATACCACGCATCAAGAGAGCCACAGCTGGAGGTATAGGCTTCTCATATATTGCACCAAAACTTTGGAACTCACTCCATGCCACCCTTAGAGCTGAAACTTCCATCTCTGTCTTCCGCAACAACCTCAAGACCACCTTCCTCAACGAGTAACGCAACTTCCTACCCTATTCCTGTCTTGTATATTGTAATATAAACACAAATGTAATATAACTACATTATAAACTTGTATACATATTGTATCCTTGCTCAAACTGTTCATTATTTATTTCATATGTATGATTCATGACTCTGTAACTAAGCATTGTACTGTAACAAGTGCCACAATGTCCTCAGACTGCTGTGTGCTATATAAATGTGAATAAAACAAATAAAAAAATGACAGGGCCTCGGCATCCCAAAATGGAGGATGCTGAGGGCACCAGTTGATTCAGCACAAAGCTGCCACCAGCCCGTACCCTGCTCTGTGGGCCACACACAGGTGCCCAAAAACATACACCATGGGCACAAGGTTGTACACCCCACCCGTGGGTGCCATAAGGGTATCCCATGGGTCTGTACACCAAACCAAAAGAGAGCTGCACCGCCAGGAGTCCCACATGAACTCCTGCGCGGAAAACACGACAGAAAACACGATAAAAAGCAGTAAAGGACAAGGATACAGAGGCCCTGTCCCTCCAATGCATTTCCAGCATCACACAGGGTCAGACAATTACTGATAATTACACACACCTGACTTCCATCACACTTCCCCCACACGGATAAAGGGCAGAGCACGAAAACACACTCCAAGCAAGGCAAAACGCACAAGGAAGCAGCAATTCCTAGGTGGCAGTTTAAACCGAGGAGAAAGGCATCAAGACCAGAGAGTTACGAGGGAACTACCCTTGATCTTTTCGGAGAAGACCCCAACTTTCACAAGACCTCAAGGAAAAGAAACGGAAGGCCGGGAATAACAGCTGAACAACGGTGAGGTGTGTGTCACAAGTACACAGGGCCCTCCCGCATTGATAGACAAGGAAGGGAGAAGCGATTGCTGCCGTGGTACTGTGCTTGGCTCCGACGACAAAGCAGCTACAGCCAACACAGCCGTTGAGTCGGAGAGACTGATAGCAGACAGGACTGTGTTACGGACTAGGTTGCAAGCAGCAACATTGTATGAAGAAAGAAGAGGCGCATGTGATTGAACATTTGTGAAACCGAAATAGAGACCGTACACAGTTGTCCGGCGCCACGTGGGTGCTCATCCGAAGGTCTCTATGGTATCCAACCGAACGTGTGAGAACTATTGACCTGTGAAATCGAAGTGGTCCTGCAACGGGTCAAACTAAATCCTGTGCTCATTCGAAAGTCTTCGATAGCTAAAACAAACTAAGATTGGTCTGAGCTTGGCTGAGAGAAACTAATTGTTTAAAACGGAATCTGAAGAGGGGGAGCCGAGGTGAATGTGAGTCACCCGATAAGATATTGCTGTGGCAAATGTGAACCCGACTGAGGGATGCCTACAAACTAAAATTGGTCTGAGCCCGGCCGAGAGAGGCTAATTGTATAAAAAGCATCTGAGCCCGTATGAGGGGGATCCAAACGAAAGAGTGTGGTAAGAAAGGGATATGAGCCCGGCTGAGTGGGATCCGGGGTGAAGAGTGAATCGCCCTACCTGAATATTGAAAAGGAACTTTTTTGGGTTTTTTGGTACATCAGGGCCCTCTGAATCAAGAGACTTTAAAAGTAAGACACTTGGGCATAGAAGGCCCTGGTGTTGGTAAAAGGAACTGTGTCCTCGTACCGAAGAAGCCCAAGAGTGTGCTATGCTCGAGTGAACCGCCTTGTCCCGTGCTGAAAACGTGGGAAAGGGAGACCAACGGCCTGAAAATGCTGGCTCATCATTTTGTGAACACTTCTTTATTTTTCATGAACATTTCCCCACACTATTTGTAAATTAGCTAGAAGGATTGGCATCGTTTTTTTTAGTATAGGCTCTTTTATTTTGACAAGGCTCCATTAGGACTGCATTAATATTATTTGATGGTTGTAGCTTGCTCCCATCGTAGATAGGTATTTATCACACCCTTGAATAAGGTTCAATAAACACCCTTTAACTGTGGTCACTTGCGTCTGTCTTACTTTGATACCATGCCTTCCTTACGGGTTCTGGACTGAAAGCTATATTTCAACTGCTTCACCTTAACATGTATTCAATAAATAAAATACCTGTGAAACAAATCCAACTGTATTACTCTACGTATATGACCAGCTGATATGACGATCCTATGATCGATGGATGCTCGACATAGGGATCTGTGTCGCATCACCATCACACATTAACACTTGTAAAAAAAAAAAAAAAAAAGATACCAACTCACATTTGTTTGGGTTGATTTAGAATCCAATCAGGAGAATAGAGTGATGACATCTATATTTCCTTTTTGTCTTTCAATGGACCCAATCCCATCTATTGTAAATTCAATGAAAGTAAGGACAGACATGTTTTCCTGGTAGTGTTAATTCAGTCAATGAACAGTATTAATTCCCAGGTTTCAACTTTTAGGACAGATGCATCCCAAATTGTAAGACATTTGCAGCCCAAAAATTGAACATTTTGCGATTTTCCACTTTTCAGTATTTCCAGGGCAGAAAATAACCACACAAACAGAAGGTTGTGTGTGGCTAGAAAGGGCAACAGGAGTACAGGACCCTGATGTGTGGCAGAAAGATGCTGTTGTCGTAACGATCTTAAGTCGCAGAGTATTTTCAAATTGCCTTTGGAGAAGGAGCACATTCAACAACCATGCATAGGCAGATGGCATAAAATATCAGGATAGCCAACCTACAATTAAAGTTTGACCACAGGGGTAAAGCACCTCTGAAAACATGTATGCAACTAACAATAAAACAGATTTTACCACTAAGATAAGAAAGTTCTTAGTGTAGAGGTATCTAGTCAGCTGGTGGGACAAAGCTCTTTGTCTTGAAGACTAATCGCGGTTAACAAAGATTTTTCTTTTCAATGCTTTTCTCCATTAGATATTAATGGGGCACGCTTCATTTTGCTATTGCTAAGAACCTTTTCTGACTTTTGGAGGCACGTGAAGACTTTTTGCACCACTTACCTTGCTATGCTCATCTGTTTTGGGGGTCCTGATCAATCCCCATGTCTATAGTTCCTATGGCTATAAGTGCAGAAGAACTGTTCTCCATAGTAAAGTCATTTGTTTACTTTTCCTGCAGACATCACCTTCTGTAAAGTGCAGTAGGGACATTGTCCCTGGAACCTAGGTTTTAGCCACTGTGTGGCAACTTGCGTGTTGTGATCTAGTGGTTTGGTGCAGCGGATACTTTTGCAGTGTTTTCTTTTTTATAGTCTGGTGCTCTTTTGCATTTTACCTCTTAATGCCAATTAGATTACCATATACTCGAAAATGGCTGTACCATGAGAGTTTTCCCCATCCCTTGGTCATCTTACAGTTTGACATTCTTCCTCCCCCCGAGTGGCCACTTTTTTCGGTATTGCCCAGTTTGATCGATTTTAATTGATCAAATGGTACATCTGGCTGAAATCAGCCAGTACCATTCTATGGATGAAAAAATCAAATTGGGTAATCGATACCAAACATGGTGAGCAAGGGTTGCGGGGGCTTCCCCCCGCTTCCCATGTTCGGTTTTGATTACCTTGGAGTTTGTGGGGGTGTCCCCCGCTACTGAAGACTGGAGGCGGGGACGAAAACAAAAAGAGAAAATAAGACCCTGTGGTGTCCGATCCGGCACGTGCATGCAGGACAAAACTGAAGTCGCAGGTTCCTGAGAGCGGTTGTGCAAAGGTTAAGTGGGGGACTGGGGGGTGTACTGGGTGGCAGGGTCCAAATGGATTAGCAGTTTGGCAACAGCAAAATTGGTTTCGTCGTGAAATTGACTACTGTCAATTCCGCTGTAAACAATTATATATTTCTTTTTTGGCAACTTTCCCTCAATAGTTTTATGGACCCTGAATCTTTTTGCTCTGTTTATAAACCTGTTCTGACTTTTTAAGGGGAAGTAAAGCCTACAGCTTCATCTCCTCTGCCTTTTGCTCATTTGTTATGGACAAAAGTGATCAGTCCTTCAGACTATCAGTACTGGAAAAATATGTATATCCTTTTTACCTTTTACTTTTTTATAACTTTTTAACCTGGCACACAGCATCTTATAATGCAGTGCAATGGGGATAGGAATACTTTTATATCACCCTAGCTTTTTACACTTGGGATTTATGGTTACTTTTACAAGAGCTGTGATGAATCCGATGGCTCCCTCACTGAAACCCTGCCTAAAATCTCCTCCCAGGCGGCCTGAGGAAGGCAGATGCTACCTGATGCCAACCCTGGTGGTGGTGTACTGTGGGAGAAACACCTAAGAGGAGACAGGGCCCAGGGTGGTGAGGAGATTCCGGTGGATGAGACACAAAGATTTTTACCACTGTACCCAAGGAGGTTATGGTTTATTGTTATTTTGATGTCTTTCAACCTCATGTTAAATCTAAGGTTGTGAACGAACTCCAAGGTTATAAAACCAGAATAAACTATACCGAAAGAAAGATCCTTTTTGGTATCCCAAACTAAACACCTTCCTAAAACCCAAGGTTACAATGAAAAAGGATTATGGAAATGGTGTCTTCAAGTGAATTCTCATAGTCCCTGTGTTAAAAGCCTTAAGGGAATACAATCTACCCTTATAAATTGTGTAGAAGTGGAAAAACCTATTTTTAGTGGAAGAAATTCCACGTCCCAGAATCCTAGGGGTACAGAGACAATGAAGAGGGCTGAAGAGGCATGTAGGTGTAGTCATGCAATTAAGCCCAGTAGCCATTGCAGTAGTCAGCCAATTAAGGCTAATGGCCCACACCTGAAGACAATTGTTGAGCCTGTGAGGCATAAAAGGTCCCAGCAAGAGAAGAGAAGTAGAAGAAGCTGGAACGAGAACTGGAAGGCTAGCTGTAGTAGTAGTGGAGAAGCAGGAGTCTGGCAAATCACAAGGAACTGGAAGAACCGAAGGGACGCCGGAACGTCAAGACAGCAGATTTCACCACCAAGTTCTGAGAGTACTGTTCTCCCAAAACCTGAATAGAAGAGGCTGCACCGTGGAAGGTGTGCTGGAGGCTGAGTTTTCCCCATGTGACCCTTGTTGCTGTGATTGCAGAGCTGTGAACATTTAGGGGACTAAGGCCAGAAGCAGAAGGCAAGCCGAGCATCTCGGGTGGAAAAGAAACTCCCATTTCAAGTGGCAGGACCGAAGACACCCGTGCTGGAAAGGGGTGTGGGTCCCCAGAGAGCCTTGAAGTAGTACAAGTGGTTGAGGAAGTTGGGGAAGCAGTGCAACCCGCAAAGGCAGTGTCCCTGAAGCCGGGGAGTGAAGCACAGTGTTCAGATTCACTGCGCAAGCCTCACCAATAACAGAATCTAGCTCCTAAGCGCCTCGTGTATTGTCCAACGCGAGTGAAAGCAGTTTGTTGTACCTGAAATCTTATTCACAATGGAACTGTAGCAATCGCGTATCATGTGAAAGACTGGATACTCGCGTGAGATCAAAGCCCCCATGGTTGAACTCTTTAAAACTGTTGCTGACAGAGTGGTTGTGTGCCCTCAATTAAGAAGCAGAAACACTTTCCGCACCATTACTGAATACCTAACTTTAATAATAAACGAGATACAAGTAACAGAGTGAAAACTACATAAAGGGAAGGTTGCGTGTAACCAATTGTGTTTCCCAAAGGAAGCCAGAGTTGCATCCTTTACCGTTACATAGAAATACAATCCTTGCTTCATCCTTAAACCTTTAAATCTACATGAAAGAGGTTGCGTATACCCAATTGGGTTTTCACTTGAAAGTCTGAACTATACACTATATTCACAGATTGCATTTGTTCTATTTCCAAGAAGTAAGAAGTAGCAAGTATTTAAAGAGAGGAACATGCATTACCCAAGCCAAGCGGCATCCCCTTTTCAAAGAGAGACCAGTCTTGCTAAGAGTTAGTGAGTCATCTAACTCTACTGTAAAGTTGTTAACTGTCAAGTGGCATAGAAAAAACAAGTACACCATTGTTGCCTGAAGTGGAGAAAGTGGCACATAAGCTTCTGGGCAATTACTTTGGCTGTTAACGGCAGAAAGGTGGGAGTGAAGCTGAGGAAGGTGGAAACAAGTGCTTGCGAAGAATACTCTGCAGTAGACTATACCTGTTGTGCTAAAGACTGCTGAAGCTGGAAAGGAGTGAGTCTTGTGGGTAGAAGCAGGTTGTTCATGTTGATGTCAGACAAAAGGAAGAGGCAAAGAGTGTGCCGCTTTTTAGAAAGTCATAAAAAGGAAGAGTGCATTGCCTACCAGAAGAGGTTGAAGAGTCTTGCTTAAGCCTGACTAACTATTTAAAAGTACTGAGTAGTAGTAGTAGCAATTGAATTGTGGTGGTATAATAAGCAGTCAGCGGATGTTACACTGAAATGGCTGAAAGTAGTAAAGGTAACTGTTTCCACAGTACCAACATTAGAGGTGTGGTTGTTGATAATAGAAGCAGCAGCCCAGTGAAAACATACCAAGCGTAAAATTGTAAATGAAGAAGTCCTAAAGAATTGTGTAATATTGACATTTGGGGAATATTATACTTTCTATTGAGCTGTGGCATTTTTCTTGAAGAGACCATTCATCATTATAAACAGGATTACCATTGGTGCCATTTCTTTTTTTAGAAATTGGAAGGGGATCTTTTCATCCAGGACCAAAGAGTTATCAAGTGGATTTTTGTTGGTTGAACTTTTACTTTGATGAACATTTTTTAAATGTACTTTAAAGCCTGGTGAAGGGACCTTACCGAGGACAGAAGAAGGCCATTCAGACATTGTGTTAATATGGTTTCTTATATTGTGTTGCTATATAATTTCCTTTGTATATTTGTTGTTTCGTATGAGGGCTGGAGAGTCTTTCCTTAGCCTCTAGAATAGGCAGGGAATTTGTCTGTAGTGTAGGGGTAAGCAAGGTATTTTCTTTATAGAATGCGTTTAATAAAATCGCATATTTTGAGAAATCTACAAGCAGTTGTCCGCCTCGCATTACTGACTCCTCACAGAGTCTAAAAACAAGCTGGCGACAGCAGGTATATTTTTACAATGTTTGCGTTAATTCTAGTGTGCACATTCGCGTTGACCGCATGTGGCTAGTGCCCTAAAATGGTCATGCCACTAGATTTTCGCTTGTTCTTTGGCCATATTGTATTTTGGCCTTCTTCCTGCCTTGTCAGGTCAGGAAATCCCATAGGCGCTCATGCACTTGCCCAGGAAGGCTAATGCTGTGTGTGGTGTGCGTGCGCGTCTCTCCCAGGAAGTCCCATTCCACATCTATGAAGACAGAGTCTAGGCGTGGGGCATGAGTGAAACCAATAGTTGTTCCTGATTGGACAACTACGGTGTGTTTGAATTGTGCAGATCCTTGCCACTGGTGGGCTTGGACTTCCATCCAGTCTGAATTTTGCATAAGAAGAGGACTCCTTTAGCCATGTCTTCAGATCAGAGTTGTAGCCAAGACTCCCTCATAGAGAGGCAGCCGACTAAAGATCTGAAGAAGACTCCTGAAGAAGCCTGGCATCCCTTCCTGCGTCCGGCCCAGCGAAACCCTGTTGGACTACCTGATCTCCGAAGACTGAGCGGTGCTTCAGCCCTTCCACAAGTGATCCTTCAGAAATCCCCCTGCACCATCCGCTGGACTAACCAGTTCTCTCATGGGCTACCTTGCTAGAAGCGTTGCTGTTCCACAGTTGCACCCAGTACTTCAGCAGTTGCCAGCTTGTGGTACAATCCACCTTCCCTGCAAATGTCATCATCCCAGCGTCAAGGGAACTTGTCCTAGAGAAGCTTCTTCAACCATGACTGGAAGATTGCCTGCCGTCTGTGTGCGGTGGCCGTCGCTGGAACTCGCCTTTCCCGTCCTGTGAAGTTCCCTGAAGTGGCCTGCATTGGTGAATTTCTTTATTGCCAGGGGTTGCAGCTTGCATCTGGACATGACCGGAAGAATCCTTGCACCACAGCCCCTGGGTACCTCTCACCGGAACAAAAAGCGCGAAATACAACCTCCGGCGACCCCCAGTCAGCCCATCAATTCGTCTGGGAAAATCGGAGTTGGAGAGTGGGGGGCTGGGGATGGGTTATAAACACAAAGCATTTGTCCCCCCCCCTGTCCTCCGTAGGATAATATTTAGAACGAGTCCCTTTGTATCCTAATCTTCCATGCCTTTTGGTCATCAAACTTGGGTAGTATTTTCAGAATGCTAACAACACAGTTTACTTACCTAGTAACCTTGTTGAATATCTTCTTTGTATAATCACCAACCCAAGTAAAATTAGAATTCACCTACAGAGATTAAATTCTGGGGGGAAGCATTGTGGCTCGTGACTTTTGGGCACAAGGCCCCATTCTTCTTAGGGACTGCACTGCTGAAGTTAGTAGAATTCACTTGTTGCTTGGTTTCATCTTTACTGCATTCATTTACTTACCTCATATGTTAATTAAGTCATGCAACTACATTTTCATATTAGTGTGTGTAAGGTCTAGAATAAATATTGTATTTTTAAACATTTTGTCTAAACATTCCTGTCTAAATCGAATTATTGGGTATTCTATTTAGTCGACTCATTGAGGACCACTGAACCCACTTGCACTCTCTCGAGAATAGCCCTGACTGCTCTCCACATTTACCTTGATTGGGTTTTGGCTAACCCCTCACAGTTCCCTGTTCATTATAACTAGGGTGGCCTCAAAAATGTTTCCACCAGGCCAGATTCTGGAAATCCATCTAAACAGTGGTCCCGTGGTCTGGGTGTCCAAAATACATATTCTGCCCATCGGAGCACAGAACCGTGAACTAGCCAGACCCAAGGACGATGCCTAAAATGACCTCTACACCCATGACACTTGGGCGTGCACCAACAGAACCAAGGCATCAATCCAAAAGGCCCAGCGATGTTAGTAACTCCTAATGGTCCCTGAGTGAATCGGAGTACAGAGATGGGTAAACGTACCTGTTTTACACCACCCGTCTCCATAGGGCTGTACGGTCGTAAAGTCCTAGCACCATCTCATCCTTGCCTAGCCTTGAACGGTAGTGTTCTGGCCTGGAATCCTGCCCTGGGCCTCCCATAAATTGATTGGATTGGGAGATAGCATGTTAAAGACACTTTCCTCTTGATTTCATTAACTTTTGGAACACTTAAAACTACTTGTTGGCTCAAGCCAACACTTCCGCTACTTCCTAAAAGTGACCCCTACCCTCCTGAAAAGACTAATTTGTGACCCATGACTCTCAGGGCAGTAGGCCCCAGGTATTTTAGCTAGGGAAGGAATTTCGAAGATTAGTATGCTATTTACAAGGTTTTGTATTTTGTATGATCTTCTTTCTTCTAAATCTATTATTTTTCAAAGTATTGATTATTTACAAAGTTCTATTGCTCGATTAACTTGCTTTGTTACACCACCAATATTTCAAAGCATACATCTAACTACTTAAAAGTAAAGTGTTGGTGCTCTTAGCAGAGGACACTGAGGTGAATGTGTGTATATAACAGTAAGGAATCTTTAACTGCTACTTACCTGGGTTTATTAATTGATACGAGTTGTCTAAGGCCTAAATAAATAATTATTTTTATACATTCTGCCTAACATGTATTATTTAGAGTGTTCGATAGATGGTTAACTGAACTCTTTACCATTCTCACTGCCTCCTGAATCTAAGCCGTGCTATTCAGTCACATTACACAATTTGGCAAGAAATTAGCGTTTGTCCCTCCTCATGAGAATACAGTGCCCTCTCAGAATCTGTCCACAGAGCTGATACTGGAAATCCATCTCAACAGCCGTTATATAATGTGAAACATCAAAACCAGAAAGAGTTCACTTTAAAAAAAAATATGTATGCAAGCTTTCTAAGGTAACAAAAAGAAAGCTGGCTAACAATTTTCCTTTAACAATTAAATGAGTGTCAATGTAACAAAGCTGGGGACATGAGTAGAAGTTTGAGATGAGAGAGCCTTCGACTTGGTCAAATGGCCGTGGCTGATGGCGGTTCTGAAGGAATATGGGATGGGACCGATGTACCTGAAGTGGGCTCAGCTGCTGTAGTGAGCCGGTGGCTCGAGTCCGATCAGGACTGATCACTTCGGAATGATGGACCCTGGGCAGAGGCACAAGGCAGGGGTGCCCTTGGTCCCGATGCTCTTTATCTTGGCCATAGAACCTTTGGAAATATAATTGAGGCAGCAATATGGTGAGGTGGGAATCAGCACGAAAGGGGGACAGCATCTGATATCACTAAACGCAGATGACATGCTGCTATATTTGAAATATCCTGAAGAGAACCTACAATACATTTTAGAGGTAATGGAACGATATGTGATACTCTCTGGCAGAACAATTAACCCTAAAAAGTCTACCATATTCCCCCCTAGGCAGATATGTGGGAATACCGCAACACGAGCTACCAGTGTTACAGATGGGTTGGACTACTGACACTTTCAAGTACCTGGGAGTGGATATATATCACAAAGTTGAGGATGAACATAAACGTAACACAGAGAAGGCAGTGAGAAATATGGAACATATCATGGTATTCTGGGCCCGGTTATCTTTAACTATGATGGGCAGAGCGGCATTACTGAAGATGATAGTATTACCAAGGCTACTGCACTATTTTACGAATGTCCCATACATGATACCTAAGCGGTTCTTCTCCAGGGTACAGAGTATATGCAGGGGTTCATTTGGCATAATTCCAGGAATAGGATAGCATTGTGGAAATTGCAAAACCTGTACGAACAAGGAGGGATTAGACTGCCGAATTCTGAGGTGTACAACCTGGCTGGCCAGCTTCAATATCTGGCAAGATGGTTATCTGAGGACCCCACACCAGAGTCTAAATTGTTGAGGGCGGAGTGTACACCGTATCTTTTGAACTAATGATGTCTAAAGTGGGGAAGGAGGTGGTCCAGATGAGGCGAGAATGGGAGGAAGAAGGCGGGAAACGATGGGAGACAGGCTATGGATCAGAATGCAAGGATACCATAAGAGAGTGTCAAGAAACGTGAGACTACAACAGATGGAGTTATATGTTACCCATAGGGCATATATGACCCCAAAGAAGATTGCCAAGTTTGCGAACGCCAGAACACACACATGCCTGAAATGTGGTGAGGTTGATGCAGGGATGGTACACATGTTTTGGGCATGCCCTGAAATGGCGAGATATTGGAAAGAGGTAGCACACCTCTTAGCAGATAAAGGGATAAACTTGGATGTGGACTCCCTGTGGGCGTGCATGGTGGGTGGGTTCCCAAGACCGCGCAAACTCAAACATGTGAACAAACTTAAAGACTTGGAGTATGTTCTAGCTAAATTCAGGATAGCGATGAGCTGGAAGGCAAGCAATAGACTGAAGGCAGAGGCCTGGTGGCGGGAAATCCTGAAGTGGGCGGATGCTGAATCAGTGGTGTGGAGGGAAGCGGTGGACAGGGGGGGGGGGTGGAGGAAGCGTGCTCAGCAACAGCTTGGCTACATTTGCTCACCTCATCGGTCGGGGTCCGTGTAAGAGGAACCCCAAGAGGACAGCTCCTCGGAAAGTGTGGAAAGCGTGCTGCACATGAGTTAGGAAGGGAAGGCTGTAGAATCGCGAGGCTCCAAAGGGGGTTGGGGGGAGTTGGGGAGGAGGGAATGTTGGGGAACTGTATTTGAGCACTGTGCTTTGGTGCATGTATGTTGTTTGAATCAAATTAATAAAATATGTTAAAAAAAAAAGAAAAATTGAGATGAGAGTGACCTCTGTGTACGCGTGAGAAGAACGTGTAATCTATCTCCTATGGACAGAGTAGGCTCCATTTGTCCACCACATTCGGTTCTCGAAATAGGTGAAGTAGGCTTTTCATAGAGGATAGGATAATGCAGCGACATCAAAGACAGGCTCCTTCTGAGGTTAGGTATGTATACATGCACCACTTCGGTGAACGTCTGACGCAGGGATAGTGTAAGTGCCTTTTAACTGCTAGTTAGGGGTTTTATTGAGTCCAATTACATTTTAATATGATAGCTGTGATTTTTAACTTCATTTAACTTCATTGTATTTAATACTTTGACTGACGACCTTAAAACTGCTGCTAATTTTGACATTGCATTGGAGCGAATTGGAGTGAGCTTAAAACTGTATTATCTCGACACTAGCAGTGATTAGAATCCGAGATACCTCTCGGCACACATGAGCTAGGCGAGATACAGAACTACAAATCCCAGCAGGATTGTAGTTTCTGCGTTTCCATTTAGTCCGTTCGCTTCATGGCAACCCCAGGTAAGGCTCTTAGCCTCCCACAGGAGCATGCCCTTGACATCCACATTACTAACACTCCGTCTGGCCAGGGGACTGATATCCAGCTCTCTGCACTCACCGCAGCACTACTGAATACCCGTTCTGCAGTGAAACACACATTCGATATACATGATTACATCCAGGAACAGAAGTTCGATATCATGTGTCTCACCGAGACGTGGCTCACCGGCTCGCATGGACCCATCATAGAGCAGATGATCCCCCCCCCCACCCGGTTATGTCTCCCTTGGAAAACACAGAGAAGGGACTGTTGGGGGAGGAGTGGCCGTTATATGTAAAAAAATCATTAGGATTCTATGAGGTTTAAATTGAATGCACAAGGAGTGATATTATTCATGTTAAGATGACATCCAATCCGAATTTTACCCTGAATCTAGTTCTTTATAGACCACCTGAGGATTCGGATAGCTTTAATGAAGATATTGTCAACATTGTTACATCTATGATGACCACCAATACGGGATTGGTCATTTTGGGCGATTTTAACCGCTGGAAAGGTGATAAAGGGATAAAAAAGCACTGGCATTGAAAAAAATGCTAGAAAATCACCAGGTCATAATCCATAATGTGGACCCCACGCACAATAAGGGCCACATATTGGATCGGCAGTGGTAACATACAGGTTGGAGACATGACCACACCATGTATTTGGTCTGATCACTCCTTTGTCACGTGTGCATTGAGGCTTCCTGCCCTAACACATAGAGTGCATGTACCCCACGCATACAGTTAAAGTTCGAAACCTAAAGGCTAAACCACTCCTATTTTAGCTAAGTATATGCAAACATTGATGACCACAACAAATGACTCAGATAATCCTGGAACGCTTATAAACAATTATAACAAGGAGACCACCAAAATGTTTGACAAATTTGTGCCAATGAAAGATAAATTGGTCAGAGACTTACCTAATCACCATAAATGGTTCTCCCCTTCCCTGGCAGAACTTAGTGCCAGCAAAAGGCAGGCCAAATATATCTGATGCAAGGATAGCTCTACCACCAACTTGTTAGATTGGAAATGCAAAGAGAAGCAGTATAAAGCCGAAATTGTTGAGGCAAAGAAAATTTACAACAACCAAAGCAGTTCAGCTGGAGATCAGACGAAGGTTTTTTTTCCGCCTTTTTAGATCCTGGGAAAAACCCACAGCTTGCAGTCCTCCTATAAAACTCACAGTTGAAGACTGTGATCGGGGTACAGACGGCTTTTGCAGACAAATTACTGAAAGCTCAAGATAAAATCAAGCAAGAGGCATTGGCATCTCCATTGCCCATATTAACATCCATTTCAGTGCTTACTGCATATTTGCATAAATTCGTTAAATACGCAGCCGGATTCTATATCTGACATTGCTACCTTATCGGGGCCAGCAGCAGGCTTTATAGTTAGGGAATCTACTGCAGCTGAAATGATAAACATTCTTAAATCGATGCACCCTACTAATTGCCCTGGAGAACTGCTCCCATCTAAACTTATTTTGGAACATAAGGAACTGTTTGCGTCCTTCCTCTGTAGATTTGCAAATGCCTCTTTTCGAACAAGTGCTATCCCCCAGTCGATAAAGAATGTAGCAGTCTCACCCCTGCTGAAAAAAGTAGGACTAGATCCTACCGATGCAGCCAATTTAAGACCAATCACCAATACTCTGTTCCTTCTTAAACTCCTAGATAAGGTAGCAACCATCCAGCTACAGGCCCATGTACAGATGGCTGGCATACTACACGCCAAGCAGTCGGGGTTCAGAAGTCACCATGGCACGGAGAGTGCTCTTCTGAACTTGCAGACATTTATGCTCTCCAAACTAGAAGATAGCAAATCGGGGCTGCTGATGTTGTTGGATCTATCAGCAGCTTTCGACTTGCTAGATCACAAAATTCTACTTGAAAGAATGGAGACTGTTGGAGGCCTCTCCGTTAATGGCATAGCCCGGTTGAGATCATTTTTGAAGGGTCTCCGGTCACAGGTGCATTGGGGGGACAGTGCCTCTAAGTCACAAATTATAACGTGTGGAGTACCTCAAGGGGCATGTCTTTCCCCACTGTTATGTTATTTAACATTTATATTTTCCGCCTCTGCTACGAATTAGATCTTTTTCAGACCTTCTTCTATAATTACGGTGATGACTTTCAGCTGGTTCTCGACATCACTGGCGATCACGATGCGGATCAACGCACGGTAGATACGGTGTACCAACTGATAAAACAGTGGATGTCCACAAATTGGCTCTGCCTGAATGCCACAAAGACTGAGCTCATGCTATTTGGCCCCCGTCAGGCACAAATTAAGCTGGGCCAGGAGTATACAGGCTTCAGGATATATGGCAGCCATATCAACGTTGTGCAGAAAGTAAAAACCTTGGCCGGCAAACAGCTTAGATTATGACACCCATGTTGCAGCCATCACTATTAGCACTAACTATCATCTCAAAGTGCTTAGGCAGGTTGCACCATTGGTCTCAGTCGACATTCGTACTAAACTCGTGAGAGCCGTCATTCTGCCACGAGTGGATTACTGTAATGCACTCTTAGGTGGTGCAGGTAAAGCTGATATCTAAGAACTACAAATAATTCAGAATAAAGCCATCCGCATCATCTTTCAGATGAAGCGTTCAGAACCTACAACTGCAGCTAGAAAAAAACTGCATTGGCTCCCTGTGGAAGCCAGAATTCAGTTTAAGCTGCTAACTATTTGCCATAAATGCATCTTTGGCAATGCATCTGTCTATTTAAAAGGACGTTGTTAGCATTTACCAGCCTAAAAGAAACCCAAGGTCAGCAGAAGACTCCTTACTGGTACAGCACCGGATGAAACGATCTTGTGGTTTCGGCAGGGCCTTTCACATCCAAGGAACCAAGGCATGGAAGACTGCGTAAGACAAAGGACCTTCTTGCCTTCCGGAAACAACTGAAAACGTACCTTTTTAATTAGTATGAACCACTGCAGGTAGTTTTCCGTCACTGTATCTGTCTCTCTGCGCCTGGATGTCCACGGGCTTTGGCGCGGTACAAGCACAATAACAGGCACAGCTTTCCACCCACTCACTCCGGAATACAGCTAAGACTATGACAAATTCGATCTAGCAGGTCACAAACATTTCACACTGAAACACCAGACTTGCCTCAACAGCTCTGCCATTAGAATACAGCGACAACCTATGACAAATCTGGTCTAGATGGGTACAAATTGAGTCTCCTGCACTAGTGCTCTGTCGTGACCACCCTCAGCACCCGCCAACATGCTTGCATGCTTGACCTCTTGGACTGCTTACTTGTGCGTAGCCAGCCCTCCCAAGTCCTAATCTTGGCCAATTGCACACACGCATCTTAAGCCTCCTTTTAGAACGTTCCCATACCTGGACTTCAGTACTCCAGGACGTTCCTACCACAAAGCAGTTTGAGGCCATACAAATGGGGAAATTACTACTACAATACAATACAAAAGTTTAGGGCAGTCTGTGCACCTGCTTCCATGTTTTGAAATACTTTTCCACTTAAGCTCAAACAGATATAATTGTGACTGACCCTACCCAGGCCTCAACAAAAAGACTTAAGTATTCAGTCTCGATGTAGCAACTGCCTGAATCCTAATCAGGGGTCTGTGACCAGCGGGGGATATTTTGGCATACGACTCCCATGATTCGTCCGCACTATGGCCGAAAAGGAATCTAGGCCAAATATCAGAGGAGCCACAGGTTTCAGACCCCTGGGCCTAGATGAACACAGAAAAACGTCTCTCTGAAGCGAAGTTACAAGATCTCATTGGTTTTGCATTCAATTCATACCTCAAAGGCTTTGGTGGAGGCAGGGGGTCTCTGAAGCTCTACAGCAAACATGCCAATGTGGAATGCCAGATTGTGGAACTCCAGCCTCTCACTCAGCACAGTCAGTAGGAAGGCTGCTTTAGACAGGGTGTTCGTTGCTATCCACGTCTGCTTGCTGGTTGAAACCTTGTTTTTCTTACCCTGCGAAACCAATTACATCAGTCTTGTTTGGATGTGTAATATTGTCAGACGTCAGAGAAATATGTGAATAACTGTATAATGAGACTAAATTAAACAAAGAAATACCCATTCAGCTTGGTAGACCAAGGATGGTTAAGAAAGGTAACAAGAAAACACCTGCATTAACCCCAACCTACTCTGCGGGTTGATTTCTTATGTTTTCCAGACTGATCGCTTAAGATGAAAAATTAAATAATAGCTCCAGTACGACATATTTCAATGGCCCACTATCTTCATTAACCAACAAATATACAAACTTAATTATCCTTAGTACCTTTGTCTGAGGCTGCTCCACCTTAAGATCTGGAGGATTGGCTAACAGGTCCCTCGCCAGCTCAACCGTCAGTCGACAAGCTTCATTGCTGTACCCATGGGCATACAGGGCCTCTGCACAGGCAAAAAGGACCTAGAAACACAAAATATAAGTGGCTCATGACTTTGAATTGAATTGGCTTTGGATTAATGCACCACAAAAAAACTATATTTGTTCTATTCTTGCTCACTAAAGTGTTCTTAGAAAACAAATGAGATGAAGCAAAGTGCAACTTTTTCTCCCAATGGCCTACCCAAATTTATAATCTATATTTTGACGTTTTCCCCATTGCATTACCTCCATCTTGTTTTCTTGCTCAAGTGGCTTGATTCCAGCAAAGATGTCTTGCTCTTCTTCATTCACACCCTCTGCTTTATCCTCTTCTTTTTCTGCTTCCTCTGGGCTCAAAAAATATGCCTGGTAATCATCCTCCTCCTCTCTATCAACTTCTCCATCTTCCGCTACTACACCATTGTTTCCCATATCTTCTGGCTTTGCACATTGACCTTCATTTTCATCTGCCGAAGTAGGATCCTCTTCTCTGCCACCACTTTTTTCTACCAATGGATCCTTTACTAGTTTCTTAATGGACGAAACAGTCAACACAGTGGGCTCTAGCACATCAGAGAAGTAAACTCCACCTTCGTCCTCAAAATTGTCTGTGTAATTTCTGCTTAGAGGTGATTCTGTGAAACTAAAAGTATTGCTGGCCTCTGCCCCCAAAGCTAGACTGTTGTCATCTAGGGCCAGCTCTGCCAGATCTGGCTCAAGAGAACTATCTTCGCTACTCATTCGTCTTTTTCCACAGTGCTTCGCAGTCAGGCACTTCCCAACTGGCAGTTTTACTTTGCTTACTGGCGATTTGTATGCTGTTTTCTCGCCCTCTGTTGACAACCGCCTTAAAATCCTCTGCGGGGCATCAGAAGCTAATTTACGTTTGCCAATGAGCTCCTTGGGTCTCACGGACGGCTCCTGGGAAGACAATCGGCACCGATCCGGGAAGTGTGGGCACATCTCATGTCCTTGAACTCTACTGGCATTGCAAGCATCAGAACATTGCTGCCGGCAGCTTCTTTGCTGGATGGCCCTCATCCAGCTGAATGAGTTCTTCTTATCAGTACTGTTATAGGTTATGCTAGGGAGGGGATACGCTTCTTCCCAGTTAAAGTAACAGGCTTCTACAGCTGGCTTGAACCCTTGAAACAGCTTGTCCAGAGATTTTTTATGCTGTCCCCTCTTCACATTTTCAATAACTTTTAGTTGCCACAGACGAAGTTGGGCACAAAGGTCTCTGCGTCTATGTAAAGGAAGAAGGGTGGAGAAAGAGGTAAACAATGATCATTAGAAGAGGTAAAAAAGTGCAAGTAAACTAACCACAAAATTACATAGCTATGCATTATTAAAATGATGAAGGCATTTCACCTTCTGCCTACAGATGCGTTCAATGAGTGAGATTAAAATTCAAATCAACTCACAAGAGCAGATGTACCTTTCGATGAATCATTGAAGTGAACAGACCCTTTCGCCGGTTAGGATTATTTTCCTTCTGTGCTCAGCGTACAGGGTTACCTTCTGAAACCTAGCTCGATTTACAATCCTTATGCTTTCCTTGGCTTACCTACTGGTAGTTGTGGTCAAGCTATCAAAACCAACTCTTAGGAGGGGAGTGGGGTAGACAAGAATACACGTTAAACAGTATTGTGGCCCCCACAACAAATTGATTTTTCCAAGGTTATGCATAGACAACTGTGGTCACAACATTTTTCATTGTATCCAATGTCCGGGCGTGGCGGTGGGGGGATTGAGTGAAATATATTTCTCACATTCTGATTTTGATATCGGATATAGCACTGCCCTAACAATTGCGGTAGGTCAAGTATTATCAAAGATCGGTCTGTTCTCTATGGAAGCCTGGAAGAAAGAGGATGCTAGCCTCAAAGATATACAGGAGTAGAGTGGGGGCAGTGCTTGATGGTCCTCAGGTTCCTTCATGTTTTGGTGATTTTGTAATGTTTGTCTTCAGTGGATTTATTTTTTATTTTTATAAAAATAGCTGATAAATGACTGTTCTATTTTTATATATTATATATTAAGGTTTGGTACAAAGTTTCTCTTTCTTTTTTTGTAAAGGTCAAATTTGATCAAAACAAATAAAAAAATAAAAAATTCTCACATTCAACAGATCCTCCGCTTACAAGGGGATCCTATCCTCCAGTTCAGGGGAAAATCTGAGAAGTGATGATATTGGGTCACACCTGAACCACCTCAGTATCGGTCCAAATATCAGAGAAAATAGGAGAAAGGGGGCACCACTATGTACTGCCTCTTTCCAAAGGGGGCATCATGATGTACTGCCTCTTTCCAAAGGGAACACCACAGACATACACCCACTGACTAACAATTACAACAGGGGCCATATAAAAAGATTTAACCTAACCACGAAAGTTCAGCCTGAACCCCATCTTGAACAGTAGGGCACAGCAAGATGACTTTTCCACTGTGAGAAATCTGAGGGCGTCCTCACACCTTCTCCCCATGGATCTTCTTTTCAGGTAGCTAAAGAAGGGACTTCAGTGTTAGATATTGACTCCGGGGGTGGTTACATGAGGGAGAGCTACCTGTGGGGAGGCATGCTAAGGGAAGGGACTGAGGTGCCCAAGGACAAGATGCGGTATCTCCCTTTTACTTCTGAGAACCGACTTCACCCTCCTCCCCTCTGTTCTCATAGGCGGTTGCAAACCATTTTCCCCCATTTCCTCTCATTTAGACTATTACAGTACTGAGATGAGGAAGAGGTGATTAAGAGCAGTAAAGACTGAAATGTCATTTCTCCCACTTTGGTACTGAGACGAGGAAGAGGACTATGGAGGCATATCAATATAGTAACCAGGCACGTCCCAATAATAGGCCTAACTACGACCATGCAAATGATATGAGGAATATACACCTGCAACCTGTTAATGGGTTACAGGTGTATAAAAGGAAAGCCGGAGAATCAATAAGGGAGAGGAGGGCCGTTCTAAGTGTGGCAGTTCAGAAGCAGAGGGGAGGCATGCAGAGAAGCTGGAAGGGAGGCTGTGGTAGACCCTTGATGCTTGCAGTGCGTGCTGAGGCTAAGAACCCTGTGAGTCTGGGGTTGTGACTTGTGGCTGGCAAAGGAGCTCCTGCTCCGCTCTGCTGAGGTTGCACCGTGGGAAGCAGTATCGTGCTGGAGCATTTCCTTGAGTCTGAGAGAAGGTGCTCGTTAGGTCCAGAGGTACCGGAGTGTCAGAGGGGCAGAGTGAAGACCCCTGACAACAGAAATGGTAAAAGAGTTCAGCGAGGCGTGGAGCAGAGGCGAGCGCAAACACTAGTGAGTTTCTGCACGACACTGGTGAGTTTCTGCATGAAGCAAGACGCCGGCTCAGTCTGCACGCGAAGGCTGTTATGGAATGATACTGTATCAAACAAGAGTAAAGCATTATTGGGCAATCCTTTACTAACAAGTCTTGTACATGAGCAGATACAAAGTAGCAATCCATTGTTAAAACGACTGACAAGTTGTAAAGATAACGTCACTCGTGAATGAACCTTTCACAACTGAATGCACTGAATCTCCATTATCAAGACAATTGAGAGGCTTGGAAGGAGGTAGGGAGGTACAAAGCATCAGAGAAACCAAGAAAGCGTAATACCTGATACAAGGAAATACTGGAGACAATATCATGTGTACCATTGGGAAGCAGATTGTGAAAAGCCAGCTTGTGTGTGGTTAGGAGCATCTGCTTAAGAGTGGTTACATAATGAAACAAATCCGGAGCCGCGGGTTGGGTGAAAATTAAGTGGCAAAGTGAATGATCACATGTTGAATACCGGACTGAATTAAACCTTTATGAAAAAAGTTACTATCAAATGACAAATATGAGATGCAAATATTGTTTGTTTGAGAACAAAGTAAGCGGCAAGAAAGCAAGAGTAGAAGATTGTGAAGAGAGCATGGCCACAAGGTGGTAAAGGAGTATACCAACTACTGAGTTAATGCCTGAATACAATGTGGCAAGGCCAAGGATTGGCCAAGGTTATGTGACAGTGTGATAAAGGCAAGAGGCTGACAAAGAGAAGCCAAATGAGGTGAGGCCTTCACATAAAGCCAAGAGGTTGACAAGGAGTAGCCAAGTGAGTGTGAACATTTACCCAGGAGCAGCTACAGAAGAGCTTGTGTGGATCAAAGAGCCTAGGGTTCCTGGTTGTGCGACCTGTAATGGGTGGACCGTGTGGTCTGACAATTGCGCCTACACCAAGGAACCCTTAATTGTGAAAGCCAAACACCTTGTTAAAGCAAACCAAGAAAAATGAAGCTAATTGAACTTTTAAGCTTATTCAGCAGGAAATTTAAGTTGATTTTGGAGTTGTTTTTGAACATTGAAAGACAGAGGCCAAGCAGAGGTTGGCAAGTTGAAGTATTGGGGAAGGGAACCCTGAGACATGATGAACTTTAGTGTGGTATTGAGGACAGAGCCTTCAAGGCCCTTTTCTTTGGAACTGTGTTGCCTTGACCCTGGGGAAGGGAGCCAAGAGGTTCTGTGGAACTGTACTGCCTTGAACTTGGGGAGGGGAACCCCAAAGATTTGTTGAACTGTTTTGAACTTGAGAAAGGTAACCTCGAGACATTTGTAGAACTTTCGTGAACTTAGGGAAGAGGTGCTGAAAAGGAAGTTAGGAGCTGGAAGAAGCCCAGACGTTTGTTTTGATCACCATTTATTTTATTAATATCCCTACAGATTGTTTAGCTTTAGTTGTGAGGGAAAGGATAGGTTTTGGACACAGACTTAAGTTGAACGTTGTGACTCAGTTTCCTTAGTTTTATTCAGGTAGGGAAATCCCACCTTAGCATCGGGCAAGGTAGGCCTTCAACCATCCGGACATTTGCGTTAATAAACCATTTTATTTTGAACTTTGAATCTGTTGTCTGGGTCTTGCTTCATGATGCCTTCACACCACCGAGTAAAACACTTTATGCGTATCAAGGGACAATGAGAAAAGTGAGGAATCTGGCAGAATGCTTGGAAGTGCCACTGGCCCAAATTCGCATTTCAGGTTTGTTGGGGCAAATCTCTTTGGCAAAAAAGTACATTGATCAGATGGACCAAACTAGTAACTTCCAGCAGTTGGTTCATCAAAACCTTAGCGAAGATTGTTTCGCCACAGAGAAGCAAATTGGTTCCGTTTGAACTGCACAAGTCCATGGGTTTGCTGATTTTATGAACCACCACTATTGTGGCTGTACGCAAATCCGGGGAAGAACACCATTTTTTTCTTTACTGGTGCTGTACACAGCGATGAGATATCCCCCAATGCCCTCACCAGGACATTTCTACGACACACCTTTGTAGATGCTCAACACTGCGTTTCACCTTGGCATATGTTAATCGGCCTAGAAAGCTTCTCTTTGCGATATTGTTAATTTCCTTACTGTGAGATTCTCAAAATAGGCCTCAAAAGTCCTCTGCTCACTTGAGTTCTTACTTAAAAGTCAGCATGATAGAATGAAGGCTGAGGCCATCTTAACCTCCCCTACAGAAGGTCAGCCAAACCCCATATGTAAAAAAAAATGTTAAGCTTTTCTTTACTGGCATGAGGCAAAAGCAGGCAAACAGTGCACATATCAAATAATGCTATACATAGTGAAAATACATTGCATATAGGGATGAACAGAAAAAGACAAGCTGGTTCACGTGCCAATCAAAGCATTGCAGGAAGTAACAGGGGGCTATGTGTCTGACAGGGGAGAGGAAAGCAGTTCCATATCATCCTTACTGTTCAAGTAACTGCAAAAGTCAGCTCATATGTTTTT
Organism: Ambystoma mexicanum; assembly: GCF_040938575.1. Lineage (NCBI taxonomy): Eukaryota > Metazoa > Chordata > Amphibia > Caudata > Ambystomatidae > Ambystoma > Ambystoma mexicanum. Next base: position 811,766,394 of record NC_090929.1, read on the forward strand.
GGGGCAGGAGACCATGGGGAGGGTGCCGATATAGCCCTCCTCACACATTTGGGTCCAGGTTAGAGTCTTCAGCCACATTTCAATAGAGGGAGGGGAGCGGCGTTTCCAGCATTGTAATATACATTTTTTGGCAACCATTGTCCCAACATTCAAAAACCTGGACACCTTATTCAACTCCGGCCCATCCCATAACCCAAACAGAGCGGCCAGCGGGCGAGGTGCAACTTGGATCCCAGTTATGTCAGTAAGGGCCTCCATGATGGCCTTCCAATATGGGCCCAGGGCCTCACAGGACCAAAACATGTGGATGTGATCCGTTTCCATGGATTTACATCTAGGGCAAGTAAATTCCTGACCATGTGCAAATCTACCCACTTTGTACGGAGTGTAGTATAGACGATTCAGGAGCTTGTATTGTATGCATCGAAATCGAGCATTTAGAGATACCTTAAGTGTATGCATGCACATCCTACCCCACATATGTCAGTAAGGGCCTCCATGATGGCCTTCCAATATGGGCCCAGGGCCTCACAGGACCACAACATGTGGATGTGATCCGTTTCCATGGATTTACATCTAGGGCAAGTAAATTCCTGACCATGTGCAAATCTACCCACTTTGTACGGAGTGTAGTATAGACGATTCAGGAGCTTGTATTGTATGCATCGAAATCGAGCATTTAGAGATACCTTAAGTGTATGCATGCACATCCTACCCCACATAGCATCCGTAATAGTCAGACTCAGCTCGTTATTCCATGCCTCCCGCAATGACAGAGAAGCGTCACCCAATTTTCCAAGTAGCATCCTATATAGGGAGGACGTAATAACTTTAACCCCGGCTGAGTTGGTTATAAAGTGAATTTCAGGAGAGACTGGGGGTTCGTTGGGGAAGGAGGGCCACATGGCACGAAACGCCATCCTCAGCCTGAAATATTGCAATAGTTCTAGCGCCGAGCCAGAGTGACCAGGCCGCCACGTCCGCGGGGTGATAAATTTCCCTTCAGGAAAGAGGTCCGACAGCACACAATAGCTAAGGCCCTGCCAATGTCGCACAAGAAGTTTGTCGTGAGTGGGACTGAGACACGGGAATTGCCATATGGGCAGCCACTTGTAGTACGGGCGGGAGCCAGAGTGGGATCGTAATAATCGACTCCATGCCATGATCGTGGCGGCCACCGGATCTGCTTGGACATCAGCACCATACGCGTGGTGGAGGATCAGGGACAACGTGTTGATCCCCTTAGTAGCTAGTTTCTCAAGTTTCACGTGTGGGGAGGGATCAGAGAATACATAACAGTGTGAAGCATGCTGTGCCTGTGCCGCTGTCCAGTACAGAGTGAGATCTGGGGCCGCAAAGCCCCCCCCCTTCTCATATGGGAGGGCCATGTGCTGCCATTTTTTACGAACTGCACCCGAGTGCCACAGGAATTGGGCGCATGATATATGTAGACTCTTAAAGTATTGCTTCCCTGGCCATATCGGGATATTCGCAAAGACATAAAAGCTTGGGGACAATAATCATTTTGATTAGGGATAGCCTACCCGACAGGGAAAGGGAGAGGTTGCGCCATCTCGACATCCGTTCTTCCATCTGCCGCGCCATGGCAATGTAGTTATCAGCTAGTAACGAAGGTCGAGAAAGGGATACTTGAACCCCAAGATATCTGTTCCACCCGGTGGCCAGCGGAGAGGGAATTCACATGATGGTTGAGGGGTAGCTACGGTGAGCGGAAATATTTCAGACTTAGTGTAATTTATGAAGAAGCCTGAGTATGTGCCTATTCTAGTGATGTCACAGATTAATGAGTCAAGGTGGTTGAATGGGTCCCTTATATAGAGGAGTACGTCATCGGCATATAGTGAGATAATCTCCGGAGAATCCCGTAGACGTATACCTTTCTGGCCATGCTTATTCCTAACGTGATCATCCATGGGTTCAATAACAAGCGCGAACAATATAGGGGATAAAGGTCAGCCTTGATGCGTACCCCTGTGGAGTGTGAAAAGAGACGAAGCCTGAGAATTGACCAGGACCCTGGCCAGTGGGTTTGTGTGAAGTAGCTTAATGTAGGAGATCATATGGGGACCATTACCCATTTTATGCAGCACCGCCCACATATATTGCCAAGACACCATGTTGAATGCCTTCTGGGCATCGAGGGTGACTGCCACTGCCCTGGCATCAGGGTCAATTCTGGACATGACATTAAACAGCCGACGGATATTAAAGGACATCAAGCGGCCCGGTACAAAGCCACTCTGGTCAGGGTGCAGCAGTAAAGTCATTATAGGAAGGAACCTATTTGCAATAATCTTGGCGAGGAATTTAGTGTCTGTGTTAATCAAACCACTATTTTAACATTGACACCCATCTGAGATTATGACCTTTGTATCCCATTTGTGCCACGTCCGTTTCCAGTAATAGAACACTGGCTTCATCCTATCAAATGAGTTTACATTTTTTCTTACTGTTTCTTTCCCAACTTTCATAGCTTTCCCTCTTATGTTTGCGTTAAAAGCCTCCCACAGGGTGACATTGCTCACCACCTAACCCAAGTTAAGATCCAAATTCTATTGACTGTAGAGCAAGAAGTTGGAGGTACTGCGCCTCCTGAAAGATTTACAGTTTAGTAAATGTTTGTCAGAGATATGCAGCTATGCCTCTGTAACCCAAGCACACACACTAATGCTGGCACAAAGTGATGAAGGTATAGATTGTATTGGGGCAAAAACACTATCCCCATCAATGACATGGCGTTTATGAAAATCTTTAAATGGTTTGATGTTCATAAAGGGGGAGGAAGGATAGCCCAGGGGCAACACCTTCGTATAGGAAGCAAGACAACGCAGCACAACACAGGTTTGAATCCCGATCCCGCGCTTAGAAACCTCTCACTGGTATTAAGCATGTTATAACAGAACAATTATAATTATAAAGATAACTGTATAATCATTCTTTTCATAACTTTTCAAAATAAGTACATTCATACAATTCATATTAATTATGAAAACTTGTTCAATTAGCCGATTAAATTACTTCTGTGAAGCTAGTAAGGTGTCAATTTGGCCTTTGTCATAACAGCTCATTCAGCCTTAAGCATTGGCAATGCATTGTAAATAATCCCATTCAACCGTGAACATTAGCAATGTATCCAAAATAGCCATGTATTATAAACATTGGCAGTGTATCCTAGATAGCCGACTCTATGTCCATGAGTCTCACCTTTACAGGCTTTCATGGCTAAAGTAAAAAAAACTCAACATAAAAAAATAATAAAGTTATATTCTGGGCAAATTATATAGTCACGTATTTGTAAGGATGAACAGGATTCATTAGGAAAATCGCAGTGTTCTGCTCCAGCTAATATAGGCTAATCCTTTGTTGTGCCCATAATTACTTGGATTGTGTCCTAATATTCATCTAGCAATGACAATAGCTCATAGGTACACTTAGTCTCTGAGGGACTACTTTCTCACACAAGCTGTTGGCAAACAACAATGTAAACGTAGAGCCGTGTTCAGCTTCATAATATCAACCATTTACATAAACAAGGATTTCTCTATAAACTGCAAGAAAGCTCTGCGCCATGTACGTGTTATGCTTAATCTAAAATGGCGCTGGTGCGCAATGGATTTTGGGAGCACTCGGAGCCATGATGGATATTTACTTCATACCGCAGTGAAAAGCTGCACACATTTTGCTGAGTATTAGATTCACAGTGTTGAGAAAAACATGCTTTCCAAACCTGGTATGTGGTCAAGGACATTTCTGCTGGGAAAGCTAACTTTGTTAAGCCAGAGTGATAGACTTTGGAATTTAGGTATCTATCGAAGAAGGGTGTGGTAGGTCAGACAGGAGACAGACAAGTAAACATGGATCAACTGTGTTTATTCAAGGAACTTAAACCTCAACTTGCCCTAGATGTAATGATTAGTCCCCAACTATCAACAAAATAACAACACTGGGGCTTTTCAGGATATTTCACAGAAACTCCTGCCAGCAATCACTGCCAGCAGGCGACCTGGTCTTTATGACAATGTTGGTGCTTTCGTGGCCCAACGCAACATGGCGGGCCGCAATACACAACATTGCGTAGCACGCAACCTCTTCCTATGCAATGACATCACCGACCATCCGGAAACGAAGACTGATTTCAGCTGCCGCAAATATACAAGTGAGTCTGGTGAGTCGGCACGTCGCAACAAACTTGTTGCCATACACTATACGGTCACTCAGTGCATCTCCTCGCTCATTATTCTTGCTCTCCCTTCCTCCTGCATATTCTTATCCCTGCCTTGTCTTCTCCATTCCTTGCCCTGAAACTCCCTTCTTGGCACACTGCTGGACGCTTTCACCAGCTTCTGCCTCTCACAGACTTCCCACAATTGTACGATGCTGCAGGGTTTTTCCCCCTGAACAGGGTTATTGTCCTGCCTTTTGTATCTACACCCCTGGACAGAACAAAGGTCTAGTATTACCCTTTAAGCAGCAGTGACTAGCAGGGGAAGATATGCCATACTTGCATATGCCTGGACCACCTTCAGTGCTCAGGTAAGGCGCGATTCTGACACCTTGTTCAGAAAGAAAGAAATGGACACACTTCAGGAGTTGGTGACTGGCGTCGAAGGAGTGACAACTTAGGTTCAGTAATTAAATGCTTATTTATGCCCGGCACTCTTAAAACACCTTAACCCACTTTTCCAAGCCATTACACACCATCGATAAGTTCCGCAGTGATCCAAAGAAGCTAAAAGAATTCCTGGATGCTTTTATAGTAGCAATTTCCTTTTGCTAAAGCAGCCTTCCATACCGACAAGGCTATAGTGGACTTTCTTATGCATATGGCTGAAAGCGCCCTGGCCTGGGTCACCACTTTGGTAACCGCAGAAGACCGACTGTTACACAACTACCAGGTATTCATCACAGCCTCTTAAGGTATTTTCGATTGGCCAGAATTCATATACATCTCACAAGATATGCTTCTGGACTTTGTCCATGGTAGTATGCCTGTGTTGACTTACACCACCAAATTTAAACAGCTTGCTCGAACCACAGCATGGCCAAAAGAGGCCAGTTTCACCTTTTTTGATGAGGTCTCAACGGGCTGAAAGATTAACTAGCCTGTGTGCCTCGTCCCCAGAACTTTGAAGAATTGATCAAAATGGTACTGCAAATCGATTATCGGTTACAGGAAAGGATACTCAAAAAAATAAAAAGGGATATGAACCTGTTCACCGGTCCCACATGCCCCCATTACTTCATCAATGGCGAGTAACACAAAAACCATGCAAATTGATGTTGCAAAAGGACCTCTTTCACAAGACTAGAGAAACCGGCACAGAACCAAATGCTTAAATATGTACTGTGGCTCTGCAGAGCATTTGGTCAGAACCTGTCCCTTCGTACCACCCAGACGGTTGGGAAACATCAGCTCCCGACTGCGATGAATTAGATAGCGCCATCACTCTGAATCCATGGGGGGCCCTTTTAAAATCAGTAACACCATACCAGGATGGGTAATGCAGAATAACTCTTACACCAAATAATAAAACCGACTCAGGAAGTTGGCAAAATGTCTCCTCCAACTATTTTATTTTCAATTGTCTAAAACGGTGTTACAACGGACATCAACAGACATTCGATCGTACTCTCAATCCTTTTGCATAAAAAACACATTTATATAGCAAAAATGTGTCAAACATGACGTCATACTAAGTGGCAAACTAAGAAAAACCTATGGGAGATTATGATTGGCTTAACATCTAAGTATGCTTTCTTTAAGGGATTGGGTTGTGATTTGGTCTCTACAGTCAAATGGACAATTTATGCCCACCCCAACTTATCACCCCCCATCTTCATCAGTTACTAGATACACAGTACATCATTGGCCATCAAACTATAAGGCCCTTTGTCATATGGCGTTCTATAATTGGTTGGCACGCTTGTACCCGTCTGGAACATTCGATTCACTAGCAGCACATAAACTGGTACTCCAGGTGCCAGCGGGTGGACTTGACCGTGTCTCCCCACCCAATTAGCCCATCTCTCATCGCTCATGCCTTGTGCCATTCAGATTGTCTTTGAACTTGCCCTTGCAAAGAATCACTGCTCCTGAGACTAAAAGGGAGTATGGGCACACTCTTATCGCAGTTCCGGTCTGTACGCCCCAAATCCAATTTCAATCCTTGACTCATGTGACAGGAGACCGTATTTCAGCCTATTTTGAAGCATTTAATTGTCTTGAATTAATAAACTTGGCACTCATTATGTTCTTTCTTGCACCTTAACAAGGCCTGATTCAGCTTCTCACGTTCCTTCTTCAAGGATAGATAACCGGTTCTTGACCGCTCCATCCTTTGACATCAGGCCAGACAGCTATTCCAGGCCTTTCCTCAATATTCGGCTTTATTATTGCTGCGACACAGACCTCCAATCCTTTTTTCTTCACGGGTCTGAGCTTACTAAATATGTGACACCGATGTCCAGAATTCTACATAAATGGCAGCACCGCCTGCAGTCTATTCACTACGTATAACTAGCCTTTAAGATCACTTAGTCTACTTGTGTTGCTGCATCTGTACAATTATAAAACGGCTTGCATTTTCTGCAGTGCTCTTCATACGTGCAATCTTCATTCCGCATATGAAAGTCTATTCGATTCTTTACTTCGTCATCAGATTCTATAAGGTCTATGTATCTTCTTTGACCATTCTTCTCAGTGAGTCACGCTCATTTTTTGTGACGTCACCATCCTCTTTTTCCCTCATCTTCATATTCCTTCGGGGACCTCCTCCAAGAGATTGTCATCTCTGCGAGGCTACATTCTCAAAGGATATCTTTTGTCGAAGACTCTCTGTGGAATTTTCACAATCACTGGTTTCTTGCATGTCAAGATTTCCGGCTTCCAACATATAGGCAAAATGGGGGCGCAAATGCCTGCAGAAGCATTCAGCTGCTCCTCCACACTCCCCCCCGCCCCCCTGGTTGATTCATCGACCACTCCTCCATCAGTCTTCACATCTTGGTATCCTCTCTTGAAGAAGTGCTTCAGAGTCCAGATTTTCACTATCCCCTTCAGGGATTCTGCTGCTGATTTTACATGTTCATCAACACTCCAGGTCATATAGCTGCACTGTCCATTCTTATTACAGTAGATCCATCATCCCACATACTTCTTGTGATTTCTTGGATGAAGGAACTTCATTCCCTCAGGTGCTATAATGCTGGCCTCCATATATTTTCTGATCTCTTCATCGGTCAATTGCTTGGGTCCAAACCCTGACTCGACATCGAGCATGATCTTCATTCCTACTGCTTTTTTTTGCTGTCTTCTTGCATTGTGTAATTGTTATCTTAATCACACAGAATCCAAACATTATCATCACCAATACTGCTCCCAGGAGCTTGAAGATATTCCCCATCCATTGTGTAACCCATGAGCAGATAGACGCGAACCAGCTGTCCTCTGCAGTATCTTCTGTCTCATCTTCCATCTGATCACGCAGTTTTGTCAGCAGAGTTATGACCTCTGTCAAGGTCCCATTCTCGTCATCATGAGAAGGTATGAATGTCCAACATGATTCTCCAATTTTGGCGCAAACTCCTCCATCCATTGCTGTGATCATATCAAGGACATATCTGTTCTGGAGGGTCTTCAATCCTCCTATTTCTTCCGCGATAGCATTGAATCACTTTATGTTAGTGTTGATCGTCTGCAGGAGGTCCCAGCGAGTGATCTGTAACCCCTTTGTATTTGCCATTGTCTGGATCCCTGGCATAAAAATAGTCGTGAAGTTTGAAGCAGTTTTGCTGAATAGCCTGTGCTCATATGGAATAGCATCAAAAGCTTCTATTGATTTAGCTGAGGAATAATTAGCCCTCCTTGTTCGAATGAGAAATTCGAGAGATCTTCTCCTCAAATGGGCATCTGCCTTCGGAAACTCTCCAATGTTCAGGTCACTTTGAGGAATCACTAAAGATGGAACATGAATAAGCACTGTGGAACACATCCCTCCCCAGTCTTTGGGCAGTTTAAAGTAGGCTCTGGACCCACAAGCCCAATAGTGGTCCATCAGAACCTACTGTCCCATCCTTCATGCCTGGTACATAAACAATTCGGCCACACTCGTGATTTTCTCCAACCTTCCTCGTGCCATTATTTCTGAAACACAAGGGTGAACTATCTGCAATGGTCCTCGTCGACCCATGTCAACAACTTTGCAATCTTCGGCCAGTGATACTTGCATTCATTCTCTGCAGTATCTAGAACTGGTTCATAATATCCAGTTAATGCTGCTGCTTTACACACAATCAGGCCTTCAGCCCATCCTTCTTGAGTCAGCACTGTTCCTATGATTTGTAACTGACCTCTTTCCCAGCATCACTGTATTTCTTCTTTATTCTTGCCTTGACAATCTAGCATCTTGCTTTCTTCCATCCGTATTCCTGTTCTACTCATTCCTGGCTGTTCATATCTGATCACTAAATTCCTTGTTTCTGGCTTCCCTCTTGTCTTCAAATCTTGCACATATTTATATTCTCTTTGAAATTTCTTTCCAGTTACCCATATGAGGAATGCTCTTATGCCTTGGAACTGTCCTCTTGTCTGACAGAGTGCAAGATGCGTTGGACAATGAGCTTTTTGCACTACTACTTCTGTAGCTATGAATATCGTCGTTCCCATGGAATAAGGTATGAGTGCACAGTCATAGCAGCTCTGCTTAGACGTTCTCTCTCCCACCCTTTTCATGTGCTCATAACACGCTGTTACCCAAATGTGGTGTACTATCTAGTTAAGTGTTTATCCCATTGTCATCCTCCTCTGCATTTCTCCTGTGTCTCTTTAGTAAAACATTTGCAGCCCATAGAAACGGCTCTAAAGCAACTCTATGCTGGGGAGAAAACACGCAGGACCTTGGCTCATTGGTAATGGGCAAATCTACAAAAGTTCCTGGAGTGGGGATAATCAAAGGGACGTCTTCCTTTTTTGGAGCATAACTGTACGTATGTATATTGTGAACCAACATCATCCCCACCATTTGTGCCACTCGAACTTCTTGAGCTTGCTCATTCTCTAAAATTGTGTTCAACATTTCTCATATTTGCTGCAATTTAAGGAAGAATAACATGTTACTCAGGTAACTGTAATAGATTAAATATTTTCAGTAATAGTTCTACTATTGCTAGAAGCAGTCTTCTCATTACAGGCCCATTCTTAGGATCATGTAAATAAGTATGGATGTCCAATTCTCTTTTAACAAGGGCTGGACACGCTCGAAGGATGAAAACAAAAATAGCAAGCACGATACGATGCAAATCGCCTTCTGGGAAAATCATAAAATCAGCCAACCAAATATTTAGTACGAAACAAATCGTGGTACTGTTCACATTTCCAATTCTTATACAAATGTTGTCGTTTACACATAATCGTGATATATTGGTATTTCTCTAAAGTTCATTTTCAAAGATTTCTGTGGCTCAAGCAAAACAGTTGCATGCCTACTATAATATCTATAAGGAGTGTTCAAGGGGAGCCACAGTCCAAATGCAAATCTGCAATTATTAGTCAGTTTGTTGCCTTATTGTCCTTCTCTGTCATCGATCGAGTCTGCGCAAGCTGAAATTCTTTTTCTAGTCTTGCTTCTGGATCGATGGCTGGGGAGCTGTGGCCTTGCCGGTGTAGAGCTTGAAGCCATTCAGGTGGATCCAAGCTTGTGTGCCTCAAACCTTTACTGCTGAGGGAGTAATGTTCTCTACTACATACGGGCCATCAAATCTTGGCTTATGCCACTTCTAGTGACATTTTTGATCAACACGGTATCAGCAGCAAAGAGTCTCTGTGCTGATAAAAGTTCAGGAGATCCGGTTGCTGAATGGTTTTCATCTGTGTTCTGAGACCGGCACCCCTGGCACTTGAGTTGATCTAAAATGAGAGACATACTAGCAGTCATACATGTCAAATATTCACGGAATTCATTTACTAACATTTCTGCTGTACTCTGGGCATCACTTCTACTCCTCAATGGAGGAGTCAAAGGCGTTCTCATGCGTCTTCCTGTCACTAGTTTGTGGGGTGTGAGGTGATGGTCCGAACCAGAGTGATTCCATATAAAGCTAAGCAGGCAAGATAGCCATCCCTTTTTCGGTGTTAACTTGAGCATGGCAATCCTTTCTTTAAGGAGGCCGTTGAGTCTCTCACATATCCTGTTCGCTTGCCGGTGTTAAGCAGAAGAAAACTTGTGCTTAATGCTCAACTATAATCCTATCTGTTCGAATACTTCATTGACAAAATGTGTCCCATTATCGGATCTCAGCACTTCACACACTCCCCCATCTTGGAAAGACTTCACGTACTAAAGACAATGCTGCACAAGTGGCATCAGGGTGTGTACATGAACTAAATCAATCCACCTGGAGAAAGGACACACCCCCACTATCAGATACCTGTATACACTACATACTCGCAGCATATCAACATAGTCAATATGTAAAAGCTGAAAAGGACCATTTGGTCGAGGAATTACTCCTCTAATCATTCGCATTGTAAGCCCAGTGGTAAACATTTGACATACAATGCAGTTTACTACATAAAATGCAACATGTTCTAACAGATTTGGAATGAACCAGTCTTCCCCAATTGTTGCAGCAAGACGTTCCCCAATTTATATGCTTAGGGTAGTACAGCTGTTCAAGTGCTACTCTTAACAAGGCTTCTGGCATCACTGGCTTTCCAGTGCTGTGATGTTGCCATAATGCTTCAGTGGGGGATAAAGAACACCCCTTCGTTCCACAATTCCTGCTCATCCTGTGGTGCAATTCCTCTCCATTAATTGTATTCTCAGTAAATGATTAAATCCTTCTTTCACCACCATAATCATGACTACTTTCTCCTTAACATCTGGAGTATCAAACCTTGCAATATATGGTGAATATGCAACCCTTTTGGCTTCTGCATCTGCGTTCCTACAAGAAATAAAGTCAGTTTGCTTAGTATGCGTTGCACATTTAACTATTGCTATGGCTACTGGGAGTTGTAGTGCCTTAATAAGCCTGTCCAATAAAGTTGCATGCTGCACTGGAGTGCCGTCCGCTCAGAGGTAGCCCCTCCTTTTCCAACGTGCTAGCCCTGTGTGCACAGTTGAAGTCACATAGGCGGAGTCACTGTCACTTCCGGTCCTTCATGATTCTCGAGCATGACAATAAGCGCAACCAATTCAGCCGCTTGCGCTTTAAAGTGAGATGGCAGTCTTGCACTTGTTACAACTTCAAACTCGCCATTTGCTCTGTGCGCAGGACCATCAATAAAGAGAATTTTACCTCCTGACAACGCATTTTCCTTTACGCGCAGTATGTCATAAAACTCTACATAATTCGTGCAGTCATGCACATGCCCGCCCTCTGCCACTGGCTCAGCAACAAAGGTGGCACGGGTCACCATTTTACATCTGACAATTTTAATCGCTGGTTTTGAGATTATCACTTCATAAGCAGAAGCTCTCCGGGATGTCAGTGTACCCTTGGCTTTCTCTAAAATGGCAAACAAAGCATGTTCCACAAAAAGAGTAATCGAGCAGCCCATTACAATGCTTGTAGATTTCTCAATTGCGAACGCAGGGGCTCCCAATGACTTTTTGCAAGGAAAGTGTCCCTTTATAACTGGGTCTAGAATTCCACTATAATATGCTAGAGGCGTATACCCAAATGTGGTCCTCTTTGTAAGCACTGCAGTCATAACTGTCCCATTTGTATGCAAAAGTTAAAAAAACTCTTCAGCATGATTGGGAATTCCTAAAACATGGGCTGTTCAAATTGCTTTCTTCAGCACTTCAAAACCTCCCTCCATTTCCTCAGTCCATTCTATTTTCTCCTTGTTTGCCTGTGCTTTCTTTAGGGCCTGCAAAAGGGGTCTTGTGTACGAACTGTAGTCAAACACCCAGGCTCTTACAAATCCCCAAAAACGGCTGCATCTGCAACACTGTGTGCGGTTTTGCAGTCTTCATGATCGCCTCAGCTCTTTCAGGTGTCACTCTCTTTCCCTCATGTGAAATCAACTGGCCTATGTATAGCACCTCTTCTCGACAATACTGTAGCTTCTCTTTGTCTACATTGTAACCCTTATCTGCTAGAATAGTCATCAACTGAATCGAGTCCTGTCTGCACTCATCTTCCGTGGTGCTACAAATTAAAATGTCATCTACGTAGTGTATCACAGCACTCTCAAATCAATAATGCCTGGGACCATGTGAAGGATTCTGTTAAAGATCGATGGAGACTCAGATTACCCTTGGGGCAGCCTAGTGTTTTTCAGACAGGTCTGGCGAAACGTAAATTAAGTCAAGTCTTGTGAGTCTTTGTGCAACGGGATTGAGAAAAACACATTGTCACCGGATTAGGAACTAAAGGAAACTCTGCATCTACAATCTGGTTAATAGGTCTCATGTCCTGTATGCATCTCCACGACCCTCCCTTTCATTTTTTCACAGGGTACACCGCAGTTTTGCACGATGATTCTGACGGCACCAAGATACCTTGTTCCATCAATGCTGAGATAGTCTTAAAAATACCCTCATCCGCCTCTCGAGACATTGGGTACTGTCTTGGTCGAGGTAAAATTGCTCCTGGTTTCAGCTTTATTTTAACTTCCCCTATCCCCTTCAATAGGCCTCCTTCATAAGGGCTTGTAGTCCATAAGGCGCTTGGCACTTTCTCCAAGCCTTCATCAAAAAAAGCTGGGCGCTGCCGCATTATCGACATGCGCTGTGGGATCTCCCTTTTCCATATTCTTATCCAATATGTGATGCTCATAAAGAACACTACTTCATCATCTGCTGGGTCATCTCTAAACATGTCATTGTCAGTGACGTCAGTCAAACTACACCATGCTTCAATAGCTAGCACAGTTCTCCATGGTCAACCCTAGTCATCCGTTCCTTCGAGCATCGCCATTTCCCCTCCTACTATGGCTGCATCTAATTCTATTGGGATGGTCTGCCCCCCCCGCCCCTCTTCATCCATGGGTTTCTGTGGTCTGAACAAGCATTTGTCAGGTATTCTCATAGTCTTCCCCACTAAGCCAGTTACCCATGTTAACCGAATGCTCACTCCATAAAGAAAAACCTGTGGCTCTATTGGAACGTCTCACAGAGCCATTTGACCTGTAAATGCCTAAATGAATTCACCCACATTCATATAGTGTATTACAGGAGTGGAACACACTATCCCTTCGTCAGTAAAAGAAATCGGCATGTTGAGTTTTGGCATCAAATCTCTTCCCGAAATGTTAACTGGCGTCTACCGTGAATACAATAATGGAACGGACATGTCACAATCTCCTATAGAGACTTGTAATATCAGTAAAAGGAACTGGACTCTTAGCTCCAGAAAACCCTTGAGCATTCATGGCATTTGTCTCGGGAGGACAGCTCAGGGGCAACGTGCTGGCCTTGAAAGCAAGACGACACTGAGCAACACAGGTTCGATCCGCAGGTCCGCGCTTAGAAACCTTTGGGTATTAAGCGTGTTATAAATAACCTATCATATCATTTCCTGACATTGGATATTTTCCTTCTCGTATACATGAACGAGTATCCACAGTATCTACTAAAAAATGAAAAAGATTTGCCTCCTATAGTCACATCGACCCTTGGTTCGTCTTTGGGGTCTGGTGTCACTGATAGTACTAAACACATCAGGTCGCCCTGTGAGCTGTCCTATTGTGGATACATGCATACCCCTGTACCTGGGAAAGGATTGCCTCCCACCATAGTGACACCCCCCTATTTTAGGTGTCAATAACTGTCCTGTGTTCACATTCTGCTGTATCTGTATAGGGGCATGTTGCAACTGCCCTTGCAGTTGATTTATTTGTGCTTGCTGTAATTGCGGTGGTTGCTGTGCCTGTTGCATTTGCGGCATCTGTCTGATATACTGTATGATCTTGGGCAAACCATTCCCTAGCTTGTGCGCTATATGCTGGAGGATAAGCCGTCCCCCTCTTGAGAAGTGACCATTCTGTACATACTCTTGGCTCCCACCTACGCACACAATGTGCCCTGTCTTCCCACAAGTACAACATACAGGAGGAACCCTTCTAATTAGTCCCCTTGGTTATACACTCCTTGCGCATTCAGAGTCTCATTCTGCATGTTCTGAAACACACCTTGATTGTTTTGGAATCCACCCCTTCCTCTGTATCCCATGCCTTTACCTCATGGTACAAACCCATTCCCCCCTTCGTCCATCGGGCGCTAATTATTCGCCTGCGATGTACCCGCTGCTTGCTGTACACCTAGTCCTTCTCCGCTTGTCAATACCGCCCCTTCTATTGTATATTTTCACAATTACTTCTGAACTAGTTTAGCTTTCTCAAGTTTCTTGACCTCATCTCTCCTTGTTTTTCTCCTGTAACAGCCGACAGTGATGCACTTTTGTCAACTGTATTTCTGCCCATGGCTTTGCTTCCATTCCCACTTGCTTTTTCATTTGCCTCTGTACTTGGTCGGGCAACCCTTGACATTGAATGTAGCAAAATAATGCCACAGTTTTTTCCCACAACTCCCTCGTTTCAAGAGTCCAGCACCCTTATGTGTCAAGATTGCACCCATGTCTGACGTGTCAGGATACTGTACCCTGAGAGCCCTCCAGACATCTGCTCTACAATTATTAAACAACGATTCATCATCATGCACTATGTTCTGTGCTGTCACACTCTAATAGCCTGCTCTCTTCCATATGTCATCAGCTGTTCCCCCAAGAATGGCTGCTAAAAGACCCTCAATATCCCCTATGGCTAACGTGTTTCCTCCTGTCATATATTTCAATTCATAAATCCATGTTCCCGCACCCGATGTCAAACTCGGAAGTTTACACCTTAAATTATCCTTATCCATCTGCGGCCATGGAATATACATGTGCCTAGCCATAGTTGGGACAATGGCTCCTGACCGTCTCCTCCCTGGCAATGATCTTAACCTGCTCACGTATGGCAGTGATTCTCCCTTGCCACTATAAGATCGTCCTTTGGGACGCTCTGGATATGCTATGGAATCTGGTGTTCTATCCTTTGGTTGCTCTAGATCAGACCACCTTACTTCCTCGTCTGCCTGCAGGCTTCCCTCAGGGGGCACATGCACCTCCTCCCCATGGAAGGATTCTCTTTCTTTGTCTGACATATCTAGTCCGCAACTAGAGTGACTCTTGTTCCCTTCACCTTTATCTAAGGTCAGTCTGCTTAGGGATAAGGCACTATGCTCAAGGCTGAACAGATTCTCCTCACTGCTTCGTGATTGGAAGACCAGCGTGTGATCTCCCTTCCCTCGGCTTCCTGATTTACTACTTTCCCTTAATTCCTGGTAGGCTTTGTGGATCCTGTCTCCGATACTTCCTATATCTAAGTTCTCTTCCAAGGCTACTCTAGATGGACCCGACGTTGCTCCCTGAGACGGGAGGAACTCCTCCATACTACCTCATTGTATTGCTGTACTGGGTTCCATCAGCTCCTTTTGAATGAGGTTAATATTGCGCTCCCGCTGTCTTCTCTTTTGTTCTAATTCTTCATCCAATTCTCTTCGCTTTCTCGCATCTCTCTCTTCTTCCTGTCTTATTTTTCTCTCCTTGCCCCTGCTCTCCTTTCTTCCTCTTCATCTTTGTATTCTTGTATCCTTTAATTTCTGTGCTTCCTCTTGCTTTCCTATCCCGTTCATCTATTGCTCTCTGCCTGCGGTCATGCTTTCTATGTTCTTCGGCCCTTTCTACTTTCTTTTGTTGCTCCTCTTGATACATCTGTTCTCGCCACTGTCTGCTCTTTCTTTTATACTCTTATTCCTTTAATCTCTTTTATACACAAAAGAAAAATCTATTACACCTGTTACTTTTTCGTTACTCTTGTTACTTTTATGTTACATTTTTAAATTACCACAACTACAACTCCATCCTCTCAGTTTGCCATTCCCCTTAGTCTACTCAACATTCGCTCGTTCGGCTCAAAGCCTTCGGTATCGTATCCTCCTCCAATCGACCACTTTCGCCTTTGTCTGCAAAGCGTCTGAGGAAACCAGGTAGGGATTTCGTCAAAGAAGGACCCTGCCCACCATCTCAATTCTACTTGCATGTTTTCTAGTTGGCCACTCTACACAGGAAACCCTAAGATTTTATGGCGAGATGGCAGAGGATGTCCGATCGTCCGAAGCTCTGGAGTCAAGAGGTTGACGGGTCTGAACCATCCGACAATGCTACCACGTGAACCCAAGGGGGGCTTTTAAATCAGTAACACGTCATACAAGGATGGGGATGCAGAATAACTCTTACAACAAATAATAAGACAGACTCAGGAAGTTTGCAAAATGTCTCCTCCAACTGTTTTATTTTCAGTTGTCTAAAACAGGGAGTTACAACGGACATCAATAGACGTTCGATCGTGCTCTCAATCATTTTGCATAAAAAACACATTTATATAGCAAAAATGTGCCATACATGATGGCATACTACGTGGAAAACTAAGGAAACCCTACGGGAGATTATGATTAGCTTAAGGAGAACATCCAAGTATACTTTCTTTAAGGGATTGGGTTGTGATTGGGTCTCTACAGTCAGGTGGACAGCTTATGCCCACCCCTAGTGCAAGTCACCTTCATCAGTTACTAGATACACAGTACACCATTGGCTATCAAACTATAAGGCCCTTCGTTATAAGGCCTTCTACAATCGGTAGGCACGCTTTTACCCTTCTGGAACATTCGATTCACTAGCAGCACGTAAGCTGGTACTCCATGTGCCTTTTACGCTTACCTTGCTGCCGTTGGAGCGCCAGGTGCCTCGGTACTGGTGTTGCGACTGGGGCGTGGCCCTGTGTGGTCTGTGCGGCTGCACCTAGGGTAAAAGGAACAGGTGTTAGTTCCTACACTTGCTTTTTCCCCACCTCCCCGATTCCCTTGGGTTTCGCGTCCCTCTAGGGTTCTGCTCACCTGTTAATTAGAATTAGTGGGCTCTCCATCCTGCTATCACTTGCAGGGGCGCCAAATCTTACAGGATTATAACGTGCTTCAGCTGCTTCACTGAAGCTCAAGCCCAGACCGGCTGTTGCCTGAAAATGCAACTCAATGTCTCTCTGCTAGCGTTGCATGGCTTTGAAATGTCCAGGTAAGTTCCAGTAATAGGAATTGCAGAGTAGTTCCAGTATAGTAAGTGGAGGTAAGTTCTAGACTGAATGGATGAGGCAGTCCATATAACTAAGAAGCAGAGTGGCTGCCGATGGTGGAAGCAGCTCTGCACGTGTGCGACAGTCCTTCACTGCTGAAGTAACGGTATGCCTTTTTCTAGTGTGGTTTGTTGTATGGGGCGTGAGCCTGTTGATCGCGGGGTCTTCTGCTGTGCCTGAGGCGAGTTGTAGGACAGCTGAGCTGATGGGTGCTCTGGGCACGTGGCGAGGGAGCTTGCAACTTGCCTGCTAAGTTTTAGTATCTTTCCCTTCCAGGCACCGGAATTTGGCAGAGGACTGTAGGTTCTTCAGGGAGCCGGGCAAGCAGAGTTCAATGCGGTCATAAGCAGGGTGTCAAAACAGCTGATAGCTGGTCTGGTGTTGTGGGCGGAAGAGGAGCGAAGAAGCCAGACTGAGTGCAAACGCTGATGAAGCAGTTCCAGGCGAGCCATGCGACTCCACAGGTAATCGCAGGGGTTGGGTTCTGGTCTTGTGAAGCAGAAGGCCTGCTAGCTATGCTGTTCCTTCTTTTCCACGGTTTCAGAGCGCAGATAAGCATCAAGCTGCCAGCAAGGGCAGAATAACGCACAGCACGGATCCCTGTCTGCGTGTGGCTTATATAGCCAGCAACTCCCAGCTAAAGGCCCGTAACACACATTCGAACTCTATGGCTCAACAAACAGCCATATTGGGGGAACTAGGAAGTCCCCAACGAGTCAATGCACTATGAGATAAGCGCCAATTGCGCCACGCACAAACACAGTTTGTGGTGTCCCAATGAAAGCTGGTTCTATGTTTACAGTATGAGGGTGTGTGTGTGCCTGCAAGGTAGTAATGACAGTTGCCAGCGAGTGGCCTTGACCATGTCTCCCCACCCAATCAGCCCAACATCTCTCATCGCTCATGCCTTCTGCCATTCAGATGGTCTGTGAACTTGTCCTTCTTAAGTATCACTCCTCCTGAGAATAAAATGGAGTATGGGCACACTCTTATCGCAGTTCCGGTCCGTATGCCCCAAATCCAATTTCAATCCTTGACTCATGTGACAGGAGACTGTATTTCAGCCTATTTTGAAGCATTTAATTATCTTGAATTAATAAACCTGGCACTCATGATGTTCTTTCTTGCACCTTAACAAGGTCTGATTCAGCTTCTCATGTTCCTTCTTCAAGGATAGACGACCGGTTCTCGCCTGCTCCATCCTTTGACACCAGCCAGACAGCTATTCCAGGCCGTTCTTCAGCTGTCTTCTTGCCGCGACACAGTCCTCCGATCCTTCTTTCTTCACGGTCTGAGCTTACTAAATATGTGATAAATATGGGATGATCCTGCCCCTGCTGCGCCAGAAGATGTGGTGGGTCCGTCGTAAGGCGAATGGGAGGCCTCTCCGAGAGGCTGAGCAGCTCTGAGAACCATGGCCTGGCTGGCCACCATGGAGCTATTAGAATGATGCAGAGGTGGCAAGACTCCTTGATCTTGCATATCACCCTGTGTATCAGCGGTGTGGGCGTAAAGGCGTATGCTGTCATTCCGTCCCACCGGATCTAGAATGCATCGCCCAGGGAGCCCGGGCCCTGACTCTGCCAGGTGGCGAACAGTTGGCACTTCCTGTTGCCTCAGGAGGCAAAGAGGTCCACCTGAGGGTGTCCCCATTTGTAAAAGATCTCCTGCAGTATTAGGTAATTCAACTACCACTCGTAGTTGTCCGCTCCCAGTCTGCTGAGCCTGTCTGCCTCCAGGTTGGATTCCCCAGCAGGTGGACGGCCGTGAGGTAGATATTCTCCAGGGCCCATTCCCACATGCTGACTGCCAGCCTGCACAGTGGGGGGGGGGGATCTGGTACCTCCCTGCTTGTTGACATAGAACATGCTGGTCGAGTTGTCCGTCTGAATGAGGACGACCTTGCCCTCGATAACCGGAAGCAAGGCTCTGAGCGCCAGCCAGATGGCCTTAATTTCCAGCCAATTGATGAGGTACTCCTGCCGGGTCCAGGTGCCATGTATGCAGTGGTTGTCCGTGGTGGCCCCCAACCCTCGAGAGAGAGGAGTCCGTGGTGATGGTGACCTGTGGTGTAGGTTACCGGAAAGTCTTGGCGTCCGCAGGTTGCAGTCCCTGGACGACCATGTGAGGTCCAGGTGAAGTGATGGAGGAACGTTGATCATCTCTGACTGAGCCCCGTTCCTGGTTCCAAGATGCTGCAAAGAGTAGCTGTATCCCCCTCATCCTGAGTCTAGTGTGGGGGATGGCCGTGATCTTGTCCTCCGAGGGAAAAACTTTCTCGGAGCACGTGTCTCAAATGAGACCCAAGAAGGTCAGTCTCTGCGTAGGCTGCTGCTGCGACTTCATGAGTTTGAGTGAAAAACCCAGCTTGTGCAGTGTGTTTATAAGAGCGTGGGAAGTGTGTTGCACAACTTCCGGAGATGTCGCCCTGACAAGCCAGTCTTCGAGGTACGGGGAGAGGTGGTGGTGGCCCTGCGCCCTGAGGAGGGCCGCCACTGTATTCATCAGCCTGGTAAAGACCCTGGGGGCCGAGTTGAGGCTGAAAGGAAGCACCTTGTATTGGAAATGGTAGACCATGATTCTGAATCGTAGAAAAGAACAATGAGGCTGCCATATAGGGACGTGTAGGTACGCGTCCTTTAGATCCAGGGAGCACATCCAGTCTCCCTTGCACAATGTCTCCGCTATCAAAGCTGGCATAACCATCTTGAATTTTTGTAGAGTTAGGGAGGGGTTGCGGGTGGAAAGGTCCAGCACAAATCTCAGGCCCACCTGGTTCTTTTTCTGAATGGCGAAAATCCTGGAGTAAAAGCCCAAGCCTTGCTGGGAGGCTGGGAATTCCTCCACTGCCTGGCTCTCGACGAGCGACCAGATCTCCGCCAAAAGAGTTGCTGTCCCAACCCGTGGGAGTGGAGGGGAAGAGGGAGGAGAGACTGGGATAAGGAGGCAGTACCCTGTGGATGCTACTGAGAGGATCCAGAGGTACCCGAAATTCTGGCACCAGAAATGTGCATGGAAAGCAAGCCTGCCCCCAATTGGAGACACGTGGACCCGGAGGGGCGTGTCATGCCTTATTTCCCTCTGAGGCTGGTGCGGAGGAGAGGGGACAGGAAAAAGCCCTTACTCCCCCCTCCTTTTTGTTGTTTGTGCCAATGTTGGGTCAGCGAATGGTCAGGCTGCCTGGACCTCTGCTTTTGGAAGATTCAGAACCCCATGTACGTATGCCCCTTGTCAGAGCACTGTTGTGACTGGGTGTACGTTTTGGGCGTGGTCTTTGTAAGGATGGATAAAGACTTGGCTGTTTGTGAGCCGTTTTTCTTTTTGTCCAGCTCCTTGTCCGTTGTGGAGTGGAAGAGGCTCCCCCTCCCCTTCGAACGGAAGGTCTAAGATGCGTTCCTAGACATCCGGGTTGAATTTTGCAGCATGGAGCCAGGCCGTTCTTTTCATGTCTGTGGCAATGCAGATGGCATGGCCCGAGGTGTCAAAGCGGGCCACGGTGGACTCCATGATGTCCTCCGCCACCATCTTGGCCTCTGCCAATCCCGCCTTCAATCGCGATTGGCCCTCTGCCGGAAGCTCTGGGAGGAAATCTGCAATTTCCCACCAGAGCCTCTGGTTAACGGCTGCCAGCATGGCATCCGCGTTGGCTTGACAAAGGTGCAAGGACGTGTTAGAATACAGCTTTTTCCCATACACCTCCAAGATCTTCTCCTCCTTGCCTAGCAGCGCTGCAGAGGAGGAGGCTGAAGACGACTATCACGAGGAGTGTGGCTGAGGGTGGGCCGATACCAAGCGTGTATCCCCCTCAATCTGTCTGTACTTGGGGTCCAGGCGTTTATTCACCGGCTGGACCGAGTGAGGCTTGAGACAACCCTTCTTGGCCAAGGCAACTACGTCCTTCTGCATCGGGATCCCCGTTCTGGCCACTGAACGTCCCGTGAGGACGTCTGCAAGGACCCCCTCTGCTGGTTGCTCAACCTCAGGTTAAGGAAGGCCCAAGTACTCTGCCAGCCTTGCAAGATGTTTGTGGAAGGCCTTAGCTGAAGATGGTGTGTCGGGGTCCTCCTCCTCATCTGTGTCCACCCGAGGATCCGGTTGGTCGTGCACCGGAGGAGGGGTACTGGGAGCCGAGGGTTGAGGTGTGGAGACGGAAGCCAGAGGCTGCAGCGGAGGCTGGTGCGGAACTGCCTGCACAATCGGTTGGGGGGCCCCCGAGCGGCTGCTGAGTATGCACAGGGGCCGGGGGAGCCGGATCAATTGGCTTGGGGCACATCCCTGATGGCGTCCCGGAGGATGACCCCCATCCGAGGAGATTTCATGAGACCAGAGGAACCTTTCAAAGAACCTGTCCTCTCAGGCCGGAATGGTGGTAGGCGATATTGACGGGGTAGCGAGCAGCTCGTGGAGCCGTTGCATGCCCGGCCCGTACGGATGCAGCAGGAACCTGCCTTGCGCGAAGCAAGGGTAAGCTGTAGGCCACATACCTGGTTCACACCAGTCCCACCTTTACATACGTTCCTCCGCCTGCTGCCTGTCTTGAAGCAGCATCGGACGGATGTCTGGAATGGCGGCCATTTTGTCGAGCTGCCCTCCACCTGACTGCGTCGTGTTGCTCGGCTCACTGGGCCCTGCCCTGTGTGGATCATGTGGCTTACCCTGTTCCTCAGGCTGAGGCCTGGTAGGCGTTTTGCCCTCGGCGGATCTGCCGGTGTATAGGCGCCCCCTCGGCCATGTTGCCGGTACTAGGGCGAAGCCCCTCGGCTGAAGACCTGCTAAAAGAGCCTTCCGGTCCCTCAGCACTGTCACGGGGAGGATCCACTGACCGCTCGGCCTACCGGCCGTTAGCCGATTTAGCCTCGGTACTTGTGCTGGTACCAGGACCTGTGCGGGCATGTCCTTAGGAAGGAGTCTCCCTTGCAGGGTGCACTGGAAAAGAGCGTCCCTACCTTGGGCTTGGATCGATGATAAACTAAGTCCTTTAGGTCGTTTGGAGGCGATCTCTGGAAGAACTCCCTCCACCTGGCTAGTCTGCTCTTCAGAGACCTCGAGGAGAGCGCGTTGCACGTGGTACAAGCTTGCAAGCCATGGTCTGGACCAAGGCAACGTCGACATGCCCCGGGGAGAAGCATGATGCCTGAGGACCAAGTACCTGAATGAAAAAAGCCAAAATAAAATCCAGAAGAGAAGTATCCGCACGTGGAATTACATGGCCGAAGCCAAACCCAGGAGTGCTGGTGAATTTGAGCCGTTCCCGTCGACACGGAAAAGGGGAGTGAGGTATGGAGCCAGAGGGCAGAGTCAGGGCAGCGCATGCTCCGAGGGCCGCACCCCTGCGCGCCTCTAAATTTAAAGGGGAAGGTTTTTTCTGGTGAAAAACATCCAGTCTCCCATCTCTTGGAACGGATGCCCACACAGTATGGAGGAAAGGGGACGGGACATAAGAGTGCAGACAAATATCACATTATTGGTGTTGAAAATCGTTCAAGTATTCCCTTTTTTGGAACAGAGACCCGGCCCTAGTCAATTCAGGGGCATTGGTTTCTTTGTCGATTGTACATGGGCTAAACAAAACAATATACCTATCCAGCAGAAAGCTATGGCCCACGCTGTATAGGGGGATATGGCCCACGCTGCGGGGGTAGGGGGAAGGGTTGATTGACGACAGTTAGCCAGTGGTCCCATCATAGGGAACAGTGCCGTTGCAAATGAGGATAAACCATCATACTGAAGTCATGTTGTTCGACTTGATTGAAACAGTCAATTTTCCAGTAATTTCAGGCATGCTATGGGGGGAGAAACAATTTGTACAATAATTGGAAGGCCCAATGCCTTTTTTTGCACTCCGAGTACTGTATCCCCAACTGCCTGTCAGTGGGCAGGTCTATAATTGAAACAACAACCCCCTCCATACCATGTACGATCCCTGTTCAATATCAGAAATTTGAGCAGGAGTTTTCTAACAACAAAGAAAAGACAATGCCACCTGTGAAGAGTCAGGAATGAAACTCTGACACAAGTCAATCATGTTTTTGGTTAAAGACTTGGTTAAAGAAAACAAAGGGGTTGGGAAAATGCCTCTCTGACTGTGCTCTAAGAGGAATTTCTGTACTAAAAACTAAGAATCTGTCTGTCGGGATGTTAAAATTAAAACCGTCCTTGAGTCTGAAAGTTCTATTCTGAACCTCACACTATAAACTAAACTATAAGCTGAAAAGGGAAATGTCTTTAACCTTAGGTGATTGCAAAAGAGTTCCTACATGAAGAATTACCAGCTCAAACACAATAGTTCTCACAGGGTTAAAAGCCTTGGCTCCAGAGGGTGGCTCCCTTACCCTGGAATTCTCCTCAATACCAATGATTCTTGTTCTTACAGTACTTTGTGCCTTTCTTCACCCCCAACATTACTGTTATTTACAAAGAAGGCTAGTGTTGTAGTTCCACTTCTTTCAACAAGTTTTTTGTCTGGAAAACACAGTTCTATGTTTCTTCTTTGCAGACTTGCAACTACCTGGTATACTCCCCTGCCACAACTTCTCATTCACTTGTGTTTTCCTGGTGTACTATTCCGCCAGGTCTACTTGTATTCACACTGATCATTGCCTGGTGTACTCTCCTGCCAGGGCTTCTTGTACTCACACACAATTATAGTCGCCTTGTTTACTCTCCTGCCAGTACTTATTACACATTGTTCCTCTTGTACTTCCACAGTTGTGCATACCCTCTTTGAAATATTAAATCTCCTTGATACATAATTGAATTTGGTTTGCCCACATATTTGTATTCCATATAATCACATCTTCTTAGTTGCAATATACTTTCTCCTTTCTCATTCAGTCTCTTTACTTTCTCTGCTTCTGTGGCTTTAATTATTAAAGTTCTTATTTGGCGTGGTCGCCAAAACACCCTGGGGTCCCCACAGTGTCTGTGCTTACTCACTGGCTCTTGTTTGCCTTCCCAGACCAGATTACACCCAAGCAGCAAATGTATACCGCCTGCTTTTGCCTCTGGTCTGCTCTTGCTTTGTTCCGGTGTCTCCCACAGCTTTTCCTCAGCACGCCCAACTCATTCCAGGTCACAGTAGATGAAACTTTGCTTTCCGTGGTTGCTGCATTCCCCTGCCTCCTGGCATGTCTCCAGCGCGACCTAGAGTGATTATCTCTTACCCTTCTGGTAAGCCGCTTGGCTCTGCCACACCAGTTCATGCTTCCAGGACTCACAAGCTTTGCGAATGAAGGACACATCCTCTTCCAAGCAGCAGCTGCATTGACTTGGTCTCTGGTCTTTAAATCTCCCGTGTACAGGTGCACTTTGAAAACAACTAGAACGCCAAATGAGCTTGGGGCTCCTTTCAGTCTACATTACTCTTTTGCTCCTCAGTGTGTCACCTCACAGACTAGAAGATTGAGCCCTGGACCTACTTCCCAATACCGAGGTTCCCTTTAACCAGATATTCATTCTATCAGCATCGGAAAATTAGGTACTTCGAAACGACCTCCAGGATAATCTAAAAAACAAGCTAATAACGGATTCTAAATCTTCCGCAGGGGCATCTCTCGTGTGTTAGAGTTAAGAACCTGTATAGATTAATGTGGATTAAACCGTCTTACGACCTACTTCCCCTTATTCAAGACATACTAGAAGCTGTGCAAGCCACGAAAAAGCCTTTATATGGGAATAGTCTACCATGATGACATCTTGGTATTCTCCCAAAACCAAGAACATCAAGGGCATGCCAGAGAGGTTCTCCGTTTGCAAAGGCAATCTCATAGCTGAACTGGAAAAATGCATGTCTGGTGCCACAGAGGTCACTTACCTGGGGCATACTTTCCGATAAAGGCGTTTCCATGGACCGCAGAAAGGTGAAAGCAGTTTGAGAATGGAAGATCCCCATCCACCAAAGAGGTCAAGAGGTTTTTAGCACTGGCCAACTTCTATGGGAAATTCATACCTGGGTTCTTGCACATAGTTCTTCCAATTACCGCCGTACTCAAGAAAAACGTCATCTTTCTGGTCTAAAAATGCGCATCACATCTTCAACGAGCTGAAAGAAAGGTTCACACCTGCTCCCATACTGTGGCAACCTAAAATGAATCGTGCCTTCATCATAGAAGCTGACCCTTCACAATATGCAGTCTGCACCGTAATAAAACAAAAAAAGGAAAACAAACAGGAACATCCCCTCGTCTTTTATTCCCTAGAAAAAGAACTTCTAGCAATCAAGTTTGCCTGCCTAGAGTGGTGACATCTCTTGATGGGAGGGAGGGGGAAGAAATATACAACTGTGCTCCGTACACAACATCGAAACCTTTAATTCCTGCCGAATTTATAAAGCAGACGCAGTCGGAAGGCCTGATGGGTTTTTGTTTTTTGTTTTTTTGTAAATTCGGTTTTTATAAAGTTTTTAAGGTTATGACATAAATTAAGCAATGATACAACCAATAAAATAAGTGGAAAAACAATCACAACTTTTCCCCGCCTCCTCCCGCTCCCTCTCTCCCCCTCCCTCCCTCTCCCACACCATGGTTCATTGGATGATAATAACAGCAGGGTCCAACACATTGGGCCTCATTACAAATCGCCCGGTACGGAAACAACAGTGGCGGTTTCCATGCCGGGCGATCACAACTCTTGCAGGCGGGAGGTGATGTTCCCGCCAAGTCTGACCTGGTGGGTTTAACACCGCCCGCCTGCAGGCGGACGAGGAAACACCGGCAGCATTACGAGATGCTGCCGGTGTTTCCATGATCCCCATTCCCATTGAGTCCAGTAGGACTCAATGGGAATGGGGATTAACACCATTCCGCCTACGTGATTCCTGGGAAACCGGAGTTGTAATGCCCCGGTAATTCCGGGAATCACATAGGCGGAATGGTAATACGAGTCCGGAGGTAACTAGGCAGTTTTACCTCCTCGGTTACCGCCGGACTCGTAATGAGGCCCATTATCTCACAAAGACACGTTGCGTGTGTAAGGTAGCTCTAAAAAGAAGGGGCGCTCAAAACATAAGGTCCAACATGTAGGAACAGCATCTCCTGTTATAACAGAGCCCTCCACGCTCAGGAGGGGGGTGTCCAGACGACCATGTTCAGATCTAGGAATCCGTCCAAGATGTTTCTTGTGTCTTATGCTGTTCTCCCATATTTATCAAAGAAGGGAAGCCCTAGGCCCTCAATATTAGACTTCGATTTGTCGATCAGGTGGGTCAAGAATTCCATATCATATATTACCCGTATTTTAGAAACCCACTCTCCCTCCCCCGGGGATCGGGGTGATTTCCATTTTTGAGCCCAACAGCATCTAGCAGCAACTAGCATGACATGCAACATGTGGTTGTGTTTCACCTTCGGACCCCCCTCCACCTCAATACCAAACAACATTAGCCAAGGGGACAGAGTTCTTTCAATTCCATCTATCTCTTTTATCCATGACAAGACCTCACTCCAATAGGTTTGTACCACATGACACTTCCACCACATATGTACGTAGTCTCCTTTTTCAGTGCGGCACTTCCAGCAGTGTGGATCATAGCCCTTTCTCACTCTGGCTATCCTCTGTGGGGGGTAGTGTCATCTGTGGATCAGCTTTAGGGCCCGGTGGCGATATTGGGGTGCAGCTGTGGAGCGATTGGCCTGTCTGCATATCTTGGTCCATCTTTTCTCGGTTATGGGCAAGCCTAGGTCTTTTTCCCATTGTACCTGGGAGGATGGGGGTTCCCATGGGGTGGAGAACAGCAAAAGACCATAGAGTCGTGATATCACCCCTTTGGTCCCTTTGTGTGAGATAAGGAATTTCTCGAAATCTCTTAGATCTCTTCTAAGAGTATCTCCCCATCTGCTCTCAGTAGGGGCACCCTTGAGCTGCAAGTATTGAAAGGGAGAGAGGTTGGGGAGGCCCAGGGCGTCCTTCAGATCTTTCAGAGATATGAACACCCCCTCCATCCTGAGTTGCCCAGCTCTACAAAGACATGCCTCATACCATTGTTGGAAGGCTAACTGCTCGTTGATCCCATCCCAGAGTGGGGGAGCCCAGATACAGCTCAGGGGTGAGGGCCATGTTGTGAGCCACCTGAGATAGCCCCCTTCCTTCCATATGGACCATAGCACCCCCAAAACTGGGTGTTTCAAAACTCTTCTCGGGATACGTGCCTTGGGGACCCATAACCACTCATTTTATGTGACTGGGGAGAAGAGCAATTTGTCTAAGCCTACCCACTGTTTCTTCGGACCCATCACCAAGTGGTCTACCAGAATTCGCAACTGTGATGCCTTATAGTATGTGTCCAAGTCTGAGAAATTGACTCCACCCTCGTCTATGGGCCTTATCAGAGTGTCATAGGCAATTCTATGCGACTTTCGCGCCCGAAGGTAGCAGAGAAGGGCCCGCCTGATTTCTCGGAGGAACGGCTTCGTTATCTGGGTCAGCAGCATTTGAAACGAATATAGGAATTTAGGGAGGATCACCATCTTAATGGAGTTAAGGTGCGGCATCCATGAGAGACCAGATTTCGTCCAAAGCTCCAGGTCTCGTTTGATCGCCGACCCGAGTGGATGGTAATTAGCCTTAAAAAGATCTGCTAGATCTGATGATAGCTGGATCCCCAGTTGGCAAAATCCCTCGGTTTGTTTACAAAACGGGAGTTCCTCTGTATATTGTCTCTCTATGTCATTAAATTGGCCTGCTGGAAATGCAACTGATTTGTCTAAATTTACCTTGTAGCCTGCAAGGGTCCCGTATTGTTCTAAGCTATTCAGCACCTCAGGGACTGATTGGGATGGGTTAGAGAGATATAAAAGGACATCGTCGACAAACAGGGTTATTTTATAGTCCGTTTCCCCCAGTTTGATGCCCTGGATTTTGTCATTTCCCCTAATCGCTATGGCCCAGGGCTCCATCACTAGTGCGTATATGAGGGGGGATAATTGACACCACTGTCTTGTGCCTCTTTCCAGTGGGAGGGCTTCAGATTTGCCCCCGTTCACTACCACTTTTGCTGAAGGGTGAGAGTAGAGAGCTGTCATCCACCCCCGCCATTTAGGTCCCATCCCAAAAGACGATAGAAAACCCTCCATGAAGGGCCAGCTTACCCTGTCGAACGCCTTCTCTGCGTCTAGGGACAGGAGAAGAGCACCCTCCATTCTCACTCCTTTTGAACTCAGTATATGTAGGGTTTTGCGCATACTGTAGGCCCCCTGTCTATTCATTACAAAGCCAACTTGATCAGGGTGGATCAGTCGGGGGAAGACCTTTTTCTAGGCGTGTTGCCAGGATCCTGGTGAAGATCTTCGCGTCCGTGTTCAGAAGCGCGATGGGCCTATACAAACTGCACTCCACTCCACTGGTCAGTGGTTGTATCAGCACCGATTGGTATTGTTTGTAAAAATCAGCTGTGTATCCAACCCCCCCCTGTCTTACCTACTTTCAGCCTTTTAATGGCCCCCTCCACCTCTTCCTCTGTTATTTCCCTCTCCAAGGCTTCCCTTTCTGAGTCCGTGAGCTTAGGTAGAGGGTGGTCCTCAAGATCTCTGAATATCGTCTAGTGATTCGCCATCTTGTTTGGTATAGAGTGCCTTATAGAAGCCTGTAAATGATTCGGCTATGTGCTCGGTTGTTGTCTGGATGTTACCCGCTCCATCCCTGACCTTCTCTATCTGTCTACCCGCCCTGTTTCCCCTCAACCTGTGTGCCAAAAGAGTTCCAACCGCGTTTCCCTTTTCGTAATATCGCTGCTTTGTGTATCTCATTTTTTTGACGACCTCACCATTAAAAATTGTGTGTAGGGCTTGTCTCTTATCTCTCATTTCGCTCAGGAGGTTTTCACGGTCTACATTGCCTTTTGTGAGCTGTGCCCTCATAACCCGTAAGTCCTTGCAGAGTTTGGATTCTACTAGCGCTCTCCCGTTTTTTACTCAAGCCCTCTGCAATAAGGAAACCCCTGAAGGTGTAGCCTTCGGGATTCCCCCTGTGTCATTTGTTACAAAGAAGGCTTCTGTTTCTTTCCGCAGGAATTCCCTTAACACCTGGTCCCTCATGAGGGTGTCGTTACAATGCCACCTGTATGACTTCGGGGTGTCTTGCAGTCACCATTCCATAACGAGGAGCTCATGGTCCGACCAGGTCACTGATTCAACCGTGGGGTTTCCAACCTCCCCTCCTCCTCCCTCCGATATCAGTAATAGGTCAATTCTGGTATATGTTTGATGAGGGGTGGGGGGGAGAAGAACGTGTAACCCCCAGGAGTTTGCCAGCATTTTCGCCATACGTCCACCCAGTAATATTCTTTTAAGAGTTCCCTCATGGCTAGGTTATCCTTGGTGGGGACTTTCGGCCCTGTTCCTCTGGCAGACCACCAGTCTAGTTGGGGGTATGTAATGAGATTAAACTCTCCACACAAGATCATAGCTCCCTCTGCCCATTCGTCCATGACTTTAAGAACTTTATGAATGAACTTGATTTGGCCAACGTTGGGTGCGTACAGAGCAGCCAACGTGACACGAGTGCCCTGAGACAGGCCCTTGATCCCCAGAAATCAACCCCCAAAGCCCCTTTCCGTCTCAACGTCGGTAAGGTGCAGTGATTTACCAAGGAGAATACCTACTCCCTCCTTCTTTGAGGATTTGTGCGAGGCCCAGAAGTTTCTGCCCATCTCTTTTCCTTTTATCATCGACTCCGCCCCCTTCCTATAGTGTGTTTCTTGCAGGAAAAGGACTATCAGGTTTTGTTTGTGGAACATGTTGCTTGTGAGAGATCACTTGTTTTGTGAGTTTAGGCCCTTAACGTTGAGCATGCCAATCTGTCCTTCAACCATGGTCATCGCTACCCCTGCCCCGTAAAGTTTCAGTGAGCCCCCCCCCGTATCATCCATATGCTTGAATCCCGATTCCATGGTATGGTGTCCCCGTTTCCTTTGTCCCTCCCCCCTCCCCTCCCTTGTTCCCTGTCTCCCTTACCCGTTTTGTAAGGCGTTAGTCTTCATCGCCCGCTTGTGGGACCGCTTAAACCCTCCCCTCCCTTTACCAACAAATTGTGTTGCATCCCATACCTCGCGAGACCCATCATACCTTGACCTTCAATATGGGCCGGAGAAGGGCTCCCCAGTATCGAAGATCACACACAAATACCCTCCGGAAAGAGCAATACCCCTCCGACCCTCAATAAGACGGTTCTCAAACTTTCTGTCGTGTCGATTAAACAAACCTTGCCAACAGTGGCGACACCCAAAGGAAACATGTGATTACCCCCAGCATGGGAGAGCCTCCGAGGGTCATGTAAGCAATTGCATTGCAAAGAATAACATTTATTTTCTTCCCCTCCCTCTCTTTGCGATCATGTGGGTCCGCCACGGCCCATCAGGGGATGTCTAATTTTCTGAAATTTCCGAGTGCCTTTCACTTTGTGCTTCCCTTGGCTTAGATCAGGGCCTTGTGGGGCCCGGCTTGGGTCCCTGCCAGTCCCATTCTGTTCCCCCGAAGTTCCTGGGGAGTTCCCAACCAGCTCATCGATGGCTCTCTGGATATCTTCTTACGTCACGAGCTGGTGGTTTTCGCCTTGCCATTCGAACGCTAAATAAAATGGGTGTCCCCAGCGGTACCTGACTTCCTTCTCCTGTAGTCATCTGGTGATTGCCCCACATTTTTTCCCCATTTGTAACGTGAGGGCGGACAGGTCTTGGTAGATTGCCACCCTGGAATTGTCGTATTGTATGTCTCTTAGAGTCCTTGCTCTCTCCAGTATCCTTGCTTTGTCTCTGTAATAATGGAATCTTGCCAGGACTGATCGTGGGCCTCTACCACCTCCACCAGCTCGATGAACCCTGTCGATCAGGACGGTTCCCCCGGAGTCTGTTCCCAGGACAAACCTGATGATCTCCTGCACCTTGCCTTCCAGGCCAGCTTGGGTCTCTCCCTCCATCTCCGTCAGGCCAAAGATCCGCAGATTGCTTCTCCGTTCGCGATTTTCCATGTCGTCCACCTTAAGATGAAGCTCCCCCTCCCGTCTCTGCATCTCTCTGAACCTTGCCTCCATCTGTGTTTCCAGGTCGTCAGTGGACGTTCTCCACCCCCTCCATTCGGTCTTCCAATGTGGTGACTTTGGCGGTGAGGTCGGCTAACTTGGCACTCATGTCCGTTCTCATCCCCCAAATTTCGTCTAGGATCGTCTGGATGTTATCCTGCATACTGTTCATATCAGGGGCCGGTGCAAATGGGGCGCCAGTCTCCATCACTGGATCTCCGGGTGTGAATTGATACGTTGCTAAGGTTTCTTTCCAACTCATGAGGTGTTTCTGCCCCTCGGTCTCTGTAATTTCTTGGTGTTCCCAGTAGGATCTCCTGGGAGTGAGAGCTTATTCCTTTTATTCCACCTCAGCTCATGTGTGGTGTTGGGTAATAGGCAAGTCCTCGTGGTTTGTTTCGCTTGTGGGGGGGCTCCCACGTGCCCCAGGGCCCTGCTTTAGGATCGCCGGTGTACCTTGCTCCTTTCTTTGAGTTCGTCTCTACACCCGAGGGGTACTTTAGTGCCTTAAATGTTAGTCTATTTGGAGCTTCGGGGAGTTATCTGTTTGTTTCTCCAAGTGCGATGTCGGAGGACTCTTCCAGTTTTTGGCACTCCCTTGTCAGTGGCGCCCAAGTATGGTGAAAGAGGGGCAGGAGCCTGGGGGTGGGGGGGTTGGACTGGGCCGCCACTCCCGCTGGTTATTAGTACTCACGGTTGAGCCCTCGAGGGCCTGAGGGATTCGTTGTGGGGTCGCCCGGGTAGTGGCCCCTAGAGTGTTCACTTGAGCCTGGCAGGCAGTGCTGTGGACAGGGGCTGAGTCCAAAGAGGGGAGGTGGAACTGTGCAGCGGGGAGTTTCCTTGTAGGAGTGTGGTGTGTTCCCCATCAGTGAGGAGGGCTGATTCTGGCAAATCCGGTTTCCCTAGGTGATGTGCTCCGGGTAATTCGCCCTGTGGGGGGCCGTCAGTGTGGCAAGGGGGGCCCAGGCGCGCTCCTGTGTCGGCCCAGGCCTGTGATGAGGCAGCCGCGCCTTTATAGTGGTTCGACAAACTCCTTTAGGGTGTTTAGTGGTGTTGGGCCCCAGGCTGGGGGGGGGAAGAGGAGCGGGGCCCGGGCACGCTCCCGCGACAGCCCGAGCCGATGAGAGGAATTGCTGGTGGGGGCCCGGGGGGCGAAGAGACTCCAACGGGGCGCCGGGCTCTCAGAGCCCGGGCGCGCCACAGGCTGCTCTGTCTCTTAGTCCGCCCTCCTCCTCCGCGCTGTACCGGGTTTGAGAGGTAGGTGGGCTGTGCAGGGCAGGGAGATTGCGATCCGGGTCCCCGAGGGGTTTCCGCCTCCTCCGCTGGAACCGCCGGTGGGGCTGTAGGGTGCAGGATCTGCTGGCTGCGGCACGGGACTCGCCTGCTGAAGGGAGGAGCGTAGCTCCACGACCCCGGCCTGCATGCGACGCCGGCCTGGGAAGGGGGAGGGGGAGCGCAAGCGCTCCAAGTCAAGTATCTCTGGTTCTGGAGCTCCTCCAAGGCTCGGGAGGGTGTTGCTGGGGTCCGACGGCCGTTTATTCTTAATTGATGAGGGTATCGTTCCTGTATCTTGGGTTTCTCTGCAGTCATCTCAGGGCCATGTGGGGAGCAGATAGATCAGGCAGCCATCTGGCCTGCGCCCGCTGGTGGCCTGGGGTTCTGTTTTTTAATCACTACAATTTGCTTCTCGCATCCTGGGTTCACAAAATGTGATAGCGGACGCTTCATCCCAAAGTGAAAGGACCCCAAAGAACAGAACTCCCCCCAGGAAGAAAACGTGTTTCCACAATCATCATGCATTTTAATTATAGGCACCTTTCTCCAGCGCATCTGGAAGGCTTTACTTGACAACACAGTAGATCGTGCGTCTCAAACCTCAGACTATGATAGGTCGCTGCCATTGCTCCAACCTGTGGGGTACAACTCAGACTTTAGCATCTTTCCCCCCAAACTGCAGCAGTGCCTCCAGATCTTAACCTGTTTAATCGTTTGGGGAACGTTGGAACTCACCTAAAACTCATCAAAAGTTAATGGAAGGCCTTTACTTGTACATGCACATGTGTCCTGTGCCCCCATTGTTTCCCTGCAGTTTCAGGCCAAAGAGGTGGATTTTTAGCATGCACCACTAATTCTAAATTAGGTACTGTATTATAATACAGTTTATACATACAATTTTGCTACTGTATTTCACTAGTGGTTATTTTTGTAATCATGTATTTCTAGGAGTAAAATGAGACCTCATCAGCCTAAGAGTATCCTAAATATTGGCGGCCCTCTGGTCTCTAGTGTTAAAGCATTATCCCCGTTCTCGCTCTAGGTACTGCATTTACTATACAGGGTGCATTTATATACATTTTGCCAAGTACTAGAGGCTTAGGAAAATTATGACTGTTTTCAGTGTGGCATTTTGCATACTGATTAGGAATGTATAAATGCATGTTATTATTGTTTAGGGTTCCCTTTCCTTCCCACCACCAAAATATGTATTGAGCCTACGACTAGGTAATGGACCATTTAGTCTAGGAGTGGCTTGGGTCTTCACTGAACATCACTGTGTTTACATTCACTGTATTTTGTGATGCGTTCTATTTTTAACCCAAGTACTTTTGTGACTCAATAGATATTATAAATGCGACTTTATTAAAAGTATATATCTTTCAGTATACCATTATGTGGTCTTTTAGTATAACTATGGGGACTATCTGTACTTCACTAGCAGTCTTCCTTCCTTAATGGAGAGGTCTGGGTCTTCCATTTTTTTGAAACCCTGTTTAGCCATCAAGTTGGATGGTTTCACACCTCTCACCAGAACGCTGTGGAAAAACCTAACAGTCTGCTACTATGGAAAATTCAGAGTCCTGTGCCAAGAGTGAAAGGGGCCTGGGTTAAGAGGATGGCAACTCTTAAAGTCAGATGTACACCGGGGTGCTTGGCAGGGCAAGAGGGTGGCCAACTACTCTGGTCTCCTCACTGGGTTGCAATACCAGCCTTTATGCCTAATGATCTGGCCTCTCTCCTACACTCTAGCTCCTTCCACTGCTCTATTCTCCAGTCTTCCTTACTGTCTCTGGCTTCTGTTGGTGCTTTCCTTCCCTAGACGCTCCTCCTTCACATCTATTCCCTCCTCCACCTTTATCACCCTATTTGGGATCTTTTCTTTTGACTATTTTCTCCCTTCTCCTGCTTCCAAAGTTCACCAACCACAACTCCATCATCCCTCTCAGCAACTCCTGTACCAGCTCATCCTCTTGATCTAACGTACCCGTGAGCTCCTGTCTTCTATCTCGCTCATCAATTCTTGCACCAACTCAGTCTCTTTCTTCCAGTCCTTTCACCTTCTTTAACAACCTCGTCTGAATACTCCTCCTACAATTCCTTACTCTTTGTAACCGTCTCCACAGCTATGAATAGTGTTAGTCTCCTTTTAAACCAGAATTCCTATTTTTGGGATTCTAGTGCCACTTTCTAAAGCCACTTAACTTTTAGCTTTTTCCTCCTTTTGTTTCCTTGATCTCGTTTTGTTGGTCAGAGGGACTTATCCTGAAGTCCCCCTTCCATTATTTCCGTTTATACTTTAAATATGGTGTATGTATCGCCCCTAAGGTGCACAATCTTTGGGGTGCCTCCATGCACCTCATTTCTGCCCTAGTGTGATTCTTTCACTATAATATATATATATTTTTTTTTTTTTTTTTTTTTTTTTTTTTTTTAGGGAGAACGTTGGTGGTAGCTTGGTTTTTAGTTTTGGCTTCACCAAGGTTGCAAGCCATTCCGCTTACAGACATTTTGCTGTCTAGGGCATCCCATTGTCTGAAGGGCCACGAGGTAGGCTCAAAATGGCTGTTCTGATCACACAGGGTCTTTGTGAGCCCATCATGGCAGCCTCCAAATTGATCCAAACTGGTTTAGTCTAGTTTAGATCCCTGTATCAGTCCTCTCCCTTCCTTTATTTTCCAGCTAGCTTTTGGCCAAGCCCCTTTCACAGGGCTATTCAAGTTCTGCTCTGCTCCCAACTCACACACTTTTTGCTGTGTTCCTGGAACTTGAGGTCGCGGGTCTGCCGACCTGTTGAAGGAGCTTTCCTGGCGATTGCTGCTGTTTTGGACATTTTTGAAGCCCTCACTTGGCAATAAGCGGTCCTGAAATGCAATGGCTTGGCCTAATCCCGGTTTGGTTTTTTTAGCTGCCAGAAGACCGGTCTGGATTTCTTGGAGACTCCAAGTGACTCCCCACATCTGCTGGGTCGAGCACTTCCCTTCGACACAGTTTCTGGCACGATCTACTGAATCTTCTGCTTGGCTGTGGGATGCTGCATGAATTTAGAGGGGTGCTGTGAGTAGATCACTGCACTGGATCTTCAGTTTGGGATGTCCAAGGGTGCCACAAACCGTTGTCTCCATCCTGGGACCGGTTGCTGTTGTGCTGTTGCCTTTTGTTTGCCCTGCTGTGGGAAGAAGACTATTTGGGTTCTCACTTCTTTGTTGAGTATTCTTCACAGGATCTTTCACTCATGGTTTGTAGGGAGATGTACTAGCAAGAGCCACTGTTCATCTCCTGTGTCACTGTAATCATTGTTAGTTTAGGGTGACTAGCCTGGGGAACTGGATCCAGAAAATCGCACCTGTGGAGAAGAACAAGTTACTTACCAACTGGTAATGTTCTTTCGATTGGATGTTCCTCCAACGTATTGCACATCTTTGACATGTAATGTCCGCAGCTGTGCAATTCAGAAACTTATTTCAGCAGAGGGCGTCCAGCGTTGATGGCGTCGGTTCGATGTCCCTCGAAGGCCTCCGTCAAGGGAGACGTCACCTCATGTTATAAATAGGACGCACAGGGCGCCCGTAGCCTCAGTTATGTTCTTCCCCCCATAACGTGTGGCACCAATCCAATGCCTGCTTCACTGCACATAGCCTTGCAGAACCGTAAGCTGCAATCGCATAGGAAATCCTCCAGAGGGGCAGGCTGGGAGGTCGATGTGGAATACATTGGAGGAACATCCAATCGAAAGAACGTTACCAGTTGGTAAGTAACTTGTTCTTAGAATGGATTGCGTCTTCCAACGTATTCCACATCTTTGACAGACTGTCAAAGCAGTACCATAAAATGGAAGTGGGAAAAGAATTTAGAGTTCCCAATCAGATGGCGGAATAAAGAAACACCTTCCCAAAGGCCATATCTTGACCATGGATGGAATCCAGGGAATAATGTTCAACAAAGGTGTGGATAGAAGCCCATGTGGCTGCATCACAAATATCCCTAATATGAACCACCCGTTGTAGGGCTGTCGAAGTAGCCACACCCCTAGTGAATGATCTTGCAACCCTTCAGAAGGGTCCTTACCCGCAAATCGGTAGCATTCAGTAATGGTGAGGATAATCCACCTGGATAAGGTCTGCTTGGTAACAGCCGGGCCAAATCGGTGTCCAGCATATCCCACAGAGTTGATCGTCCACTCTGACCCTGGCCATGCTAGAAATATAAAAGCTCAGAGCTCTCCTAGGATCCAATCTATGGAGTCGCTCCTCTTCCTTACCAGGATGAGGAGGAGGATAGAAAGAGGGAAGAACCACCTTCTGACTCAGATGAAATTCAGACACTAACTTAGGTAGAAAGGAAAGACGTATCCTCAGTACAACCCTATCCTTTTGGAACACAGTAAAGGGCGGCTTAGATGAAAGTGCCTGCAATTCTCTCACTCTGCTAGCGGAAGTAACTGCAACCAAGAACACTGCCTTGAAGGACAATAATCTCAAAGGACAAGAGTGCAAAGGTACAAACGGAGCACCCATCAGAAATTTCAAAACCAAATTCAAATCCCAAACCGGCACCTGGAAAGGGGACGGCGGGAACACATTGGTCAGTCCTTTAAGAAATTGAGAAATCAAAAGGAATCTTAAAGTAAGAACATTCTTCAGACAAGCGCTTAAATATAGACCGCGCTGCCAGGTAACCCTTAATGGTACCCACTTGAAAGCCCCTCTGGGTCAAAGAAAGTAAGAAAGACAAAACCATAGGAATGGAACAATGAAAAAAGATCAACATTCTGTCCTCTGCACCAGTTACGCCAACGGTACAGGGATTTTGTTGCAGGCCTTCTGGCCAAAAGCAACACCTCCATCAAATCATCCGGGAGGTCCCAATCCTTATATCTCAACCTTTCAGATACCAAGCGTGAAGGTTGAGAGTCCTGACCTCTGGATGGAGAACCTGACCCCCCTCTCGCGAAAGCAGATACTCTCGGTAGGGAAGATGGCGTGGAGGGCAGATGGACATTTCTAGTTGGTCCGGGTACCAAGCTTTCCTGGCCCAATCCGGAGCAATGAGGATCATGTGGGATCCAAACCTCCGTAACCTCTGCAACACTTGAGGAATGACAGGGACTGGAGAAAACACGTACAGCAGTGGGAATGACCAATCCACTACAAATGCGTCTCCCAAGGCTCCTCTCGGAAGAAATTCCCTTGGGCAGAATCTCTCGCACTTCCGGTTGACACTGGTGGCGAAGAGATCCACTTTTGGGGTTCCGCAAAGTGCAAAGATCTCCAGAAGGACTTCCTGAGCCAACTCCCACTCGTGAGAGACTGCTCTGCCTGCTCAGAGCGTTCGCCGCCACATTTTCGTCTCCGGCCAGATGACCTGCCGAGAGCTAAATTCCCTGCTGTATGACCCAGAACCAGAGCTGCATTGCCTCTGTGCACAACGGGAGTGACCCTACCCACCGTTTTTGTTGAGGTAATGCATGGCCACTGAATTGTCCGTCATGATCAGGGCACTCTTCCCCCGCAAAGATGGCAGAAAAGCCTTTAGGGCTAGCCTGATGGCCCGCAGCTCTAACAGACCAACGACCGCTGGCGGTCAAGTCGTCGGCATGAGCGCCCCATATTGTGAGGGAAGCATCTGTCACTACAGTCACCTCCGGCCATGGTTGCCAAAACGGCTCTCCCTCATCAAGTTCCCTTCATTGGCCCACCACAGAAGATCCTTGGAGACCGAGAGTGGAATATGAACGGGATCCGTCATCCTGCCTCAGAACTGCGACCACTGCATTCGGAGGACCCATTGCAGGGATCTCATCCTCAGCCTGGCAACTGGCACCAGAAATATGCAGGATGCCATGAGGCCGAGCAACCTTAAGAATTCAAAAGCCGGGAGACTCTGGGCATGTTGAAACTTGTCCACCATCTGCACAATGTGATGAGCCCTCACCTTGGGAGGCGAGCACTTCCCCAAGGATGTGTCCAACACAGCCCCGATGTACTGGAGCTGTTGGGAAGGTGTCAAACGCGACTTCCTGAAATTGAGGGAGAAGCCCAGCTTGTGGAGGGAGCGGCAGGGGAGACCGAGGTGAGCCAATGCTTGTTCGGGAGAGCGCGCATGGATCAGCCAGTCGTCCAGGTAGGGGTAGAAGTGAATCCCCCCCCCTCTCATGAGATACACTGCCACCACCACCATTAGCTTGATGAAGATGCTCGGGCGGAGGTAAATCCGAATGGCAGGACCCGAAACTGAAAGTGCGAGTTGCCAGCCGCAAACCTCAGGTACTTTGTGTGCTTGGGATGAATTGGCACATGAAAGTAAGCATCCTGTAGGTCCAGAGACACCAACCAATCCTGAAGTTGAAGGGCCTGGAGGACTTGAGAAAGAATGACCATCTTGAACTTGTCCTTCCTGAGAAGTTTGTTCAACCAATGCAAGTCCAGGATGGGTCTCAATCCCCCAGTCTTTCTTTGGGATCAAAAAATAAGGGGAATACCATCCCTTGTTCCTCTCCGCTACAGGCACCAGTTCTAAAGCGCCTTTCTCTAGCAGGGACAAGATCTCCTGCACAAGGACCACATCCGGAAGCTTAAAAGCGTTTCCCTGGGGGATTGTCGAGAGGCCACTCTAGGAAGGGAAGGCAGGAGCCGTGGCCAATTGTATCCAGAGCCCACGCATCCGAAGTAATGGTTTGCCACTCTTCGAGATGCTGAGACAGTCTGCCCCCAACCGGCGAACCATGGGACATGGCTGTTTTGGAGCGGATGCGGCAGCTGCCCGAGTGGTTTTGGCACCTCCATTTCCCCGACCACCACAGGAACTTTTACGCGGACCCCTTTGACTGGAGACTTCTCTCATTCTACTGAAGGAGGAGTAGTAACAAAAAGAACCTCCCCTTCACTGCTGTCCCCTAGGACAAAAAGGCAGAGGTTGACGCACGGCTGCGCTTAAAGGTTTCGCCGCAGCTTTGGAGGTCTGCAACCTCTCAAGGCTCTCGTCAGCCTTGCTGCCAAACAAATGCGCGCCATCAAAGGGCATGTTCAAAAGACGGGCCTGCACATATGGAGAAAAACCCGACTTCTGGGGCCGCGCAAATCTGCGTAGAACTGTGCTCGCAGCCATAGACCGGCTAACACTGTCGGCTGTGTCAAACCCGACTGAAGGGATTCACACATGGCATCCTTGCCATCTTGCACATGAGCAAGGAACCCATCCCCATCTTCCCCCTCTGGAATATGCTCAGCCGCAAGAGAAACAGTTCCAGAGTGTGTGAAAATCTTGACAAGGCACAAGTGGAGTTGGCTGACTTCAACTCCATACTCCCTGCAGAAAACACCTTCCGTACCCAACCGTCAAAGCGTTTGTCGTCCCTATCCGGAGGGATGGTAGGGTACGCCGCCTGCCTCGAGGTGGCCGTAGCTGCCTGCACCACTAAACTCTCTGGAGTGGGGTGAGACAAAAGGTAGATGGGGTCACTACCGGAAGGGTGGTATTTTTTGGTCAACGATTTGTTAACAGCTGGAAGAGACTCCGGTGACTGCCAAGCAGCCACTACCCTTTTTTGTAAAGTCAGATGAAAAGGTAAAACCGGGTCAGAGGACGGACCTTGATCGCAAAGGTCAGTTAGATCATCTTGCAGAAAAGCTTCAGGAGGACTAGACCAGCCCAGATACTCTGTGACCCTAGCCATGAGCCGCCTGTAGGACGACTCTGCATAAGCCCCAGGCTCAGGCCTGCCAAATTCCACTTCCAGAGAAGTGTCCCACCCACTGGCATCATGAAGGGTTTGCCTCAACTGTTCCAATTGACTGTCGCCAGAAAGGACGGGAGCCACATCAGGCTCAACAGGGTCCATATCAAAGTCAGACCTTTCCTCCTCCTCATACATGTCATCCAGAGGGAGGTGAAAGCCCTGCCACGGGACAGAAGAGAGTATGGAGTCCACCACCGGCCTCACAGACTTAGAAGTAGCCTTCCTAGGTGGATCCACAGTATCAGGGATCTCCAACTGTACATTTCAGGCAAAAATCCCTGAAGGTGTTGAGGGCACAGATGGCGTCGATAACAGTGCCGAGGGCTGTAACAAAGGCAAAGCTTCGACATCGGTATGCGACAGACACGGCACCGACGCCGACCTTGAGGCCTTACCAGGTTTCTGTGGTCTCGCTGGAGACGAGGACCGAGACCTGGAAGCACGTCTCTTGCAACTATCCTGAGCCTTGTCCGAATGGGACCTTGAAGGTTCCCGATGAGCGTTGCGGCAAGGACCAGAGCCTGAAGGCGTGCGAGCCACAGCACAAGACCGTTCCTTGCCGGCTTCATCAGAAGGCGCGGACGGAACTGTGCCCTGCGATTGGAAAATCACTAACATCTGCTCCTTAAAGGCAGCCCATTTCTCTGGTGTCGAGGACTTAGTCGGGCAAGCCACTTTCCTCGCGGCTCCATCCTCCGAGGAGGACGGGGAAGGCGACCGATGACGGTGCTTTCTGGAATGCCGAGACGAGGAGGATGAATGGAGGGAACCACTCCGGGACCGAGACCCCCGGGACTCCTCCCGACACAGAGAGTCGCCCCTCGAATCGTCGGTGGACATCCCCTTGGACTTTGATTTACGGGACTTATGGGGTTTCGTACCCTTATCTACCTGAAGCTCTCCCTTACGCTCCTGCAAGGCCTTAGCAGTTAGCGACTGGCATTTGGAACAGTTGTCGATGTCGGGACTCTCAACCAAGCACCACAAACAAATGTGATGCGGTTCGGCAATCGACATTTTCGACTTGTAGTCCCAGCAAGTCTTGAAGCCAGACCGCGGATTCGGAGGGGCTGAAGAAAACATTCACAAGGAATACACAAGGCGCACCGAGTCTCCGAAGCAAACACGTTTGTGGAAATAAAAGGAACTGAGGCTATGGGCGCAGTGCGTCCTATTTATAACATCCGGTGACATCGCCCCAGACGGAAGCCTTCGAGGGACACCGACCCACCGCCTATGACGCAGGACGTCCTCTGCCGAAAAAGGTTTCCGAAGTGCACAGCTGTGGATATTACATGTCAAAGATGTGGTATACGTTGGAGGACACAATCCATCTGAAGAGCTGTTTGCTTGCTAGGGAGTCACTGGAGAAATTTCTGCCAAATCCACTGATGCGAGTACCTACTTTGGGTCCTAGGAAGGGTGATTGTTGACTATATTCTTTTAATAATAATAATAATAATTTTTCTATTGATATTAATTTCTAGGTGTCCCTCTGGTCTGTGGTAGTGATTCCTGGGAGGTGAGCGCCAACTTTGATTCCCCATCGATATACATGGAACCCCACTTGTTCTGTAACACCTTCTGGGGCACATCTCCCGACCTCTGGAATCCTTCCTTGTGGTTTCCTGGGGTTGATTGCATCTGTGCCTGTGGGGTAGAATTGTACTCAGTAGGATGGGCCTTTCCATGATATCGTACAGATCTCTGAACTAATACTGGGACTCTCCTTAAAGTGACACTGCAGTATTTTACCTGCCCCGCTAGACATGTTTGCTATATTCCCCCGGGGTTCAGTGAGCTCTGGGCCAATATTCACCATTTCAGTACCAACTTACAATTTTTTACTACTTTTTGAAGTTCACCTTTCATGTCTGCACTGGTAAATGTACTGGAAACACTGATAGTCTATAGTAACCATGTGTACATTTCCACATGAAATGCAACTGGAAAGTGTTGGTGCTGAGATGTTCCCAGAGTCTTGGAAGCGCTGGCCAACGTCTATTCTGGTTCCATCCTCTCTATGGTCTACATGTATTGTTCTGGGCAACTGAACATTAATACTG
This sequence comes from Ambystoma mexicanum, assembly GCF_040938575.1. NCBI lineage: Eukaryota > Metazoa > Chordata > Amphibia > Caudata > Ambystomatidae > Ambystoma > Ambystoma mexicanum. The sequence goes on from NC_090929.1 coordinate 811,808,680, forward strand.
TGAAAACGGCCCAGGAGGTTTAAATGAATGGGAAATTGGGTTTTAAGCCTTTGGGATTGTATATCCATTTTTCCTCAGCATAAAATTGTGTTCCTTTTCAATCACATACCCTGCCATATGTACTAGGTGCTGGCCACTAGGCCTAGGGCATTTCACATGTACTAGGGTTGGGATGCGTCTTTAGGGCACAGCACTGACCAGTGCAGACTACTAGCTAATGGTATCACTCTAAAATGTCGATCATATAATGGGGACAATACTATTACTACGCCTTTGCGGCGTAAAAAAAAAAACTCCCATTACAGTGACCAAGTGGAGCCCCGTCGCCCATTATGGATGAGCTGCCCCTGCTAGGGGAAGACTACAACACCTGACGAGAAATGGAAGCTAAACATCTTTTTAAGCATGGTAGCGTGGTCAACAAGACAAGGTGTATCCCTCAGGTAGGTGTAGTAGTTCAGCACAGAGGTACAATTAGTACACATATATAGACCCAGAACATACACTACACTGATATTCAGAAAAATATATAATTTAATAAAGTCACATATAAGACGATCACGTCAAATACATACTTTAGTCATAAGAGATGGTATTAAAAAGATATTCAGTATATTTAAAAACAGCAATGCCTATACAGGAACATTTCTTATCCCCAAAGTTTATATGTGGATCATTTGCGAAATGCAAGCACGGATTGTGAGAACTAGGATACAATACACCCCAACAAGTAGGTACGCTAGTACTCTGCACAGCTCAGTGCAGTGTCCTAAAGACACACCCAAACCCTAGTACATGCGAAAACGTACTAGACCTGTATTTGTGTGTGCGCATATGCACGGGTTTGTTTTTGTAAGTGGGCGCGTGAATTATAATGTATGTTTGGAAGCGTGTGTTTATGTGAGAGCGTATAATTGCTGCATTGGTGCGAGGATGAATATGAGAATGAAAAAAGAATGAATGGCATATGAATGCTGAAGCTTGAATGGGCGAGAGAATGGAGAATGAATGAATGACGCCATATGAATGCTGATTTGGGAGTGAATGTGGGGATTACTTACTGCTAATCTTCCTCGTCAAAGTACTTGTTTCATGATTAAGTACTGGGACAGGGGATGTGGAGGTAATGAAGAATGAATGATGCTGTATGAATGCCAATGTGTGCGTCTGTGAATGGGAGAGTGAATGATGCAGTGTGAATGATAATGTGTGTGTGAATGATGAATGCTGTATGAATGATCAATGACAAATGCGGATTTGTGTGCGGCAGCTGGGCAACAAGCCACTTACTGCTGGGAGGAGGGTGGGATGGCATTGAGGAGGAGTTTTTCTTAATTGGCGTTTCCAGTTTGGACAAATATTCAGCGTTGCATGGCATTTTTTTTTACTGAGAAACAAAGGGGGAAGGCAGAATAATGAGAGTTCCTACTGGTACTGTCCCACATTGGTGGGTCCTGTCTGGACATGTTTCTTTACTGTGGAGATGCATTCATTATTGGGCATCAGGTGTGAAGGCAGCATAAGAAGTTCCAACATGGTATTGGCAGACATTGGTGGGTCCAGTCTCAACATATTTCTTTACTGAGGGTAGGGAATTGTTTTACTGTGCATCAAGGTTGAAAGCAGCATGAGTGTTCATATGTGGTATTGGCCTACATTGGTGGGTCCAGTCTGGACATGTCTTTACTGTGGCATGGCATTTTTTACTGGACATTACAGGTGCAGGCAGCATGAGTGTTCCTGTGACCCACATTGGTGCGTACATTCTGGACATTTTCTTACTGTGGCATGGCATTTGGTACTAGTAAAACAAAAAGGAATATGTTATTATATGGTAATACTGACACATTGGTGCAGACTCTATAGACACGTATGGGCACAGACACCATGAGAATGCACACAATATATGAGAGTATAACCAGGGCATTATGAAAATGAGCTGAAAATGCTCCTATGCTATGTGGAGGGTTTGCAGCAATTGGATCTTTCACATGTTACCCTACAAAACCCATTGCAAACTGGCCTTTCATCCAATTTTTCATAGAAAGTGTGTTGAAAAAACGATTTAAACACAATATTGAAAAACAATTTGAGGGAGAAGCCCCATCCCCAAGCCTCAACTTGCTTGGTTCGGACTCCCTCACTACACTCAGTTACTCCCGCGTAGACAGGGGAAACCTTTACGCCCTACAGTCAAGCAATTCACCAGCCGCGACTGCCCCCTAGGCTAAGTTGTTGTGACATCCTCAAGAGAGGGTGGTACAAAAACCCAGGTAAAATCTATCATTCATGTACTCGGTCCTCAGGCATCACGCTCCTCCCTGGCGCATGTCAACTTCTACAGGGTTCAGCAGGTGTCCATCCTGCAACAGGCTCTTCCCAACTTCAGACCCCCACGCCTTTTGCCTACGTTGCCTTGGCCCAGACCACAGTTGGCAATCATGTCCGGCGTGTGACTTGCTGCCCTCGTAGGCGCTGAAAAACAGACTAGCCAGGTGGAGGGAGCTCTTGCAGAGATCGCCTTCAGAAGATCTTAAAAACTTCGCGAAGCATCGAACCAGGCCCAAGGTAGGGCCAATATTTTCTAGCGCACCCCACAAGGGAGACTCCTTCCCAGGGACACTTCCGCGCGGGAGGTACCGGCCAGGTCCTTCTACCGGCACATGCCCGAAGCTGCTAAAGCTACCAGTCTTCAGGTCGAGAGGTCCTAGGATCCTCCCGGGCGCAGTGCCGAGGGACCGGAGGGTTTTTGTACCGGGTCTACACCCGAGGGGCTATGCCCTGTTACCGGCACAATGGCCAAGGGGATACGCCCTATTACCAGCAACAAGTCAGAAGGGCCACGTCCCGTTACCAGCAGTACGTCCGACGGGGTGCCTAAACGCAGCTCTACTGACCCCCAGGTCAAGGGTGTCACACCTACCGAGGGTAGGCCTCGTGATCCACACGCAAGAGTCTTGAACCAGGCTGGGCCCAGCGGGCCGAGCAACACGTCGCAGGCACGTGGCAAGCAGCTCGACAAAATGGTCACCGCGCCAGAAAGGGGCACCCGTCCAACGCCATTCCAGGAATTCGGTGAAGAACGAGTGGCGAGGTGGGACTGGCCTCAACCAGGTACGTGGAAAACAGTCTACCCTTCATTTGCGCAGGGCAATCTTCCTTTGCGTGCATACGGACTGGGTATGCAGTGGCTCCAGCAGCCCCCCGCGACCCTGTTGGTACGCCCTGCCAACTCTTTGGCTATTGAGGAAGTGCTCTTCGAGAAGTTTCTCGGCCTCATGAGATCTCCTCAGATGGGGGTTATCATCAAAGAAGCAGTCAGGGAAGTCCTCTCCGCCATGCTAGAGGCACCACAGTGCAGCCACCTCCTCTGCAACCTCCCAGCCTCTGGCTGCGGTCCCTGTACCCCAGCCTCCGGCACCATATACCCCTCCTCCTCCACAAGATCCTCCAGATCCGTGGGATACAGACGAGGAGGAGGATCCGGACACGCCATCATCAGCCAGGGCCTTCCATGAACGTCTTGCTGGCCTGGCGGAGTACCTGGGCCTCCCCCAACCCGAGGTCGAACAGCCGGCAGAAGGGTGTTCTAGCTGAAGTCTTCACGAGACGCCCCTCTCCCAACACAGGGATTCCACTGCAAACCGATGTAGTCTCCCTGGCTAAGAAGGGTTGGCTCAGCCCCACTCAGTCCAGCCGGTAAACCGACACCTGGACGCCAAGTAGAGGCAGATGGAGCGGGATACACTCTTGCTCTCGACCCATATTCAGCCACATTCCTCGGTGATCGCTGTGGCATCACTATACTCAAAGCCTCAGTCGTGCTCAGCCTCCTCCTCTGAGGCACTGATAGGTAAGGAGGAGAAGATCTTGGAGGCGTACGGCAAGAAGATCTACTCCAACGCCTCTTTGCACCTGTGTCAGGCCAAAGCAGATGCCATGCTGGCGGCCGCCAACCATAGGTTATGGCTGGAAATTGCAGACTTCCTCCCGGAACTCCCCACCCAATACCAATCTTGCTTTAAGGTGGGGCTGGCAGAAGCCAAGCTTGTGGTGCATGACCTCATGGAATCCACAGTTGCGCATATCAATACCTCAGGCCGTGCGATCTGCATTGCCACAGACTCGAGAACAGCCTGGCTCCGAGCAACGAAGTTCAACCCGGATGGCCAGGAGCGCATACTAGATCTATATTTGAGGGGGGACCTCTTCCACTCCTCTACGGGCGAAGAGCTGGACAAGAACAAGAACAGCTCACAAACAGCAAAGTCTTTATCCATTCTTACTAAGACCATGGCCAAATCGTACACCCAATCTCAGCAGCGCTCGGAGAAGGGTCGTACATATGGAGGGTTCCGCGGCTTCCAGGAACGCAGATCCAGGCAGCCGGACCGCTTGCCGTCTCAGAACAGGCACAAACAACAAAAGGGGGGGGGGGGGGGTAAGGGCTTTTTCCAGTCCCCCTCCTCAGCCTCCGAGGGAAAGAAGGCATGACACGCCCCTTCGGGTCCACGTGTCTCCGGTGGCGGGCAGGCTTGCTTCTCCTAGCACAATTCTGGCACCAGAATTTTGCGGACCTCTGGATCCTCTAAGTAGTATCCACGGGGTACTGCCTTCCTATTCCAGCCTCCCCTCCCTCCTCCCCTCCCACAGGATGGGATAGCAGCTCTTTTGGCAGAGATCCGGTTGCTCGTAGAGAGCCAGGCAGTGGAGGAAGTTCCAGCCTCCCATCGAGGCTTCGGCTTCTACTAATTCGGCAATTGGAAACTAGCCCTCACAGCGTGGTACCTGAGCAGGTAACGCTTCGGCACCTTAGCCTATCACAGGCTGTTAGGGAGAATTCTCTTTTTAGGCTGAATTTCCTAACCTAGTGAGTCCCCTAGCAGCTTTGCTGGATTTCTGGAGTTTGTTTTTTTCTCCTGCCAAGAGTGAGACTCTTTTTCTCCCACTCTTGGACATGATTTATGGTGTTCCTTTGACTGTTTATGTGTTTGTGTTTTATGGGCTATGGGGTCCTTTACTCCATAGGGTCTCATGTGTTTTTTTTTCCGTGCAGTGACACAGGGGTGTCATAGTGACACCCCACCATAGACTCCATACCCTGGGACTGACTACTGTCTCCCAGGGCATGTAAAGTTTCCATTGGCTTTACTAGTTCCAAATTATTAACAGAAACCGGTACAAACCATCATATTGTGGACGTACTGGTCGGGGCAATTCGATTGCCCCGGAGTCTGTTAGTCGAGGGGGCACGTCTCCGTCCCCCATGATCGAGTTTTGGCTGGTGGCAATGGATACTACTGTTTATATTCGACCGCAAATATATCCCTATGGGATTTTCCCATTGTTCGAGGCTACCAACTTTTCATAGCCTCAAACATACCGGCGGTTTATTTATTTAATATTCATTCACCGGTTGGTATTTTTTGCCAGGACTCGATTCCAAAATGGCGTTTGTGTTCTCGTCTGACTCCAACCCAAGTCGAGCCCTTTGTTCCACTTTTTGGCGGGCTTCTCCACAGAAGCCTCCAAAAGTGGTGCCACTCTGTCTGGGTACCACAGGTGGTGTGGGAGGGGTTTAGGCACCCTGGACTGAGTTACCTTGGTAACTCAAGTCGCACTCTTGTGTGATTGGCCCGGCTCACCACTTAGCATGTTTGATTGACAGCTAGGCTGAGTGAATGGGGGTGTGCTGCATAAAAGCAGGGCTTTGGGGACTGGAACTTCAGAAGTCGCCACAGGACCTAAGAATCCGACGAGGGAGAAGCTGAGCCGACCTATCGTGACGACACCACCGGTGGAGCCCTGCGGAACCGACTCCCCACTTCCCGACGACAGAGAAGATCTCCCGGCTGGAGAGGCTTCTTCCCCTGACTGGTGGGCACAACCAGTTTACCTTCTTTTCCTCGCATCCCAGGACGTCTTGTGGTCGAATTGCCCATGCCAAGCACCCCGGCAACCGGATAGCCACTTACCACTGGACCGCGAATCAAAGGACCGCTCCTTTTACTTGAGAACTCCGCGGCTGGTTTCTTCCCTGGCAGTGCAACGGACTCCTGTCTTCCTCCCCGACGAGATCCTCTCTTCCCCCGGACGTAGCACCGACTTGCATCCGCTGCCACGAACAACTGCCCCCGCTGGAGTATTCTCACCACTTTAAGGTACCGTGTCCGCCAGGCCTCCCTTTCTAAAGATTGCTACAAGGTAATAATAATCCCTTAACCTTCTGGACTGGGCTGGCCGCCTTGACCATCTAACTGGTCCCTTTCTTTTGGTCCAACTCTTTCTTAACCGTTTCAAGACTTTTGTGCACTTCAACCGTGTGACCTTGGACACATTTCGTTCTGATCCTCTTAAAGTGGATCCTGCCTTCTGAACTCTAACTTCACGGTTTTACTTTGCCTCCCTCTCTTGTTGTGTTCTTGTGAAAGTGTTGGGATCTGTTTCAAGTTATCTTCTGCTTTTCTCTCCCTTTTTAAAACTAATTTTTAGAGTGCCATCTGCGTTAAGCGCTCACCGCTGTCTGAAAATAAGTGGGGCTTTACTTAAGACTTGTCTAATATTCTTTTAAGGGAGTGTATATCTTTTAGTGACCGTGTTTTTGAACTGCTTAACATTAGGGCCTGTGTGTTTTACTAGATGTGGTTTTACATTAATTATATCTCTTTTACACCAAGCTCTGGTCTGTTTTGTTTGTTTGTTTGTTTTATTTGGTATAGCGCTCCAGACCCAGGGGTAAATGGGCGCTTAAGGATAGGTTACATAATTACAGTAAATAATCAGTTATACAGTTGTGGCGTTAAGATGCCAAATATAGAATGTACAGGCAGGTAGTAAGCACATTTCAAAGTATGTACAATATATACAGTTGGTACTGATCTTAGTCAATCTATTCAAAGTATGTACAGTAAATGCAGTTGGGACTAAACTTAGTTTATCTGAGGATTTCCTTCTTCAGAAGCCAACTAATGACTGATCTCCTGAACAGTTGGAAGGATTTGGTCAATTTAATACTCAGTGGCAAGGTGTTCCAGAGTTGAGGGGCAAGGACACTAAAGCTTGAGCCCCCCGCTCTTTTGGCGGAGAATCTGGGCACGGTGAGGCAGAGAGTATTGGATGATCTGGTGAGTCTTGAGTTAGGCTTGAAGGAGAGTTTATTGGTGAGGTACGGGGGGGCAAGGTGATTTAAGGCTTTATAGGTGAGGCAGAGGGTTTTCAGGTCGATTTTTTGTTGGATAGATAACCATTTACAAGATATTCTTATGTGGGAGATGTGCTCTCTCCTGGGGATATTTAGTGCTGCTCTCAGCGCATTATTCTGGAGGATCTGAAGTTTCTTGATTATAGCTTGGTTGGCACCAAGGTAGAGGCTGTTGCAATAATCAAGCTTAGATTGTATGAGGGCCCTCGCCAGAATGAGGCAGCTGTTTGTGGATAGAAAGGGTCTACAAGCCCTAATTAATTTTCCTGTGTAGGCGGTAGCTGAGGCGGTCATATTAACTTGTTTGGAGAGGTTGGTATTGGCGTCTAGGTAGAAGCCTAAGGTTTTCACATGATTTACAACTGGAATGATGTTGCCATCTATGATGAATTTGGAGTAGTCAGGGCTGAGTTTCTGGAGGTTATTGCGGGAACCGACCAGGAGGAGCTCGGTCTTCTCATCATTCAGGCAGAGGCCGTGTATGGCCATCCATGCCTGAATGATGGCGAAGATTTCGTTGATCCTGGTGGCGTCAGTGTTGTAGTTGCCAGTGATGGTGAGGAGTATCTGGGTGTCATCTGCGTAGTTAGTGTAGGTGACACCCAGATGGTCCAGTTTGTCAAAGAGGGGTTTAGTAAAGATATTGTAGAGGGTAGGGGAGACGCAGGACCCTTGTGGGACACCGCATGTGATGGGGATGGGGTCTGCTGCAGCCACAGATGAAAAAACCCTCATGGTTCTGTTGGCTAGGAAGGATTGTATCCAAGTGACAGCAGAGTGTGAGAAGTGGGCAGCAGAAGAGAGGTGGTTGCAGAGTATTTTGTGGTCGACCAGGTCAAAGGCTGCTGAGAGGTCTAGGAGGAGTAGGATGGCTGCTTTGTTGCTGTCCTTGATGTCATCAATCTGGCTTTTGAGGTCAACAAGGGCTGTTTCTGTTCCATGTTGAGGGCGAAAGCCAGATTGACGCAGGCCTAATAGATGATTGGTCTCCAGGTAATCTTGGATTTGTAGGTAGGCGACTCTGTCGAGGATTTTTAGCAGGAAAGGGACCGTAGTGATGGGTCTGTAATTAGTGGGTATGGCCGGGTCGAGAGATTGTTTTTTTAGGAGGGGGAGAACCCAGGAATGTTTCAGGTTGTTAGGTACAGAATTGGTCGAGAAAGATAAGTTTATTAGTTTGGAGATGAAGGGGGCTAGATCTCGTGCAGCATCTTTGATGATCTGGGCGGGGCAGCAGTCCCCTTTACAATTAGAAGGTTTGAGGGATGCTATGATTTTTTGGATTTCAGGTGTAGTGACCGGTTTGAAAGTAAAGCCGGAGGTGTTACGGGTCAGGGTGGGTACGTTAGGAATGAGGGCATTGCTGTTGGAGAGTTGTTGTTTTTTGGCTTCAATTTTGTTTTGGAGACCAGTAATTTTATTGGCGAGGGCATTTTGGATACTGGTGCACCAAGGCTTGTCCTTCACGCAGGTATCGGTAGGAGGGTTAGGGTTTTCTAGTTCCTTCAGGATGGTGAAGAGTTCTTTAGCCGACGATTGGGCATTATTTATTCTAGTGTTGTAGGTTTCTTTTTTGGTGCGGATTATCTCTTTCTTATAGAAGGAGGAGATGGTTTTGAGATTAGATTTATTTTCTGCAGTGGGGTTGGATTTCCATAAGGCTTCCATCTTGGCTTTCTTTTTTCTTATAGATTTGAGTTCTGGTGTGAACCAAGGGTTCAAGTGGGCTATGGGTTTACCTTTGCGTTCCTTTAGTGGTGCAATAGCATCAATGGCGCTGGTGAGGGCATCATTGTAGGTGTTGACTAGAAGGTTCAGGTCGGCGGTGGTGGTCAGTGTTTACTTGTTCTACTGTGTTCTTTTGACCTATTGTGAATACTCTGTATACTGCCTAACTCTTCTTGAGGGAAGTCTGACTGCTCAGCCACAGCTACCAGGTGAATCTGTGTGGTACAGACTGCTACCAAGTGGGTTTACTGCCAACACCTGTAGTCCTAAATCTTTTGCAGTGGTCCCTAAGGGAACTGCACAGGTTTCTGCCTAACACTGGTGTACAGTGGTGGGATTTGTATTGAGTATACACTTTAGAGTGCTTGAGGATACCTTAGTACAACTAACCACAAAGTTTAACACTGAAAAAGTCATCTTTCTAACATGTCAACTATGGAAACTTATAGTCAGAAGCCCTCCAAAGTGGTGCCACTCTGTCTGGGGTACTTAGGAGGGGTGGAGGGGAATTTAGGCACCCTGGACTGAGTTGCCTAGGCAACTCAAGTCGCACTCCATCCTGATTGGCCCAAGTGGTGAGCAGGCCGGCTCACCACTTAGCATGTTTGAGTGACAGCTAGGCTGAGTGAATGGGGTTTGCTGCATAAAAGCAGGGCTTTGGGGACTGGAACTTCAGAAGTCGCCACAGGACCTAAGAATCCGACGAGGGAGAAGCTGAGCTGACCTGCCACGACACCACCACCGGTGGAGCCCTGCTGGACCGTCTCACCACTTTTCCCAACGACAGAGGAGATCACCCGCCGGAGAGTCTTCTTCCTTTGACTGGTGGGGATAACCAGTTTCACCGTCTTTTCGCCTTCCCGACGTACCTCGTGGCCGCCTTGCCTGTGCCAAGCACCCCAGCAACCGGGATACCACGTTTTACCACGACCGCGAAACAAAGGTACCACCTTTAACCGGAAAACTCTCCAGCTGGTTTCTTCCCTGGTAGTGCAACGACCTTCATCTTTCCTCCAAGTCGAGATCTTCTCTCCCTCTGGATGACGACGCGACTTGCACCCACTGCCAGGAACAACTGCCACCGCTGGAGGATCCTTCCCACTTAAGGTACCGTGTCCCGCCAGGCTTCCCTTGCCACCGGCTGTACGGGGTAGATTTAGCCCCCGGCTTTCGAACCTGGGTTAGCCTGGTAAATCTGGGCGGTGCAGACTGCTACCAAGTGGGCTTACTGCCAACACCTGTAGTCCTAAATCTTTTGCAGTGGTCCCTAAGGGAACTGCACAGGTTTCTGCCCAACACCAGTCCCGCCAAAGGGAACAAACAGGACTTCTCACAGCTGAGAGTAATGCAGAGAGTTCCGCAAAGCAATCTAGCACATCCGGCATGTGCTGTAGGATCTCTTCAGGTCTTTGCACCTACAGCAGCATGTCATCTGCATAAATGGAGACCACATAAGTAATGCCATCTATTCTTATTCCTGTGTCTGTATATTCTTCCCTAAGGAATGCCGCAATTGGTTCCAGTGCAAGAATAAAAAGCATTGGGGACAATGGGCAGCCTGGTCTGGTACCCTTGTCCTATTCCCAACTCTGATATGTGGAATCCCGTTTTTATTCTGGCACTCGCTGCAGTGTATACTTCAAATATCTGGGACCTATACCAAATCGCTGGAGGGCGGCGTATAGCCAATCCACCCTAACTGAATCAAATGCTTTAATTGCGTCTAGTGACGCTACAGCATAGTGTTCGCTCATGTATCTGGTAGGGTCTATTATATGGTGTAAACCCTGCAGCTTCCATGAGGTATTCCTCCCTGGGGCGTATCCAGTCTGATCTGGATGTATGATATCTCCCAGCACGCACTTCAGTCTTTTTGCTAGGAGTGCAGTAAGGATTTTGCTTTCAAGATGGACCATAGTCAAAGGTCTATAGGAGCCGCACTAAGCCAGAGGTTTATTTGGTTTTAGTATTGGTATGATAATGGATTCTCTGAGACTCAAAGGAAACACTCTGAACTCATAGGACTCTGCAAACATTTTTAGCAGCTCTGGGGCAAGTTAGTCTACACATTCTTTATAGAATTCACCCGGTAGGCCATCCTCCGTGGGGGTTTTACCTGCAGGCAAAGATCTAATCACCTCCTGTATCTCTTCTACTGTAATCGGGGAGTCTAGCACAGCAACAGAGTCTTTTCCGATGCTAGGCAATTTTATTGAGGACAGTGCCTCTACGAGCTCAGAGTCCAGAATGGGGGCCTTCGCAGAATATAGGGAACTATATCTAAAGAAGGTGTCATTGATTTCGCCCTGTGTTCTCCGGATGATTCCCTGTTCATCCTCTATGCAGCAAATCATTTTCCGTTTGGTCTCACTCCGGCAGAGCCAAGCTAGCAAATTGCCCGGTTTATCACCACCTTTGTGTAATTTTTTCGGTGTTTTTGGCATAATTAAACCTACCCAGTCTCTCCCAGCATGCAATGCACCTTTGCTTTAGCGCTATAAATTCTTGGGGTGCAACTATCGCCTTAGAGTGATCCAGTTCAGCCACCTTTATCTGCTTCTCTGCCCGGTCCTGCTCGTACATTATATCTTTTACTCAAGGCCTCTCCTTTGATTACAATTTTGAAGGCCGCACAGTGTGCTCTCTAAAGGTCTCGTCTTGCAAAGCCTTGCATCTTAATTTCTACATCAGAATCGGTGGTCTGGGAGGCGCCTTTTGCCACGCGAGTAGGAGAGGGGCATTATCGGACAGCACACAAGCCCTGTAAGTAGCCTCAACAAACTCTCCCACCGTGTCCATCCCAGTAAACACATAATCAAGTCAGGTATGTACAGCATGGGGGGCAGAGCAGTGAGGGTAGCCTCAGGTTTTCCCCATGTAGCGTGCGCCAGACGTCTGTCAACTGGAAGGAGCTCAAGAGGGCATTCAACACCTTTGCAGACCATGCCGGCCTGGAGTACTTGTTGTCTGACCTGTCTAGGGTGGGGTCCAAGGTACAGTTAAAGTCTCTCAAGTTGTGGTTGGGTCATATGTGTTAATTAGACACAGTTCCCTGTCCTCAATGAGAGAACGTACAGGGGCCATTCTACCTTCTTCGTCGGTCTTGCTTTGCAGGACCTTGAAGGGGACTGTCGGCACAATCCATATTAGGACTCCACTGGAATAAGTAGAGTATGTGGAACCGAAAGTATACCCACCCCATTTCTTGGCCAATGTGTTTTGTCCATCAGACGTAAGGTGTGTCTCTTTGCAATATTGCTACTCCAAACTTTTGCCTATTCAAGTATGACTGCACTCTATTCCTTTTTATAAAACTATTAAGCCCTCTGACATTCCAGGTCAACACCCTCATACCACCCGCCATGTCCCCAGGGAAATTGAGGACCCAATTAAGATCAGGGGCTCACTTCCAATTGCCTGTGCATTCCCACTCAATGCAACTAGCAGCAACAGTAACAGTAAGCATGTCAGGCAATTTTAAAGGCAAAACATGCAAACGTTCAAACTCCCGTCCCCCACCAACCCAACACCCACTCAACAACTGTCCAGCAATGCTCAGACTGCTCAGGTGCATCCGCTTCTCACACAGATGTACGGCAGCCGCAAGACCACCCCGCACACACAGCGATTGGATACCGTAGAACTGGCATCCATGAATATGAAAACAAAAAGAAAGGGAGTTTACTGTCGGTCTTCTCGGGCAGGCCTGTAGAAGTGCGATACGGTTTCATCAATGTGTGCATCCTCCCCGAAGAGTATGTTGTTATGCCATAGCACCAAACAGGGGAGTTGCTAGGTCTGGAAAAGACCCGGGGCTAAGCTGCTGTCGGAACTGTTGGGACTGGGGGCTAGCTAGTCTTTTGGCTGTAGCTCCTGAGATTCTATCCGGGGCTACAACCAAAAGATCAGGGGCTATAGCCCCCTTAGCCCCCCCTAGCAACGCCCCTGGCACCAAATAGAAATAGAAAAGTTGCAGCAGCGGACCGTAAGATGCCGCCATCAGTGATTTATTAGCAATTGTCCACCCAAGTTTGCAGACGTGCAACAGTTCTACTCCATTACGTACCATGGGCACCTACTGTATTGTTCTCTCCTCCACAAGCACAGTTTCAAGGGTATTGTCACTCCACAAGCGGGGCAAGATTCTTCATGTTCATCCATGCCTGTGCATCTTCTAGATTATCGAAAAAATAAAGACTTGCCTTTGTATAGCTCCTTGAGGTGAGCTGGGTAAACGCTTTGGATTAAGGCGCTATTTAAATAACACATTATTAAACCAGCATGCATTTTAGCTCTGCTCTCCTGATCCCCTCTTTTGTGGGGCCAAACTGGGCTCTTTTCCTCTGGACCTGGAGTGTAAAGGTTTGCAGATGCTCTATGGATCCCGCCTCAGTTACTGAGAATGCCAGAATCTTTTCTCCGTCTTTGTAGTTCATAATTCTGGCGATCAACGGTCTCGGAGGAGCTCCTGGCAGAGGCTTTATATTCAAAGATCTGTGTGCTCTTTCCACTGTGAAGCCCTGCGTGAGTACTCAAAGGCCAATGTCTTGTAAGAGCATGTTTTTAATGTACATCCTGGAGTATGCGCCCTCAGTGCCCTGCGGAATACCCAATATACGCACATTGTTACGTCTCGCCTTCTGCATCTTCCGCCTTGTTTTGAAGAACTGTGACTTTTTGTTTCAAATCCTTAATGTTAGCTTGGATGGCTTGGATGTTGGTCGTATTGTCACCTGTGCCTCGATCTTAGCTGTTTTGTCCACTAAGGAACAGATATCTTGCTGCAGCAGACCTACATCTATGATGATGGCATCGATTTTGGAGTCTAGGCCATTCTGCAGGGCAGCAATGGCAGACAAAACTTAGTGGTCGCTACTGTCCTGTGGGCCAGGACACAATTGTGGGCTTGTGTCCAGACTGCAGCTGGCAAAGGCATCCATCGTGGTTTGCTTGGCCTTACCGCGCCCTGGCCAGACGGGCATGTATTCTGCAATACGGCTCAAAGCCAGCAGAGCGGTGTCCTCACCAGCCAATATGGCAGCCCCACAGGGGGAAAATCCTCACCCCCTGTATCAATATGCGCTCCCCGTTTTCTAAACTGCAGCGACAGAGGAACACTAAGGCTAATGACACTGATGGGCTACATTTCATCCAACCTCACTCTAGTGTCTTTGCGTGTCCTCTGCCAGGGGTGCTGGAGGACACTCCCCCCCCCCCCCTTCTCTTCGACAGTGGTTTCCTTGCCATTCAGTTCAGACAATCCAGCAGTACCACAAAGAAGACATACTGTGTGTAGTGTTCAAGGTTTATGTGTCCATATTTCAGGCAATTGTGACAATTATCTCTGCCAATCTACAGAGAGCAGTGTGCTCCTATTCCTGCGTATGGATCCCGCTATTACTCCCCCAGTATGGTCGCATTCCACTCCCCAGTTACCTGTGGGGAGCAGGCCCAGGCGGCCCTTCTCTGCCCTGCAGTCTTCAATGGGTAAGTGTGCCCTAAGAATATCCACGGTCAGAGACCAGGGGCTGTGAGGGGAGCGGGTGGGCATTCCACGGTATTGCACAGCTCTTTAAGGGCTTTCAGAAGCACTGGCACTCACCGCCTCCCTCATCCTCCACCGCCCGTTCCGGCATCTGCAACTTCGTATTCAGCCGCGACGACAGCCCCTCAGCAATGTCCCATTGAAGTACTGGCTGCGCCAGCGGCGCAGACCTCCGCCCTTGCTCCCAACCGCACTGCTCAGTGCGTGACTTTGCCCTGGATCCTGCGCCACCAGCAGCGTACAGCATCGGCCAGTGCTTCCCTCCGGGAGTATCCGCACGTAGAGGTCGACAGGTGGGGTGTTCTCCACGGCAGCTCCGTTCAGCTGCCTCCTACGTCCGCGCTTCCACGTGCCTCAGCAGACGGCCCAGTCTTCACTGCTCAACAGGCGCCATCTTGTCGCGTCGGGCAAAACTCATTGTAGAAATTCCACGTCAACGGAGAGGGTTCTCGTTTCAGATCTTCCACGATGTTGCACCAGCACTTTTCCAGGCTCCGGCACTTATTCTTGTTGTCCGTCTAAGGTGCTAATGGTCATCTATAAGTGGATCAGGCAGGTGCTTTCTTGAGTTGCACTCTCACTGTATGGCTGCAGGCCACAACCCCCTTGTTTGTTATACACTTGTCAATTCCAGACACCCTACACGTCATGCTCCACTCCTCCTTAATATTCTTCACCAGAAGGGCAGCCTTCTTGCCACTCTTGTTTCCCCACTTTGTCCTTACACAAACACTGACAATAATTCTGTCTCACTCTGACTGTTCTTTGCCTTTGACAACGTGGGTTTAACCCAGTTTGTTTTATGAAACTCTTTAAACACGGGCCATACATTTTACAAACAAATGGATTATCATTTGCCCCCTCTTGGATTTGCTTTGTTATAACTCTTTTGGCTTTGGCAATGGTAGTTTGTATTGGGTTCTTGACTTATTGCCCCCTTCCTGTTGGTTGTTTTCAAATGTACCCACACATTTATAATCACACCTCGTTGGTCTGATAATCAAGCGCTTATCATTCCACTTGCTCCTTTCACAGTCAGAGTGGTTTAGAAAATACTAATGATCTGATTTGTCAGTTTGGTATTCAAAATTACTTCTTTTCTTGTATTTCGCTCAATGCGTGTTTCCTGCTTTAAAGGACCTGGTCTGAGCAAGCAGGCAGTTACAGAGGGCTGCAGGGTCACAATTCATTAGTGAATTCACCGGGTCTGGCATGGCGTCCGTTTGCCTCGCTTCTCCCAGGTCCTCTGCTGCTTCTCGTGATCCGGGAACCAGCTTCTACCAGTCTTCTGCGGCCCGTGCCACTCGCACACTGAGCTTTCTTGGCCCCAAAGTCTCTCTGGTGCTTGCCTGCCACCGGAGACAGCCTTATTGTGGGGAAAGCGTTGCAAACTTTTGCTTTCTGCTGCGCAACCCTTGCAACTTAGGTTTTCAGGCAGAAAGCTTCCATCTCCGACGCTTCCCGCTGTGCGACCTCTGCAATTAGAGCTTCTGGAGGAAAAGACCCTCTCAGGAACAGCAACTGCGCGCCAGTCGACAGCGGTGCCAGCGTTGTCTTCCTCCTCCAGATTCTGCTCCTGCTGCAACGCAGCAAGTTCACAACTCCTCCACCTACGACTAACGCTCTGCTCCTTCTCCTTCTCCTTTCTAATGTCCTGCACCTGAGGGGGCCTTTTAAGCACCCCAGCCTCCCTCAGGTGAGGGAGCTTTACATTAACAAGCTGCACTTTGTAGTTTCATTCCTCTTCTTCGTCCCAGTACTTTGGGGATTATGGGACTTGGAATCCATAATATAAGAATCAGCTTTCCAATTGGGAATTTGGGAATCTCATGCTCATTTCTTTCTTTAATGATATTCCCTATAGCAATATCCTAAAGATTAACTGAAAGATTTGGCTTTACAGAAAAGAAAAGCTATTCAGGGATTATATTGGTATTCTTTGCAGACTTATCTTTACTATTCCTTTGGGAGTTAGGGGAGCTTCTAGCTCTATGAATCTCCATGGTTTTGAAAAGGGGTTTCATTCCTCCAAATGCATAAGTGTTTAGGAATATTTTCACCCACATTAGGATATTCAATTTGGGAAGTTAAAGGCTCTTTGACAACAAGCCATTACTTATATCGCTGATATTTCTTCCCTAGAGGAAGAAATATCGCGTCTCACCCAACAGAGTTCTCCCGCTCCACTGGGGCCCTTCTCCCAGGTGATCCTCCCAGCAATTACCACCCCCAGGGGGAGGATCAGGAACGATCCGCCTTTCTCCGGCCACCTGGAAGGTGATTTTAGGTATGGTCTTTGTGAGGACTCTGCAGGATTCATCACACATCCTTCAGGCATTTTGCAGTAGTGGTATTACTGCACCTTCGTTTAAGGTCTGAGGAACTGAGACACAAATAAATAATGTATTTATTTGTATTCTTCTCTCGCCACAATGCTTGCTCTCGCCACTTTTGAGTACCCCTTAGAATATTTATATGGCACAGTTCTACTTAAATGTAGTGGCTTCATTAATCAAGCAATGCTAGGTTCATGGAGGACTCTATTTGGCCGAGTAATTTTGGCAATGCACAATGAAACAAAACATTGAAAGCAGTTAAAAATGCCAAATGTTAATTAGAAGGTATTTCAATGTTATTTTGGCTAGTAAAGAGACTTCATATTTTAATGTTTAAATTAATATTTTCTTTTGCCTATAAAACTCGCAAAAAAGGTGTTGCAAATGTCAAGACCATGGAAATATAGAACAAGCCTTGCATTGATATACTTTATGACCTTAACCTCAGCACTCTAGAACACTTCCTTCGCAAACTCCAGCTTGTCGAAAACTTAGCTGCCAGATGCTCAATCTTGATCCCTTGGATCACACCAACCCTACATTTCTCTTGTGGCTACCAGTGGCCCCATGCATCTGGTCTCTATGCATCGCATAACGGGTTCTTTATGACATGTGCTGCCTAAACCCAGAATTTGTATCTACTTTTTGGCACTTCTTTTTAAGTCCAAATCAACGCTAGATGCCCTTTCCATTCAAATCTGCGGCATCCAGGACCATGCCATACTTTGGACTGCTCTTAGAAGCCAATAATGTAGATTTCACTGAATTCAATTTCACCAACTCCGAAATCTTCAAATTTGTGTTTCTTTGAATTGGTTAGGTAAGTAGTCACATTTATTTTAAAAAGTAGATGGAAGGTGGGGTAAGGCCCCAATCCCCAGTATTTAAGAGTTTGATTGGCCATTTCAGCTAGCAGCACCCTCCTAATACAGATAATTTCTTGCTAGATGGAATGTCAGTGAGCATGTGAAATAACTGCTAAACTGAAACAATCCTTGGATGTACACATAGTCTACAGTGACATGCACTCCATATCACTATCAGAGCACATCTACCTTGATGTCTGATCATTCCCAACACTTGAAAAGCCTACACATAAGGCACACTTATAACTTGCTGTCCCTGCAGATGCACCCTCTGCAAAATGTATTCCAGAGGATAGCCTTAGCTTTCACATGCCCTGTGCCTAATTTATTGCAGCACTGGCACATTTACAGCACTCCGCACAACCCTCAGACATGCTCCCACTACACAATCTCCCAAATGAGGTACCATGGCTCCAGCCTGCAATGCCCCAGACAAGCCAATACCACAGCAAGTCTATACCAGTGGAACATGTGTGCTATAAAAATGCCAACAAACATAACCTAACACTACATAGTGAATCAAATAGTCTATTTTGTTATGAAAAAGTAGTGTCTTTTTTCAAAGGGGTCATGAGAAAGGCATATTGAGATTTACAATTTTTCTGCCAAATCCATTTAAAGTAGATAATTTTCTTTTGCTAAAACAAGTTATTTTGCATAAGATTAATTACATTGTTTTTACCTCTACATTTACTTTCTTTTCGAGAAGTGCTATTCTTTCAAAGCCACTGTTTACTTGCTACAAAAGGAAATCCTTTAACAGCCTTCAGCTCAAAAGGGAAAAATAACTGCTTTTTATTCTCTCCATTTCTTTTTTATATTTAAAGTTTAATTCAGAAGGTTTAAAATAGGCGACATCAAGTTATAACAACCACCAATCAAGTTCGGGGACTAGCCCACCACAATAATGGGGTACAATCATACAAACAAATTTCACCTGTACAATTAAGTTTCACAGACCCTCCAATGATGCCCCAACTCTTACCTTTCACTCAATTGTTTACGAAAACATTTGCCATCCTCAGCTATCCCCCACCTCCTCTAACCCCTCATAGGACTTCCCAAGTAGTAATTTGTGCTCACCTCTGAGGGCTGATCGTGGGATCCAGGACAGCCAACCGCCAAAGAACCACCATTTCATCACACATACTGGCACAAGCATGGGCAGCCACTTCAGATTGTCCATTACTTCGGCCAGTGTGCCCACTGGCACTGCTGTGAGATGCAGATGTGCGCACGCTGTACCACCAACCAGTTATCTGTCGAATAAAAAATAGATAATGAGTGAAGATTGCTCCTTTCTTTAGAGATGGTTTTGATCACCACATTCTTCTTGGCAGTGAAGGAACTTGCTTGAGGATGATTTGATTTCGGAGGTAAACTGATGAATCACTGTTAGGGTGACAGAAAATGTGGTGTCTTCCCATTGTGCTGAGCAGAGTCTGTTATGCTCAACCCATTTTAATGCAGCTTTCTTTGCTTGCCATCCTGTTTGATTCCATTACCTGAAATTGCTGAACCATGCTCACACTCATCAATGTACTAATATGGATACATTACTCACCGTAATCGTATTTCTGATCCTTGTATCTGCTTAGATTCACATGCTGTGCATAGGCCGACATCTAGTGGAAGTATTACAGTTGTTGTTTTCGAAACTCAAAAAGGGACGTTGACAGGGCGTGCCAGTAATACTATCCCTAGTGTGACGTCCACTGTACCCTTGATCTCTCCCTCGTCGAGGTCCCTCAGATTGTCATTTTTCTGACATGGTGTAGCGCGAGTGCAGTTGTATCCAAGCAGATACGTATTAGACAACCTCATAAGCATCCACACGCTTTCTCTCTGAGGGGAGGAAAGGTGGTGGGCGCATGTGAATCTAAGCAGATACAAGCATCAGAAATACGATTACGGTGAGTAATGTATCCCTTCTGAGGCTTGTGGAATCTGCTTAGATCACATGCTCTGCATAGATTAGCGAGCAGTGTTAGAAGTGGTGGGATGTGAGAAGGTCAGTGAGTGAACAGATGTCTTAGAACCTCTCGTCCCACTTGTGTATCTGTCTTGGAATAAGTGTCAATGCAGTAGTGCGGAGTGAAAGTGTGTACTGAACTCCATGTAGCTGCTTTGCAAGTGCTGTCTAGAGGGACATTTGCAATGAAAGCCAGAGTGGTTCCTGTGCTCCTTGTGGAGTGAGCTCTGGGCGTAAATGGCAGTGTCTTGTCTGATGGGGAATAGCACAATTGAATACATCTGACTATACACCTAGAGATGGCATTCTTTGAAATGTGGTCACCTTCTCTGCCTAGCGCTATGGAGGCAAACAGTTGATCTGTTTTTCTTAGCGGTCTGGTCTTGTCAACATAGTAGAGAACCGCTCTCCTCACATCTGGTGTGTGGAGTTTTACCTCAGCTGAGCTGGTGGGTTCCTTGAAGAAAGCAGGTACCTCAGCACACTGGTTTAGGTGAAATTTAGAGATTAATTTAGGGGAGAACCTAGGGTGAGTATGTAAAACCAGCTTGTCTTTGTGTACAACAAAGAAAGGATCCTGCACTGACAATGCTTGTATTTCACTAACTCTTCTTATGGAAGTGATGGCCACTAAGAAGGCAGTCTTATAATTCAGGTGTTTGAGACTAGACCTACGCATCGGCTCGAAAGGGGGTACCATGAGCTTACTGAGTACAACATTGAGATCCCATCCTAGCGGCGGGTTCAAAATTGGAGGGTGGAGTCTCTTTACTCCCTCCATCAATGCTTTGATGACAGGTACCTTCCACCATGAGACCTTATTGTGGGAAGTGGTATAGGCTGACAAAGCCGCCAGGTGGACCTTAAAGGACTTGAATACTAACGCTGCATTTAGCAAGTGGAGCATATAAGTTAGAATGTGGGAAGAAGTACATTCTATGGGGTTCATCTATTTAGACTGGCACCAAATTACAAATCTCCTCCACTTGTCAAAATAAAAGTGCCTAGTGTTGGGCTTTCTTGATTCTTTCAAGACATCCATACATCTTTGTGGCAGATTAAGATGTCCAAACTCTGACCTCAGGAGTCATACTTCCAAGTTCATTGAGTGAGGTTGAGGGTGTACTGTTAGACCCCCGTGCAGAGTGAGAAGATTGTACTGGCAAAGGAGTTTGATGGGATTGCACATCGCCAGTTTGTGCAGATGTGGATACCAGGGTTGCCTTGCCCACATAGGAGCAACTAGATGAGCGTCAAGTGTTCCTTGTGGATCCTGTTCACTACCTTCCTCATTAGCGGCGTTGGGGGATAAAGCATAATCAAAGTCTGGGCATTGTCTGTTTTCGCTTGTAGCAAACAACTCTGTTGTGGGGAAACCCCATAGAGAGAAGAGGTGTTCTACTACCCCTGCGTGTAGTTGCCACTCATGTTCTTCTGGTAGTGGATCTCTGCTCAATGAGTCTGCGAGAGAGTTGAGCTCCCCTGAAACATGCTGTGACGATAGGACTATTTTCAGTTTTAGTGCCCATTTCCAAATTTGTTGCGCAAGCCTGGACAGATTTGGAGAATGTGTGCCCCCCGTTTGTTGATGTAAAACATCGCTGTAGTGCTGTCCGTCAAGATCTGCACAGATTGGTTCGCTAGGGGAGATTTGAACACCTGAAGGGCTTTGAACACTGCCAGTAGTTCTAGCAGATTGATGTGGTTCTGTGCTGCCGTGCGAGACCAGACACCCTGAGCTGTGTGGTGAAGGTAATGAGCCCCCCCCACACAGCTAGCGACACGTCCTTTGTGACAATCGCTTGTATTTCGAGATGGTAGAAGAGTTTCCCCTTCAGCAGAGTTTTCCATGTCCACCAGCGAAAATTTTGTACTAGTGTTGGCGAAACGACCATTGGATCATCCCACTGACCACTCGCCTGAGACCACTCTTTCGCCAACCACTCCTGCATGGGTTGCATGTGCATTCGCGCGGGAGGTACCAGGTAAATGCATCATGCCTAGCAAACGCATCGCTTTGCGCACCCTTATCTGGCTGCCGGCCTGATAATGTGGTATTTGTAGTAACATATTTTGGACTCTTTTCTCTGATGGAAAGACCAACCCCTCTTGTGTGTTTATGACAGCAGCTCCTAGGAACTGTTTGGTTGTGCTTGGCACTAGGCTTGATATTTTCTCGTTGATGGAAAAGCGCAATTGGAAGAGTAGGTTGATGGTTCTATGAATGTTTTGCCTGCAAATCAGGGGGGACTGCAATCAGCCAGTCGTCCAGGTAAGGGTACACTGGGATTGCCTCCTTGTGCAGGTGTGCTGCCACCACCGCCAGTACCTTTGTGAATACCCTTGGAGCGGATGCTAATCCGAAGGGTAGCACTCTGAATTGGTAGTGCTGGTTCGCTATCTTGAAACTCAAGAATCTATGCGCTGGGAACATTGAAATATAAAAATAGGCATCTTTCATATCCAGTGTTGCCATGTAATCCCCCTTTAGTAGAGGGAATACCTCTTGTAGCGTAGTCATGCAGAACCTTTGTGGCTTGACATATTTGTTTGCACAGGGTGCATATCTAATACTGGGCGCATAGTTAGATCTTTTTTTAGCACAAGGAAGTAAGTTGAATAAATTCCCTTGTTTATCTGGTTGGCCGGGACGACTTAGATGGCGTCCTTTAGTAGAAGCGTGTGACTTCCTCGAGGAGTATACGCTGGCGTTCCTTGGAATGGGTCTTTCGTCGTGGGGGGTGGTTCCGGGGTTTCTCGAGGAGCTCTATACAATATCCGCTCCCCTCTGGCCAGTAGGTTTATTGGTCAGTTGGCCCAATGACGTGAGTATCGTATTCTTCTTTGGCCGTCTTTAAGGTGCCCTCGCCAGCCATGCCGAAGAGCACATTGGGCTCAACGAGCATGTTGATAAGGGTAGCCTGCGTCTCTGGTTTAAAACCCAATAAGCGCAACCAAGCGTGACGCTTGATAATAGTCACTTCTGCTATTATCCAGCCTGCGTTGTACGCGGCATCAAGATTGGTTTTTAATAAGCAGCTTGACACTGCTCTGTCTTCTGTGGCCACCTGAGACTTAAGAGGTTGCGGGCTGAAAACAGTAAGGCCGAGACCTTATCCCATTTGTGGCAGTTGTAACTGGCCAACAGGGTAGAATTGTTAGCAATCCTAGTCTGGAATGCTGCAGAGGAGGTTACCTTTCTGCCCATCGTGTAAAGTCTGTTGCTTTCCTTGTCAGGCGGGGCCTCAGAGGAAGCTATGGGAATACCAGCTCTCTTCCTTGTCGTAGTGACAACTAATGAATCGGGCTTCAGTTGCCCTCTGATATACAGCGGGTCAGAAGGGGCAGGTCTAAACAGTTTTTCTATGCAGGGGTTCACTGCCTGCATAAGATTAGGGGTCTCCAGCGATGGCTGTATCTTTCGCTGAATGGACTTGAAGAGAGGGATAAACTGCGTAACAGCCTTCTTATTTCCTAGGATCCTTATCTTGTTGTACCTCCTGAGTCTCTATCTGAAAATGCTCTGCCGCCTTGACGAGCACTTCATTTAGTAGGGGTAGGTTGTCAATGGATGAGTCCATGACCGGGGAATCCTGATCAACAGATGAGTCCATGGGATACATATTTGCCTCAGGGTGAACCTCTGGGTCTTCATCATCCCCGTAATAAGGGTCTGCTGCATCATCCCTGTAATAAGGGTCCGCTGCCTCTTGAATAGAGAGGTCTTCATGGTCAGAGTCCTGGTCATAGAGGTCAATGACTGTGCCTTGCACTGGATTCTCGGGGCGAGACCTCTTAGCAGGGGGTGGAGCAGGGATCTGTAACCCAGAGGGTGCTGTAGTGGGGGGAGAGGAGTGGATACTTTTGAAATAGGCAGGGTCCTTTTCATAGAAGTTGGCCATGAAGGACATCCATCTCATGAACCTGTCTATATCCTCAGCCGACCATTGTGCAGAACTAGGGATTACCAATGGTTGAGAAGGGAGCCCTAAATCTTCATCTGTTGGAAGTAACACAGGTTCTTTGGGCCTAGCCTCTTGAGATTTCTCCCTATGAGGGGTGGGCCTAGCCTCCTGAGATTTCGCTGAGTTTTATCCCTATGAGGGGTCTTAGAGGACTTCTTTTTGGACTATTTCTCCTTACCCTGGCCCCCTGAATCATGTTTCCCTGACTCTTTGGGGCCTAGTACCGTGACTTGACGTAGAACATCGAATTTTGGGTGCAGGCTGAACTGGAGCCTCGCCTGCGGACGATTGGCCCTCGTTGGGAGTTTTTCATGCGACGTCTGTGCCGTCCTTCAACGGCCAGGACCTGTCATGCACCGATCTCGAACAAGAGTGCTCAGAGAACAGAAATTCCACTCACCTTTCCCTGGACGTCGTTATTTGCCGTCCGCTCGACACGTGTGTTGAGTCTCGGCCTTGGGTTGTGTTAGTGGTGGATGAAGCAATAGCGCTTCCGCTGCCGGATGCTGTCCCCATAACAAGGCCGCCGGCCTGTCTTCCGGGGTTGGGGGCCTGCGCTTGGGTAACCGAAGCCACCCAGTCGCCTTCACCTTCAGAAACTGCAGTAATGCTGCCGTCACTGAACGCATCTTCTACTTCCATGGCCTCAAGTTGCCTGGCGTAGTGGGACCAGAGTTTAGCAGATTGGTCCTTCAAATTCTTGGGCTTGAAGAGCCTAAACGCTTGACAAGAACCCTGAACGTGGTCTCTCGAGAGACACAGGTTACAGACTAGGTGTTTATCGACCTACGGAAATTTCCTATTGCACTTGGGGCAAAATTTAAATGGGGTCTTGTCCATAACGGAATGATACAGCAGCTAGGTGAATGTAGTGTAAGAAAAGGGTCATATACATTCTAAAATGACCTACCCCCCTCTCTCCCTACTGTGTGGGCCAAAGCCCGGAGCGGCCTTCCAAGGCTGAAACAGATCCGTTGCGGGAGTCTTCCGACGGTCGTTTTTCTTGTCTTCACCGGCGTCTGATGTGTCGACAGCCGTGATATAAAGTATAGTAAGAATAAACTATTGGTAATTGAAAAATAGTAAATGGCTACAAGCTGAAAGAGGAACTCCGCTATAAGCGTCCATCTAGAATGACGGAAAAAAACAATCTGGGTACAGTGGACGTCACACTAGGGATATTATTACTGGCACGCACTGTCGACCCTTTGAGTTTCAAAAACAACTGTAACACTCTGCAGCTTCCACTAGATGTCGGCCTATGCACAGCATGTGAACTAAGTAGCAGATTCCACAATCCTCAGAAAATTATATATATGTATATATATATATACACACACATTACTCACCGTAATCGTATTTCTGATGCTTGTATCTGCTTAGATTCACATGCTGTGGCAAATTTCTGGGGGTTTTCTGTTTTACCTGTAACCATAACGTCCCTGTAATGTTTGTCCATTGAATTGCATAGGTTTTTACTAGTGTAACTTAACCATAACATCCCTTTAACATCGTATATATATTTCAGAGGCTTGTGGAATCTGCTTAGATCACATGCTGTGCATAGGCCGACATCTAGTGGAAGTTGCAGAGTATTACAGTTTGTTTTTCGAAACTCGAAAATGGGCGTGCCAGTAATACTATCCCTAGTGTGACGTCCACTGTACCCATGATCCCTCACGCGTGTAGGACCCTCAGATTGTATTTTTTCTCACATGAGGTAGCATGAGGAGTAGCGCGTGTACAGATAATTCAAGCAGATAGAAGAACAAGTTACTTTCTTACCTGGTAACGTTCTTTCGATGGGATGGTCCGACGACGTATTCCATATCTATGACATGTAATCACCACAGCTGTGCTGCTTCGGAAACTTTTCCGGCGTCTGCGTCCTGCGTCGATGACGTCGATGCGCCGACATCTAGGACCTCCTCCGACGTCCGACGTCATCCGATGTGATAAGTAGGACGCACGACGCCCGTAGCCTCAGTTGTAGTTTTTTCCCCCAGAACGTGTGACATAAGTCAACTGCCAGTCAGACACAAAGCCTTGCGGAACGCAAGCTGCAATCGCAAAAGAAATTCTGCAGCGGGGAAGGCAGGGCGGGAGCGATATGGAATACGTCGTCGGACCATCCCATCGAAAGAACGTTACCAGGTAAGAAAGTAACTTGTTCTTCGAGGGGATTGGGTCCTCCGACGTATTCCATATCTATGACAGACTCCCAAAGCAGTACCAAAACAAGGAGGAGGGAAAGAATTTAGAAACAAATTTACAATAGCCAATCAAATAGCAGAGCAAAGGACCGCCTTGCCAAAGGCCAGATCCTGCCCTCTGATGGAATCGAGGGAATAATGCCGTACAAATGTATGTACTGAAGCCCAGGTGGCTGCATCACAGATGTTGCGAATAGGAACACCCCTCTGCAGCGCAGTAGATGCAGCCACACCCCTGGTAGAATGGGCCCGCAAGCCAGCCGGTGGGTCCTTACCCGCCAAGCGGTAACACTCCGAGATGGCCAAAATAATCCAGCGGGACAAAGTCTGTTTCGTCACAGCTTGCCCCAAACGCTTACCAGCGTAACCAATAAAGAGTTGATCGTCCACTCTGACCCGGGACATGCGGGAAACATAAAAGCTTAAAGCTCTCCTAGGATCAAGCCTATGGAGCCTCTCCTCTTCCTTACCAGGATGCGGAGGAGGATAGAATGCCGGAAGAACAACCTTCTGGGCCAAATGAAATTCCGTCACAACCTTCGGAAGAAAAGAAGGACGAACTCGAAGGACAACCCTGTCCTTGTGGAAAACAGTGAAGGGTGGCTTAACTGAAAGTGCCTGTAACTCACTCACTCTGCGAGCGGAAGTAACCGCAACTAAAAACACAGTTTTCAGAGTGAACAGCCTCAAAGGGCAAGAATGCAAAGGCTCAAACGGAGCACCCATAAGAAACCTAAGAACAAGGTTTAAATCCCAACCGGGCACCAGGAAAGGTGACGGAGGGAACACATTAGTGAGCCCTTTGAGAAACTGTGAAATTAAAGGGATCTTAAAGTAAGAACACTCATCAGACGAGCGCTTAAAGATGGACAGCGCCGCCAGGTAACCTTTAATGGTACCCACTTGCAAGCCCCTGTGGGCCAAAGAAAGCAAAAAGGACAGAACCATGGGGATGTCACATGCAAAAGGATCCACATTCCGAACTCTGCACCAGTCGCAGAATTTACGCCAACGGCAACGGTACAGAGACTTAGTTGCTGGCCTTCGGGCCGAAAGCAACACCTCCAACACGTCTTCAGGGAGGTCCCAATCCCTATACCTCAACCTTTCAGAAGCCAAGCGTGAAGGTTGAGGGATCTGACCTCTGGATGGAGAACCAGACCCCCCTCCCGTGAGAGCAGATCGTCTCGGTAGGGAAGACGACGTGGAGGGCAGATGGACAAGTCGAGAAGGTCCGGGTACCACGTCCTCCGAGCCCACGCCGGAGCAATGAGGATCATCCGGGAACCGAACTTCCGTAACCTCCGCAGCACTTGCGGGATGACGGGGACTGGAGGAAACGCGTACAGCAGCGGGAACGACCACTCCACCACGAACGCGTCTCCTAAGGCTCCTTTTGGAGGAAATTCCCGCGAGCAAAACCTTTCGCACTTCCGGTTGACACTGGAGGCGAAGAGATCCACTTGAGGGGTCCCCCAAAGGGCGAAGATCACCAGGAGAATCTCCTGAGCCAACTCCCACTCGTGAGAGATCGTGCTCTGCCTGCTCAGAGCGTCCGCCGTCACGTTTTCGACTCCGGCCAGATGAACTGCCGAGATCGAAACTTCCTGCTGGATGGCCCAGAACTCGAGCTGCATCGCCTCCCTGCACAGAGGAAGTGACCCTGCCCCCCCCTTTTTGTTGAGGTAGTGCATGGCCACTGTGTTGTCCGTCAGGATCAGGACATTCTTTCCTCGCACAGTCGGCAGAAAAGCCTTCAGGGCTAGCCTGACGGCCCTCAGCTCCAACAGATTGATATGGAGTCTGGACTCCGACGGAGACCAACGACCGCTGACTGTCAGCCCGTTGGCATGAGCTCCCCATCCCGTGAGGGATGCATCCGTCACGATCGTCACCTCCGGCCAGGGAAGCCAAAATGGAGCCCCCTTCATCAAGTTGCCTTCGACGGCCCACCACAGAAGGTCCCGGGCGATCGAGGGCGGCACCTGAATCGGGTCCGACATCCTGCCGGAGGACTGTGACCATTGCATCTTGAGTGCCCACTGCAAAGATCTCATTCGCAGGCGAGCCTCTGGCACCAGAAGAATGCAGGATGCCATGAGGCCGAGCAACCTCAAGAACTCGAACGCTGGGAGCGTCTGGGCATGCTGAAACTTGCGCACCATCTGCTGAATGTGAAGAGCCCTCACCTGGGGAGGAAAACACTGCCCCAGGGAAGTGTCGAGCACTGCTCCGATGTACCCGAGCCTCTGCGTTGGCGTCAAATGGGACTTCTTTAAATTGAGGGAGAAGCCCAGCCTGTGAAGGGAGTGGCAGGTGACGGACAGATGATCCAGGACTTGCTCGGGAGAGCTCCCCCTGATCAACCAATCGTCCAGGTAGGGGTAGACGTGAATCCCCCCTTGCCTGAGATGCGCTGCCACCACCACCATGAGCTTGGTGAAAACCCTCGGGGCGGAGGTCAATCCGAACGGCAGGACCCGAAACTGAAAGTGCGAGTCGCCAACCGCGAACCTCAGGTACTTCTTGTGCTTGGGATGGATCGGCACATGGAAGTAAGCATCCTTGAGGTCGAGTGACACCAACCAGTCCTGAAGCTGAAGGGCCTGGAGGACTTGAGAGAGAGTAACCATCTTGAACTTGTCCTTCCTGAGGAGTTTGTTCAAACCGCGCAAGTCCATGATGGGTCTCAATCCCCCGTATTTCTTGGAAATCAAAAAATAAGGGGAATACCATCCCTTGTTCCTCTCCGCTACAGGCACCAGTTCTATAGCGCCTTTCTCCAGCAGGGCTTGAATTTCCTGTGCAAGGAGCGGATCCGGACACTTCAAAGAGAGGTTCCCCGGTGGATTGTCGCGAGGCCTGTGCCGAAAGGGAAGACAGTAGCCGTGGGCTATGATCTCCAGAACCCACACATCTGAAGTAATGGCTTGCCACTCTACAAGATGCTGCGTCAGCTTTCCCCAACCGGCGAACCATGGGACATGGCCTCATGACTGAGTAGGAGCGGCTGCGGCGTTACCTGAGGGCAAAGAGGCAACTGCCCGAGCGGCCTTGGCACCACGGGTACCCTGTCGTCCACCTCTGGTACCCCTGCGCTGGCCTCTTTGACTGCCAGCCCCTCTCGCTTTACTGAAGGACGAGTAAAAGCGAAAGGAACCACCCCTCCACTGCTGTCCCCTAGGACGAAAAGGCGGAGGTTGGCGAACTGCAGCGCCCAACGACTTCGCTGCAGCTTTTGAGGTCTGCAACCTCTCAAGGCTCTCGTCAGCCTTGCTGCCAAAAAGGTGTTCACCGTCAAAGGGCATGTTGAGGAGCCGGGACTGCACATCAGGAGCAAACCCCGACTTCCGCAACCACGCAAACCTGCGTATCACGGTGCTCGCCGCCATGGACCTACTGACGCATTCAGCCAAGTCCAGACCCGACTGAACGGACTCACACATGGCATCCTTACCATCCTGGACCATAGCAAGGAAACCATCCCGTTCATCCCCTTCGGGAATATGTTCAGCCGCTAACGCAACACAGTTCCACAGAGTGTGCGTGAAACGTGACAAGGCACAAATGGAGTTGGCCGCCTGAAGCGCCATACCACCAGAAGAAAACACTTTCTTCGCCCAGCCATCAAAACGCTTGTCGTCCCTATCAGGAGGGATGGTAGGGTACGACGCCTGCTTTGCCGGGGCCGCCTGCACCACCAAACGTTCCGGAGTGGGGTGCCTGGTCAAGTAGCAGGGGTCGCTACTTGCTGGACGGTATTTACGCGACAAGGACTTGCCCACCGCCGGGAGACTCTCCGGAGCAGTCCAAGCCGCCGCCACCCTTCTCTGTAAAGCCATATGGAACGGCAGTACCGGGTCAGTTGGGGGACCAACATCCAGGATGTCCGTCAGGTCATCCTGCACAAACTCCCCTGGGGGAGCAGACCATCCCAGATACTCAGAAACCCTAGCCATAAGGCGCCGGTACGAGGAATCGGCATGGGAGCCAGGCTCAGGCCTACAAAATTCCACCTCCGGAGAGGTGTCCAGTCCACTGGCATCATGCAGAGACTGCCTCAAATCGTCAAACTGACTATGGCCCGAGACAATGTCATCTGGCACCTGACGAGGAACCAGGCCATCAGAATCCTCATCCGCCTCTGAAATATATTCCAGGTGGCGAAAAGAAGGCACCCGAGAGTGCCTGCTCTTAGCCAGAGCCTTCCTAGGGGGTACACCCGAGACACGGGGCACCTCCGACACGAAAGGCGTCGATGGCGTCGAGCGAATCGGCGCCGCCGTCGAGAAAACCGGCAACGGCGCCGAGAGGATCGGCGTCGACGTCGAGGAAATCGGCGTCGACGTCAGATGCAGCGCCTCCAGTATCGGCGGGGTCGACACAGCCCTCGAAGCCGGAGCCCCGAGCATGTCCCTCGACGACCTGACCGTCGACGGCTTCGACGACTTCCTCGGAGCCGGAGCCTCGAGAAAGCCTGTCGACGCCCTCGACGCCTCAGACGTCGATGTCTTCCTCGAAGACATCACAGGTGCACACGGTCTCGATCGCGTCGAGGACCGGGACCTGGAACGGGTACGGCGAGAACGAGCCTCCTTGTCTGAACGGGACCTCTCCCGTGACTCGTGCCGACCACTCTTGCGAGCGGTGGCTCTCGACCTCTCACGGCCGACCCCACTCGGGGGCGCGGACGGTTGAGTACCCTGCGACTCAAGAATCGCCAACATCTTCTTCCCGAAGGAAGCCCATTCCTCCGGCGTCGCACGGCTGGTGGGGTAACCGACGTGCCGGGCAGAGTCCTCTGAAGAGGACCTGGAAGGCGACCGGTGTCGGCGCTTCCGAGAATGCCTCGAAGAGGCTGAGGAGTGGCGAGACCGACTCCTAGAAGAAGACCGACGAGACTTCCGACGAAGACGCGGAGAGTCACCCCTCGAATCATCCGTCGAAAGCCCCGCCGACTTCGATTTCCGGGGCTTGGACACCCGACCTACCGACAATTTCTTCTTACGCTCGCGTAAGGCCTTGGACGTGAGCGACTGGCAGTCGATACAGTCATCCGTGTCGTGGGCCTCCCCGAGGCACCAGAGGCAGGCGTCGTGCGAGTCAGTCACCGACATCTTGGACCCACACTCCCCGCACTTCTTAAAGCCCGGACGCGGGGTTGAAGACGAAGTGGAAGACATCGCCGAAGGAAATTCACAAACGAACAGGTTCGAAGAACCAGAAAGAACAGAACTCCAAAGAGTCGAGGCTTAGAACCGAGAAACACGAAGCAACACGTTCGCGGAAAAAACGGAACTGAGGCTACGGGCGTCGTGCGTCCTACTTATCACATCGGATGATGTCGGACGTCGGAGGAGGTCCTAGACGTCGGCGCATCGACGTCATCGACGCAGGACGCAGACGCCGGAAAAGTTTCCGAAGCAGCACAGCTGTGGTGATTACATGTCATAGATATGGAATACGTCGGAGGACCCAATCCCCTCGAAAGAAAGGTAAGACTACAAGCATCCATGTAACTTCTCTCAGAGGGGAGGAAGGGTGGGTCGCACGTGAATCTAAGCAGATACAAGCATCAGAAATACGGTGAGTAATGTATCCCTTCTGAGGCTTGTGGAATCTGCTTAGATCACATGCTGTGCATAGATTAGCGAGCAGTACCTGAAGAAGGAGATGGGATGTGAGAAGGGTCATGAGCAAATAAATGTCTTAGAACCGCTTTTCCCACTTGTGTATCTGTCTTGCAATGGGTGTCAATGCAGTAGTGCTGAGTAAACGTGTGAATAGAGCTCCAAGTAGCTGCTTTGCAAATGGTGTCAAGGGGTACATTTGCAATGAAAGCCAGAGTGGCCCCAATGCCTCTTGTAGAGTGGGGTCTTGGCGTGAAAGGCAGAGTTTTTCAGAAAGGGAGTAACACAGCTGGATACAGTTAATAATCCACTTAGAGATTGCACCTTTAGAGACGTGATCCCCCTCTCTGCTTGTAGTTACGAGACAAACAGTTGGTCTGTTTTCCTTAGCGGTCTGGTCTTGTTTACATAGTAGAGGACCGCCAAACGCACATCTAGGGTGTGTAGTTTCACCACAGCCGAGATTTGTGGGTTTTGGAAGAAAGCCGGAAGCTCGATGGACTGGTTCACGTGGAATTTGGAAATAAACTTAAGTGAGAACCTAGGGTGTGTACTCAAAACCTGTTTATCCTTGTGAACTGTAAAGAAAGGATCCTGCACTGACAGAGCCTGAATTTCACTAGCCCGTCTTATGGATGTAATAGCTACTAAGAAGGCTGTCTTATAGGTCAGGTGTTCGAGACTGCTTTTATGAATGGGTTTGAATGGGGGGCCCATGAGTTTAGCTAGCACCACATTAAGGTCCCACCCTGGTGGTGGGTTTGAAATAGGAGGGTGAAGTCTCTTTACTCCTTCCATGAAGGCTTTAACCACTGGAACTTTCCACCACGACACCTTGTTATGGGAGGTGGTGTATGTTGCCAGAGCTGCCAGATGCACCTTCAGCGAGTTAAAAACCAGTCCTGCATCCAGCAGGTGGAGCATGTATGTAACAATAGTTGAAGGAGTGCAATCAACTGGGTTGATTTGTCTATTCTGGCACCAGATAACGAATCTCTTCCACAGCAGTGCCTCGTGTTAGGCTTCCTAGATTCTTTTAGGATGTCCATACATCTTTGAGGTAAATTTAGATGTCCAAACTCTATGACCTCAGGAGCCATGCTGGTAGGTTCATTGAGCTGGGTAGAGGATGTACTGTTTGACCTTGATGCTGTGACAGTAGGTTGTACCAGCCCGGGAGTTTGATGGGTTTGCACGTCGCTAGTCTGCGTAAGTGTGGGAACCACGGTTGTCTCGCCCACATGGGAGCAACTAGGACGAGCGTCATCGATTCCCTGTTCATCTTGTTCACCACCTTCCTGATGAGGAGTTGGTGGAAAATCATATGCAAACATTCCTGACCAGTTCATCCACAGGGGGTTCCCCCCTGGGATCCTGGTTGTGGGAATTTGGACGCGAATCTTGGGCATTGTCTGTTTTCGCTTGTGGCGAATAGGTCTATGGTGGGGGAACCCTACTGAGAGAAGAGATCTTCTACGATTTCTCTGTGTAGACACCATTCATGCTCCTCTGGGAGGGGTTCTCTGCTTAGTGCAATTGCTAGAGAATTGAGATCCCCTGGAACATGTTGCGATGACAGGAAGATGTTCCGTTTGATTGCCCATGTCCAAATTTTCTGGGCAAGTTTGGACAGATTTGGCGAACAAGTCCCTCCCTGCTTGTTTATGTAAAACATGGCTGTAGTGCTGTCCGTCCGGATCTGCACTGACAGATTCAGCAGGTAGGGTTCAAACGCTTGAAGCGCTCTGAATACTGCCAGAAGCCCTAGCAGGTTGATGTGATTCTTGGCCACTGAGTGAGACCCGAGACCCTGAGCTCTGTGGTGGAGGAGGTGAGCTCCCTACCCTGTCAGGCATGCATCGGTTGTGACTACCGTCTGTATCTCGGGATCGTAAAAGGGTTTCCCCTTGGACAGATTTTCTCTTGTCCACCAGTGAAGGCTTTGTACCAATGTTGGCAAAATGACCACTAGATCGTCCCACTGACCACTTGCCTGAGACCACTGTTTCGCCAACCATTCCTGCATGGAACGCAGGCGCACGTGGGGGACCAGGTAAATACATGACGCCATCATGCCTAGCAAACGCATTGCTTTGCGTACCGTTATCTGACGACCGGCCTGATATTGAGGAATTTGCAGTAGTATATTCTGAATTCTCTCCTCTGATGGAAAGGTCAACCCCTCTTGTGTGTCTAGGATAGCTCCTAGGAATGTTTGGAGGTGCTTGGCACCAGACTTCACTTTTTCTTGTTTATTGAGAAACCCAATTCGAAGAGGAGGTCGATTGTTCTTTGAATGTTCGTTCTGCAAATCGCTGGGGTTTCCCCCGTGATGAGCCAGTCGTCCAGGTAAGGGTACACTGGGATTGCCTCCCTGCGTAGGTGTGCTGCCGCCACCGCCAGTACCTTGTTGAATACCCTTTGAGCCGACGCTATTCCGAAGGGCAGTACCTTGAACTGGTAGTGCCGACTGTCCACCTTGAAGCGCAAGTATTTTCTGTGCGCTGGGAACATGGAAATATGAAAATAGGCATCTTTCATGTCCAATGTTGCCATGTAGTCCCCCTTTTTTAGGAGGGGGATTACCTCTTGGAGACTAGTCATGCGAAACCTTTGGGGCTTGACATATTTGTTTGCAGGCCGTAAGTCTAATACTGGGCGCATTGTTAAATCTTTCTTTGGTACAAGGAAGTAAGTTGAATCAATACCCTCGTTTACCCGGTGTCCAGGGACGAGTTCGATCGCGTCCTTTGCTAGCAGATCGACGATCTCCTCGAGGAGGATTCTTTGGTGGTCTAGAGAATGTGTTCTTTGTCGTGGAGGGTAGTTTCGGGGACACTAACAGTTCTATGCAGTATCCTGCGGACACTGTGGACAGCACCCATCTGTCTGATGTGATCCCTTCCCAAGCTTGGGTGAAGGAAGTTGGAAATGCGTCCTCCTACTGGGGATGCGTGAGAAGGGACCCTGAACGGAGCATCACTGTTTTGGTGGAGGCGTGCCGCCGCCTCTACTGGGGCTGCCTCTACCTTTACCCCGTCCTCTTATTCCCTCTGCTATAACCTTGGGTAGACTGTTGGTTATTGTTCCACTGCGTACCCTGGCCCTGGGAATAGTTTAACCCTCTTTGGGAATTTTGTCCGCGTGTGCAGCGAAAATTTCCATTACCCCTTTGATTAGGGGGTTTGGTGGTTAGTTGACCTAGGGACTTGAGTGTTTCATACTCGTCCTTGGCATTTTTCAGCGCATCCTCGACCGCCTTACTGAACAATAGATCTGGCTCCACCGGTTTGTCTAAAAATGATGCTTGTGTTTCGGCCTTGAATCCAGACTGCCGTAACCAAGCGTGTCTCTTGATAACAGTACCCTCTGCTATCAATCTACCGGCATTATCTGCGGCATCAAAGGTTGCCTTTAAAATGCAACTGGATACGACTCTTCCTTCCGCTGAGACTCGTGCCAATTGCCGCTTTAGGGGCTCTGGGGCAGAATCTATGAGTGCCGTGACTTCCTCCCACTGGTGGCAGTTATAACTCGCCAGTAGGGTGGTGGAGTTGGCGATTCTTGCTTGGTAGGCGGAAGTGGAGGCAACCTTTCTGCCGAACCCATAGATTTTCTTGCTCTCCTTGTCGGGAGGAGCTTCTGATAAGGGTGTTCCTGCCCTTATGCGGGTGTTTGTAACGACTAGGGAGTCCTGTTTCATATGCCCTCTTATATACAGTGGGTCTGATTGGGCTGCCCTGAACAGCTTCTTAATCCTGGGGTTGACTGCCCTGGTGAGATTGGGGTTTACCAGTGAAGGGTCTATTCTTCTTTGGATGGACTTAAGGATAGGGATGGCCTGCGCAACACGTCTCCTTTCTCCCACCAACTCTTCGGCAAAATCTCTTTCCTCTTGAGCACCCTGGGTGTCAATGTGGAAGTGGTTTGCTGCTCTAGATAGTACTTCATTTAGGAGGGGCTGGTTGTCGACAGGGGAGTCGGTAACCAGTGGTTCTTTATCTACCAGGGAATCTACCCTGTATATTTCTGGGTCGTCCTCTTCCTCCTCTTGTTCCTCAACGTCCCCATAGTAGCCTGTCCCAGTCTGTACTTCCAACATGCCCAAATCTGTATCCTCACAAAGGGAAGGATCTTCTTGTTCCTGAGAATAAGGGTCAATGTGGAAGGGATCTGAAGACCGTGTTGTTTCGAACCAGGACTTTTTACTTGGGGGGAAAGGATCCTTGGAGCCTGAGGGTGCTGACCCGTCGGGGTTATACGCAAGAAAATGTTCGGGATTTTTAGAATAGAAATCTGCCAATGATGACATTCTTGACATGACTCTCTATGTCCTCACTGGACCACTCTCTTGAACTGGGAATGACTCTGCCTGGGGAGAGTTTCCCTGTATCATCTATAATAGAGGTGTGAGACCTGTCTGTCTGAGTGGAGTGGAGTGGAATGTTTCTGCGGTGTGGAAGAAGGCTGAGACTGCTTGCTCTGTTGTTTTGCCCCCTCCCCGTGGCTGGAAGAGTGTTTGCCCTGCTTCTTTGGGCCTTCGGAGCTTTTCGACACCTGGTGTCGAGCTTCGGTAGTGGTGGTACCATCCTTCGACTGTGTAGGTTGGGATTCAGGAATGGGCGTTACTTGTACTGACGCCGACTCCTGGAGTGCGGTCTGGGGATGGAGGTCGGTTTCGTCTTCCGACGATCGAACCTCTATTACCTTGGGGAGCGAGGCACTTTTGGCAATAGTGGATGATTGCCTGGCATCATGCGGCGATCTAGATCGCGAACGCCAAGAGGACGCCGATTCGGACGGTTCCCTATGTGCCTCTTTCCGAGAGCTCGACGTGCGCGTCTAGTCTCGGTGGGACTTCGTGTGTTTGGAAGTGCTGTGGGTTGCACTTGCGTCGCCGGGGGTCTTCCCCATAGCCGCCCTGCCGGACGACCTTCCAAGGTCGGGGACCTGCGCCTGGCTGTCTTTCGACACCGTGTTGCCCTCGCCGTCCGAAAGTACGGCGTCGCTGAAGGCAACCTCCGTGGCCATGGCCTCTTGACGCCTGGCATGGTGGGCCCAACGCTTGGTGGAACGGTCTTTTAGTGTTTTAAGTTTGAACCTACTACATGCTCTGCAATTTGCCTCGGGGTGATCCCTTGGCAAGCAGAGATTGCACGTGGCGTGTCTGTCAACCCAAGGATACTTGCGGTTGCACTTTGGGCAAAATTGGAAAGGGGTACCCTCCATACGCACCTTGAGGCAGCGGGCTGGTAAGTGTAGGAATATATATAAGAAAATATATAAGAGTGTAGAGTATGTCCAACCCCCACTCTCCCTACTTGTAGGGCAGAGGCCAGAGGCCTTCCGAGGCCCGGGCAGAGGCCAGAGGCCTTCCTAGGCCCACTCCATCATGAAGCTCTCGACGGTCGCCTTCTTCTCCGGTTCGGCGTCGAGTGTCGAATTTCGGTGGCTCAACGTTAGGGTGGAGAAAAAGGGGGAAATAACAATATTTTTCAAAGTATGGCTAATGCCAGGGAACTCGGCTGAATGCTTCCAACCAGTATGGCGGAAAAAAACAATCTGAGGGTCCTACACGCGTGAGGGATCATGGGTACAGTGGACGTCACACTAGGGATAGTATTACTGGCACGCCCTGTGTCGACGCCCATTTTCGAGTTTCGAAAAACAAACTGTAATGCTCCGCAACTTCCACTAGATATCGGCCTATGCACAGCATGTGATCTAAGCAGATTCCACAAGCCTCTGAAATAAATATATATATATATTCACTGACAAACGATGTTAAAGGGATGTTATGGTTAAGTTACACTAGTAAAAACCTATGCAATTCAATGGACAAACGTTACAGGGACGTTATGGTTACAGGTAAAACAGAAAACCCCCTGAAATTTGCCAATTATGGTACGCTAAGTAACCATCACACAGGGCAAAAGCATAGGGTATGCAGCGTAATGGAATGAACCAACAAGAGAAGTAACATCTGCCTTCAACAATCTTACCGCACACCTGCTTCACATTCCAACAAAGGACGAAAAGGTAGAGTTAGGGACGACAACTACTGAGAGCAGAACGCAAGCTCAACATAGTAAGTACACTAAAGTTTATGTTGCAATTGCACAGGTCCCGTAGTGTACAATAGAAGGAAAGCATAATGTTTTCTTTTTGTGCGCAGCAATGGCAACCACACTAGAATGGCTGGAAGAGAAGTTTCTGCACGAAAAATGTAATGAGGATGATCACCCCATTGGTAGGCACTGCAGTGTCAAAAGGGAAAGAATTACTGCAAGTGCAAGCCCCTAGAATGGCTGGAGGAGAATTTCCTGCATGACAAAATGAGTGACCATAGTAACCCCACAGGTAGGGAACACAGTGTGAAAAGTAACACAATTACAATATATTGCTTCATGAATACTAAACACATTTGTTTTTCGTTAACAGAACATACAGGAATACAAAGGAGTACACCAGAAGCAGCACCTCTTCCACAGCAACATATGGAAACAGAAACTGAAGGAAATGCTGTAAATATGAAAGTAGACCACCTGGACGCCAAAATGGATGAATTGCTGAACAATTTTGCCGCCATTAAATCATTTTGTACAAGAACATATTATGGAGAAAATAAAATACCACTGCCCCACCTGCACATGCCCTCCTTCCCCATTTCCCGGCCCCCCATCCCTGCAAATTGCATGTCATGAGAGACGCTTCAATGAGACCTCAATCCCTTCCTCCCCTCACCACCAACTTGTGGAAATGCTGAAATCCCCAGTATATGTACCCGTTTCTGGCCCCCCTTCCCTTTCCAAATAATGGCTATGAACGTGTGGAAATAAACGTTCATAAGTAAATTGTTACTGAATTTATATGTGCTCTATAACTCTGAAAGGCACAGCACTAAATGATTTGGCAACAGTACCACCAAAACAATTGAAATCAGCTCATACTACATCAACAGCACAGACAAAAGGAGTAAAAAAGACAAGACCTACCCAAATCCACACACAAAAAAGTGCCTCTTCAAAAACACCACGCACCCTTCCATCAAAGTACTCAGACACAGAAGGAACTGGTCCATTCAAACGTTCTAATACAACAGGTGTTCATTGCTATCCAAATGTCACAATAAATGTTCTAATCCAAATGCCAGCAATTGGGGAAAACATTTATTTAAATGGCGCAGACCAGTTGTGTTTACAAATGTTCGTCCTTCACAGAAATGCAGTAATTAATCCTGACAACATTTACAGTGTCTCAGGAGTAAGGCAAGAATTGCACTACTGTGCTGGAATGGTGAAATTCACGTTAAACCGACAAGCAGATCCACAGGAATTTCTAATGTACCTACTACAAATACTGGAAAGGGAAAACATACTCATAAATTCAATCTTTCACATTTCCTACATGTGGAAACATACATGCAGTCTCTGCAACCATCTCATTCAGGAGCAAGGCCCCCAACAAATGCTTTGTGTATGTAGCAATACCTAACTGTGAGTCCATTCCATTTCAGCAACTGGTGCACAATGCAAACTACAGCATAATGTGTACATCGTGCAATTCTGATAATCGGTTGATGATACATATACTCCCACATAGTCAATATGTAATTGTAATGCTCTTATGATACAATGCTGATGGAACCAAAAACAACTGCAAACTTACTGCCTTCACACATGGCCAGGTATCACTTGGCAAGAAAACCTTCACAACAGTAG
Source organism: Ambystoma mexicanum (assembly GCF_040938575.1). Taxonomy (NCBI): domain Eukaryota; kingdom Metazoa; phylum Chordata; class Amphibia; order Caudata; family Ambystomatidae; genus Ambystoma; species Ambystoma mexicanum. Next base: position 811,847,857 of record NC_090929.1, read on the forward strand.
CCACAATCTACCACACAGGCGACACAACCAGTGGAGGCCACTATACAACATACATTAGAAAGCTATGCTCATGGTGGGAATGCAATGATGGTGCCATCATTCCAAAGCAGAGATTACCTGCAAATCTTGCAAATGCCTACTTAATATTCTTGAAGCCAAAATTTAGTAATTGACGTACAAAACTACTATACCTTACTCCCCAGCACCAACCAGTACCCTTGTAAAGCCACAAATAAAGAATTATCTTCCACACTGTCGCCCTAAAGCAAGTTAGCATACAGCACGCATTCAAGAAATGCATTACAGTGTGTGTGTTGGATAATTTTATCCCCAATGAACCCAATGAGTACACTCAGACAAACAATACGTGTACACAAATGACAGTAGCACTATTTTCCGCATGATAATTAAAAAAGAAAGCACTAAGTATGAGCCTTCAAAACTATCGTCAGTAACCTCTGAAATCACCAAGTACGCAAATGAGTCACTGCCTCTCTAAGAATATGCATACAAATGCTATAGATATGGAACTATCACTACGTAAACCCATAGTGGTACACCACCACTTCAGAATGTACACAGATGTGAAAGTAGCAACACAAATGCACGAGCTTGTAAACCTACCCTACAGGAATGGGACCCTGTAAAGAGTTAGAATACGCCACCTGGTATGTAACTGCAACCATAATACTACAATGTTATTTGCAGCATTACAACAACCCAACTCAACCTTCAACAAACACTATGCTACAAACATTTCCTCCACCACTTCCAAAGTATGAGCAGTTACAGTACGCCAACAGGTACTTAACTACCTTCACAATTCTGCAGTAGCACAGTACAATGCCATAATACTTGCAAAACTGTAACGCTTACCTCTGGTGCCCTAGAGGAGTGCCTGGTCCAGACTGCTCTGACGTGTTGCCCCCTCCCTCGGGTTATCTGTGCACTGAAGAATACCCCAGCCACTCTCTTCCCCAGCGTTCTGCCGGTGGCTTAACCTCCAGAGGACCGTGAGGCTGGGAGGGACTTAGATAAACTTGGTTCCTCTGGAAAATGGTGTTTGGGGGGTCTGGATAACTGAAAGGTAAGTATGTATTTAGTATTGGTTTTTATTGCTTTCTCTCCCTCCTCCCGCCTCTCCCCTTCCCTGAGGTAGCTGGCTGGTGCGTCGCGGCTTTTGCTCACCATAATGAACTGAGGACTAAAGGTATCCGACTCCAGTTACTTCACTGAAGACTAGTGGTCCAGACCAGCTGCGACGCACTGTATACGGATGATGAGCATGTGAGTTGTAGTGAAGCCTTATTCTAGATCTTGGCCACTTCTCAATGTGAAACATAGCTGGTATGTACAATGTCTTTGTTGATGCGTTGAATATTAATAGTCTCTTTATTTCATCACTTCTAGGCGAAACACTGGCAAGCTGTCTGGACTCAGAGCGGAGCGAAGAAGCTGGAATTTGTATGCAAGTGAGTCTGAGTTAAACCTGGTACGGGAACTGGGAAGTACGTAATATTTCAGTCTCTTACTATATATTTTCTGATTTCAGGTTCCCACGAGCTGTGATTACTGTGGACTGCAGACGAAGGACTGGAGACACCGGGTTACTAGGATGGGACGCTACAAGTCTACTGAGGTCAAGGTGAGGATCAAGACCGGACACGAAGCAGGAGTCGGCCGGGGCAAGAAGTTCTTCAATTCCGGGTGATAATGCTGCATTGCGTAGGTGCCGATCGCATGTGAAAAATAAACAGGAGTGGCAATGTAAAGACCGTGGGGCGGGGGGTTCTGTACTTCCGCTCTCCATTTGGTAGAGGAGAGACACAGAGACCCCTGCCAAGATTCTCTATTACGGTAGCAATGGACGAGCAATCAAGGCCTAGCTTCTCAGGAGGTGATGCGAGCTGGTTCTTAAGTACAGTGTAGTCCCCAAGCACCCACAAAGGAATGTCCACACACTGTATTGGTTAAAACAAAGTCTTTATATCATTAATATTCAAAGTCATATACATGATCACGATAACTCACTTTGTACTCCGGAAATCAACAATGGTAAATATGTACAATTCTAAAGTGGTACCACTAACATTATTAGATCTCATTAAAGTGCATACGGTCAGAATGACACACAGATCAAAATAAAGAGGGAACCAGCAGTAGAGAGGAAGGAAAGCAAGATGGTTGAGTAATTGGAAGAACACTGGCCCTGTACCAGTAGACACAGTTATGTGTGGAGATCCCCCCACCCCCCACCTGGGCAACCTGTAGAAGAAAGATACAAGACCAGTCCATATATTGTTCAAACTAGACTTTCCCCAATAGTTCTGCAACCCCAAAGTACCTTGGCGTTGTAGCGTTCCGCGTCGGGGAAATCGACAACCCTTCTCAGGTGCCCTCCCTTTAAGGCAGGAATCACGGGTCGAACGTCCGACTGAGAACAGTTCGAGCTACGACAGTGAAGTGTCCGTGTCGTTCCTAGCGGTGCTCGTTGACGGGGAAGCATAAACGTCCTGCAAGAAAGAGGCGTGTGGGGCACCTCGGTGTCAATAGTTCTGGACCGCAAAGAGTTGAAGAACTGTGGCCCAGCAAGGGCGTCGAGTCGTCGGCGTCTCTGTGATCTTTGGGTGGCGGGAAGCACACCGGTGGATGCTACTCGGCGCATCGACATTCAGGCCTTTTCCGGCAGGATACAGTGGCGACGATGCAGATGAGAGCGTCCTTGGATCAATGAAGTTATTAGGCAACAGGAGTACGGCGCCTCCAGTCGCCGACAGTGGTGGACAACAGTCTGGGCGCTTCTCCTTGGAGTTCCGCAGCAATCCCCGTATCGGGTCGGCAGCCTGTCGAAGGTCTGTGTACCAGAGAGTTTAGGCAAAGATCAGCTGTGCACGATGGTCCCCCGTAGCTCGGGAAGAGGGCGCCTTACCAGGTCCTCTCTGGGTCAGTCCTTGGAGGCACAGCAGCTTTCAGATTGTGAAGGAGAGCAACAGCAATACTTCTCATCCAGCAGGGCTCAAGGTTAAGCTTCAGTTACTCCAGTTACTCGTCGTAGTGGACTTCAGCTTCCGAACACCATTCCTAGCAATGAGAGGTCCCCAGATATACTGTTGATCTCCCATTCATTCCGCTGGCTCACACTCAAGCATCCAATCACTACTACGGGCATTCATGCAGGCAGGCAATCAGGCACGCAAGGTATTCAGGCCATTCACTTCTCTCCAGACACTCACAACAAGTTATGTGTATTGGGACAAGTACCGAGCCATTCAACACTCCAAGCTATATTCATAGCGGTTTCGGGCAGGGAGGTCTCAACCATTGTGTCAAACACCAGATACTAGACGGCCACAACATAGATTGCATATTCGTCACACACTCCATTCACCCAGGTCCCATCCACAGGCGTACCAACAACATACGGTCGTTGAGAAGGCTCCAGCCAGTCTGGTCGGCACTTCCCCCACACTACCATATACGGACCTTTCACCCAACAGCCAGTCAGGGGGAAGGGACAGAGGCAGGGCTTCCCGGGACTTCGGGAAGATCAAGGTAACAGGTGATGGAAGGCAAGAGGCCACGGAGGCCATTTTGTCTCCATCAGGAATCTACCGATTCCAATGACAGGCCTGGGCATCCCAAAATGGAGAATGCTCAGGGCACCAGTCATTTCAGCACGGAGCTGCCACCAGCCCGTACGCTGCTCTATGGGTCAAACACAGGTGCCCAAAAAACATACACTAGGGGCACAGGGCTGTACCCTTGCCCTTGGGTGCCATAAGGGTATCCCACAGGTCTGTTCACCAAACCAAAAGAGAGCTGCACCGCCAGGAGTCCCACATGAACTCCTGCACGGAAAACACGACAGAACACACAATAAAAAGCAGTAAAGAACAAGGATACAGAGCCCCTGTCCCTCCGATGCATTTCCAGCATCCCAGGCAAGCGTAATACTGCTCTGTTAGGAAGCAGACCAAACGCTAAGCGCAGGGTGTGGTTTTATAGCTGCGGACCGTGCCCCGACAGCACTAGACCACCAAGGATGTCAGATCCATGTATCTATCCAGTGCTATATTGGGTTCGTCTTTGGCAGCCATGTTGGGATGGGTTACCGCCTTGTTCCATATAAGCCTCCGCCAGCCAGCCATCCCACAAACACATCGTCTACCTACACTGTCATGGGGGGAGATTCTCCTGGCCCTGACCCATCTGCCTTGTACCCACACTGGAATCGGGACAGCACTCCCCTACAAAGATCCCCCCCAAGGAGGGCAGACCCAGGTCCTGGCTTCGTGGAATGATTATGGTGGAAACGGGCTAACAAACTGGGTGCACAAATGTTTTCTACTGGGTCCCAAGTCGGATCTAAACCGCTGTACCCTTTCCAAGCGACCAGGTAATGTAATTTTCGTCTAATAATCTTGCAATCTAAGATGTACCGTACCTCACACTCTTTCTCCCCATTTAGAATTTCTACTGGAGGATTAGACATGGAGTTTCGTGTGCCGGGGTGTACTAGTTTAAGTAACGATGCATGGAAAACAGGGTGTATCTTTAATGGCAGGGGTAGCCCCAGTTTAAGTGCAACAGGGTTAATGATGGCTGTTATGGGGTAGGGACCAATGAATTTTGGGTGAAACCTTTTGGGGCCTTTTAACCAAATATGTTTGGTGGAGAGCCAGACTTGGTCGCCGACTTGATAAACTGGTGCATTTCTTCTTTGCTCATCGACAACATGTTTCTGATCAGCTTTGCCATCGTGCAGGGTTCTGGTGGCTTTTCTTAAAAGTTTCTCTGATACTAGTATGCAAAGACGTTACAGCTAGCATTTCCAAAGCAATAGTGGGATCGAGAGCTGTGGTACGTGGATCCCTTGCATGTAGAAAGTAGAAGGGTGAAAAACCTGTGGCACTGTGAATACTGTTGTTGTATGCATATTCCACTGCCCACAGCAGATTAACCCAACTGTCCGCCTGGGTAAACATGCAACGCAGGTATTGTTCAAGCGTTTGGTTAGTTCTCTCTGTCTGACCATTGGTTTGTGGGTGATGGCTGGTGGATAGTCTGATTTCAATTTGAGCCTTATCACAACAACTCTTCCAAAATTTGGATATGAATTGGCTCTCTCGGTCCGAGATGATTACGGATGGAAACCCATGTAATCGTACAATGTTTGTTAGGAAAACTTGAGCAAGAGTCCCTGCATTTGGTAAGCCTTTCAGTGCGATAAAATAGGCCATCTTGGTTAGGAGGTGTACTACTACCAGGATGGTGTTGTACCCGTTAGGAGGAGTGAATTTGGTAATAAAGTCCAGTGATATTGTATGCCATGGAGCATTTGGTAACAATGGTCTAAGTAATTCTGATGGTTTAATTTTTGAAGTCTTGTTGCGGGCGCACACATCACAAGTCATTACATATTGGATGACATTCTTTCGCCACTTAGGCCACCAAAAATGTTGTTGAATTTTCACTAGGGTTTTGGCGATTCCCGGATGGCCAGCTGTTAAAGCATTGTGGTAGTTTTGTAAAAGTCTGTCTTGCATGGTCGGCTCCAGTAAGTACAGGCGTCCTCAATAGTACGGTAGGCCATCTTCTATGGTTCATTGAGGGTTTTGGGACACCCAAACCTTTAACTGTTCTGGTGTTAAATATTGCCTAATTTCAATGCACAGCTAATCTAAAGGAGGCAGCTTTGAACTTGTCAGTCCCAACAATGTACTTCCTGGAATTATAGCCATAGGGTCTGGAACTGCATAAGCATCTCTTCCCTCTAGATTCCATCTGATGCGGGATAGGGCGTCCGCCTTTCCATTTTTGACTCCTATATGTAAGCTTATGACAAAGTCATATTCCGAAAAGAACTGAGCCCATCTAAGCTGACGGGGCGTTTGCGCCTGTGCTGTTCGCAGATATTTTAGATAGCGATGGTCGGTGTAGACAGTAACTGCATGTTTTGCGCCTAACAGATGACGCCATTCTTTGAAAGCAGCTTTAATGGCAAGCATCTCTTTGTCACTTATTGTATAGTTCAGTTCCGCAGGGGAGAATTTCTTGGACCAAAACGCCACCGGATGTAATTGATTAGTGGTCGGATCTCGTTGTGACAATACAGCTCCCTTTGCCACGCTGGACGCATCAGTTTCAACGATGAATGGAGGTTCAGGATCTGGGTGTTTCAAAATCGGCCCGAGGTAAACTGTGCCTTGAGTTGTTTAAATGCTTGTTCAGCTTCATCAGTGCACATGAAGGTTTTGTGGCTTTTTCAGTAATGACGTAATGGGGTGTGCAATGTTCGAAAAGTGGGGTATGAAGCGCCAAAAAAGTTAGCGAATCCTAAGAAACTTTGCACGTTTTTCACAGGCGTAGGCGAGGGCCACTTTAAGACTGCTTACACCGTGCGATTGTCCATTTGGATGCTGTGCAGTGTTAAGAAGATTCCTAAGAACTCCACTGTGGTCACGTGAAAGTAACATTTCTCCAACTTTTCATACAAACTGTGTTCGCAGCATTTTGCTACGACAGCTTTAACTTGAAGCACATGTTGTTCTTCTCTGGCGGAGTAGATCAATATATCATCGATATAGACCATGACACAATCATCCAGGAGTTCTCGTAAAACGTCTATCATAAAGAACTGTAAGGCCGCTGGTGCATTATACAGTGTCAGAGAGCACCAAAGTATTAACTGAAAAGGATACGGTACTCAAAAGGATACAGGTGGTAGGGTCTTCCGGATCCCTGTTCACACGATTTGATAGTTGTGAAGTCAAGTTAAGACCTTCCAAATGATACAACTCTCTGACTGGTAAAACAGGCAGAGCGATGGATCACTGGAAAGGGCGTGGGTAAGGTATAGGAAGTCAGCCTAGAACAAAATAAAGTATCATAAATAACTGCCCCAACCTGAGTATGATGGAATAGAAAATGACATGAATGCACACACTGACCTTGAGTCTAGGGCAGAAGAATCCAGCAGAGTCTGTTGAGGAAATCCAAGGCAGAACAAACGACAAGGAAGGGAAGATTAGTAAGGGAGACTTATCCCGAACGGAACGAGGCTCACGCTAGATACCGGGTTGATGCACCACAGGATAGCGTCCAAAGTACTGTTCACTGTCACCTTCCAATAATCCTTGAAAAGCTTCCTTCCCACGTAGAGTAAAGTATAGAAATGAATCAATCCCCCTGTTAATATCACAGGTGCAGGAGTAGGAAATAGCGCCCTATTTATGGTATAAACATAGTACACGCGGTTCTGTACAGCCGCGAAGAAAATAGCGTGTGCGTGTGGATTTACACGCGATTAGGATTCACGCAGTCCAGGCCAACAGCACTTGAAGACAACATATGCGTGTGGAATTACACACGAACAAGATTCACGCAGCCCAGGACAGCCGTGTTTGAAGACAACGTGCGCGTGTGGATTTTACACGCGAACAGGATTCACGCAGCCCAGGACAGCCGCGTTTGAAGACAACGTGCGCGTGTGGATTTACACGCGAGCAGGATTCACGCAGTCCAGGCCAGCAACGCTTGAAGATAGCGTGCCCGTGTGGATTTGCACGCGAACAGGATTCACGCAGCCCAGGCCAGCCGCGTTTGAAGACAACGTGCGCGTGTGGATTTACACGCAACCAAACAGCTCCAGGAATCAGCGTGTGGCGGAAAACACGCTATAGAAGGCCCAAAAAGTAGCTGTAGTAACCTGCAAGGATGCAGATCGGAGGTTCAGCTACACAACGCCAAATGATTCGATCAGAAGCAGCGAGTGAAGTTTCCACGCTGCTTAAATACGTAATGCCGTAGTTCACGTGACGAAGCAGAATACACGTGAAGTTAGCGACGTGAAAAGTGCAAACGTCGTTTTCCCGGCAACGTATCGAACAACCGCCATTTGGAATAGAACGGTCTAGTTGTTCTACGAGCGTAGGAGGTAGGACCACGTCCAGCATGCATGACACACAGGCCAATGGGCATGACTGTACATCTGAATAACCCAAATTTGGTGCAAAAAGCAGTTTTCCACTCATCCCCCTCCTTTATGCGGACTAAATGGTAAGCACCGCGCAAATCCAATTAGGTGTATATCTTCGCCTCTTTAACTTGGTCCAACAATACAGTAATCAAAGGTAGAGGGTACCTATTCTTTACGGTCATCTTATTGAGTCCAAGTTCTGAAGTCTCCTTCCTTCTTTGGTATGAAAGCGCTGCAGAAGCTGGGGACTTGGATGGTCGAATAAATCCGTTTGACAAGAACTGCTCCAAGTACTCTCGCAAGTGCAGGTTTTCTTTTTCTGTAACAGTAGAAATGCGGCTACATGGAACCTGCAAGCCTGGTATCAAATCGATTTGGCAAACATATGGCCAGTGAGGAGGAAGGGTATTGGCTTGTTCTTTTTGAAACACGTCTTCAAATTCCTTATATATGGCAGGTCGTTTTTTCTCTTCATTGGGCTGTATTACGGCCCCCAACATTTGTGTTCTAGACGCTGGCTCCTCGGCCACAGCCGGTACAAATGCGTAACAGGTTCCAAAGGCACTCCGATGGAAAGATTACAGTGTGCGTTTTCCAGTTAATAATAGGATTGTGGTACTCCAACCAAGGCATGCCGATTATTAGTTGGAATTGTGGGGCATTAATTAGGTCGAAGGTTATACGCTCTTGGTGGCCGTCTCTGCACAATAGTTCGACCTCTTCCGTACACAGCATTACCGGCCCAGATGACAATGGTGAACCATCTACCAAGACTTTGTTTCACCTTCTTCCTTCGTTGCTCCGGTATGCCGATTCTCTGTGCCACTTTCATATCTATTTAATTACTGATTGGACCGCAGTCGATATAAGCTTCCAAGGCATAGATCTTTTGGCTTGTTCTGGTCTGATAAGGATGACAGGTACTGTAAGGTGTGAGACCCTGGTTGAGTTCTCCTTCCTCGACAAGCCGATCCCTACTCTTGTCAAGCCTGAGTTTTCCGACGTTGGAGTGGGACCTTTTGGGTTCACTGGGAGCACTGCCACAATATAAGAACAACTGTTGCTGGCGACCTCTCTCTTTCCTCCTTGAATAGTGGCACCCTCCCACTACCCAACTGCATGGGCTCTGGGGTATTCTCCTGAGCACAGGGTTGCGTTCGATGTGGGCGGGTGCATAAGGGCCTACTCTCCAACCGGGCGCGATCTGTCTTTCTCTCCTTCTCCTATAATTAGTGGTTTAGCTGTACTACTAAGTCTATCTATTCTGAGCATCGTTCCGGAGGATTGACCACTTGCGCCAACACATCTTTAAGTTTCACACGGAGTCCCTGATAGAAAAGGGTGGTTCTTTTTTCTTCGGCCAGTTGGTTTCAGCAATGAGTTGCTTAAATGCAGTGATGTATACTAGCAATTCCTGTGGTCCCTGCCGTAAGGCCACCAAATCCCCATGTAATGCTTGCCCCAGGCTTCTGCGAGCGAATAATGTCTAACTTCCGTTGGAATTCACCAAAATTATGCAGGATGTGGTGATCTCGATTCACTAAATGCACTGACCAATTAGCGGCATGGCCACCCAAATATGACAACACAAAAGCCACCTTGATTTGGTCCGTATGAAAGGCCCCTGGCCGACACAGAATTTAATCTACATTGGTTCATAAAAATAGCATACCTTTGTGGGTCCCCTAGAAATCGTTCAGGAGGGGCGAGGGGAAGGGTAGTTGGGGTGGTTACATGGATATGAGGCGGCCCAGCTACGGTCTCATCAGATTAATCCGGTAGTGGCACCTGGCCTCCTTGCGCTACCAATAAGCGTTTGGCCAAGTCATTGGTTTTTCTCTCTATTAACTACTACTTCCCTTCTCACTGAGTTTGTTTCTGAATGGGCTGCGTGCACTTCTGCTCGCAATTCCTCCAAAAGGGCTGCTAACTGGTCTACCCCTGATTACAGGACACTCGGGCAGGGCTTGTACGTGGGCTCAGCGTTCTGTAATGCTTACCTCTGGTGCCCTACAGGAGTTCGTGGTCAGGACTGTTCTGACGGGTTGCCCCCTCACTCGGGTTAACTCTGCAATGAAGAATACCCCAGCCACTCTTTACCCCAGCGGTCTGCCGGTGGCTTAACCTCCAGAGGTCTGTGAGGCTGGGAGGGACCTGGATGAACTTGGTTCCTCTAGAAAATGGTGTTCGGGGGGTCTGGATAACCAAAAAGATAAGTGTATGTATTTAGTATTGGTTTCTATTGCTTTCGCTCCCACCTCCCGTCTCTCCCCTTCCCGGAGGTAGGTGGCTGGGTGCCGGGTCATGGCTTTTGCTCACCATAATGAACTGAGGACTGAAGGCCAATGTTAGCTAGTAGGTCTTGGCCGCTTCTCAATGTAAAACGTAGCTTGCATGTACAATGACTTTGTTGATGCGTTGAATATTAATAGTCTCTTTATTTTGTCACTTCTAGGCGAAATACCAGCAAGCTGTCTGGACTCGGAGCGAAGAGCTGGGACTTGTATGCAAGTGAGTCCAAGTTAAACCGGGTACGGGAACTGGGAGGTACGTGTTATTTCAGTCTCTTACTATTGTCGCTTTCTGATTTCAGGTTCCCAGGAGCTGTGATTACTGTGGACTGCAGACGAAGGACCACTGACACCTGGTTACCAGGATGGGATGCCACAAGTCTACCGAGGTCAAGGTAAGGATCAAGACCGAACACGAAGCTGGAACCCGCCGGGGCAAGTAGTTCTTCAATTTCGCGTGAGAATGCTGCAAACTCGCGTATGTGCCAATCGCACATGCAAAAGAAACAGGAGCAGTAAGCGTAACACTGCTCTGTTAGGAAGCAGAGGAAACGCCAAGCACAGGGTGTGGTTTTATAGCTGCGGACCGTGCCCTGCCAGCAGTAGACCACCAAGGATGTCAGATCCATGTATCTATCCGGTGCCATCTTGGGTTCCTCTCTGGCAGCCATGTTGGGATGGGTTGCCGCTTTGTTACATATACGCCTCTGCCAGCCAGCCATCCGACAAACCCATTGTCTCCCTACACTATCATGGGGGAGATCCTTCTGCCCTGACCCATCTGCCTTGTACCCACACTGGAATCGTGACAAAAAAAACAGCAGCAACCAAACACAAAGAAACAGTGCTACAAAAAGGAAGCAGGTAAACCTTTACAAAACACCAACTGCTATGCAACGCCACCCACCCTACCATCATGCATATGCCAGAAATTGTAAACCATTACATTTCCTCCTACTTCAAGAGCACACCTTAGAAATTGCTGTAATCACTGCAAACGTTACTGTAAATCATTGTGCCCCATAGCAGCAAAGAAATTTGGAAGTTTTTTTTTTAATCCAGCATGGATTTATTTTGCCCACAGACCCAAGGATTATGCAAAGAAACACAGGAACTGTGCACATTGCACAGTACACCGGTTCAAAGCATAGTACTTATGAAGTACTAGTTATAAGGGTCCACAAAGTAAATAAATATATGCAATGTTGTGGACTGCAAAGTAACAAAATACCTACTCCAACACGTTCTGTTCTCTTTTCTCACAGATAATGCAGCAATGAGTACAACAATTCACATTCCATACACAAAAAACAGCACAGGCCTTTCCCAATCCAAACAGCAAGTATGAAATTATTGGTATCAAACTTCTCTACAATGTCCACAGTGCAATGTGTGCACTTATTTCTGCAATGCACATAGCAATGAGACAATTTGCAATGTACACCTATAAAACACTATGCAGCTTGTGCCTACGCGCTTCACTACACCCAGTACAGTGTACGGGCTCCAGCCATGCACTCAATATTGTAGACCCTGCCCACAACTACCGCTGCACTGTACAACTATGCATACAAGCATCTATCCACGTACCAGAAATCCCACACATAACGCAGCCACCTACCCCTTAGCCACTGCAGTTGACATTGCCTGCCATTTCTACCACACAATAGATAACCTGTTTCCTACGTACAATGTTCACCTAAGCTTATAATATGTGGACACTCTGAATACACAACAGTACAGTAAACTTGCCTCCTCACATTCCACTGGCACGGTTTAGGGCATTAGGTCATCTTCATTGTTATGTACATCATTTCAAAAGAAGGTATACAACACAGATTTCACTGGAGCACATGGTACATAGCTCGGCAGCCATATTGCAAACACTGTGTTACTCCTTAAACGTTCAAACTTCTGATTCCTTTTCCTATTGTGTAATGGAACCATTTGAACACCATAACCCCCTTACAATGTTTGAAGGAGGTATGAAGTAATTCCTTTTCTTTGATCAATGTCAGTCCCAAACATTTTCATGCTGCAAGACACCAAACTGCGTACAATGGCCCAGCCACCCACGTATGCTGATCCAGTGCACACACAGTCTGCCATCGTCCACCGTTGCCTCGTAACACACTGCACATATAAATGTTCCTTAGGGACTGTAAACGCACATTTTATGTATGTTGCCATCTGTGCATTCAGTGCTGCATGTGTAGGGCACCATCATTTCTCCTTATACGTCGTACTAACTTCACCGTAATGACACTACCAACATTCGGAAATGCATGGTACAATCGAAACACGTTGCCGCCTGGATCTTTTTTTTTCCAGCATCATCTCTGGAAAGTGAAACCTAACATACCTCTCGTTCAACAGGACAAATGCTCATTGTAAAACAGCCTGGAGTGGGAAGCATGATTAGCGCCAAAGGCAGACATTGTATGGAATTGTGGAAAAAAAGGAAAGATAACTTACAGTACATTTGCTCTGCCCATGTGCCCCAGAGGTAGTCTGCAACGATTCAATACGCCGTACACTGCAATTTGTCATCCACCCAATACAAGCATGGAATTTGCCGAAGTTATCTAAGTAGAACTTTACATCACATGTGTGTTAGGATTAAAATGTATTAGGCTGCAGTTCTGTATGCATAATTATGAATTTACTTTACTGCACACTTTCTCTGTGTGCACTGTACGGAGGTTTGTGACAGCAGTAATCACACATCGTTCCAGTGCCATGTGTACACCGTACATTGCAACTGTGATTGTACTTTTTTTTTCTTGCCATTCTTCCCCAGCCCTTCCGAATCCAGACCTAAAGGACAAGACGAAAAGGGAACACAATTCGTGCTGTGAAACAGCAACCTTATGCCCACTTGTGCAGTGCTACATTCCCTGTTTTGACTTTACTATGCCCTTTCTCACAATTACCAGTTCTACGTACCCTCATTGTATTCATAGTAATAACGGCCAGAGATGCACGCAGCAGTCAACCGGCACACAAACATGGACAGGTCACATTTCAATGTTGCATTTTTTAGCAAAACAGCTCCTGCATTCTCCTGAAATCCAAGGGGACCCCATAAGGGTTTTTATTTTACTTTTTTCCTTTCGACACACACAGAGACATTGTGCCGTGGGTCTAACAACACTTGTTAGCACTATCATTTTTTATAAAAAGGAAACGCATGAAAGGAGCATCTGGTGGCAACGTTTCCAAGACATTTCGCTTGTGTGGAGCCGTACAAGGACATTACCATCTACAAAGCAGAGAGCAAGACAGTGGGTTAACATATGACGCTACTCAATAACACACAAAACAGGGTCCAATGAGGCAGCCACCTATTACGCCATCACTCCCGCAAACTCTTGTCCTGTACGCTGCCACTAATAACGGCTACTTACATCTATTCTTGTTCCTGTTTCTTCATAGATACCTTGCACCTTAATGCGCATGTCACTGCGTGTCACCCCTTGCACATTCCAACAGACAGGTAGTGGACGAAGCATAGCAAGATTACCATAAGCAATGTGTTTTCCGTCGTTATCTGGCGCCACAGATATGGGCCTGTATGTCCATTTGTGGTTCCGGCAATACGAACCAACCAGCAAACATTTATGATGTAAGGCATCACAGAGGCAGCTACTGCTCCCTTGTCAACCTTGCAAATAAAATGCCTTCTTCCACACGGCCCACCAAGGACCATCAATTATTCCTTTTTCCACTTTTTCAGATGACAAAAGTAGTAAGAAGTGCACAAACAGCATTGCACACTGGATTTTGTTTTCAAAATACAAGAGTGGTGATTGCAACCACCTTACATGTTCTTGTGATCATTCTGTAGCAAAATAAAGCTCCAGCAACAATTCACAGTGTTGTTCGTAAAGTATGGGAATGTTCTGGAACTGTATGCTCTGTGTGCGCATGTCTGCTTTTGTTTATGTTGTTCCTTTCCGGAGCTACGTACACACATGAGTGTACGCCATGAGCAACGACTCTCAACAACTAAAGTCAGCTATGCCAGTGACTGTTGCAATGCTGTATCGTGCCCACATGTAAAGGTAATGCAAGCGATGCACACATTAAAATTGCACACAATAGGAATGCCAACCGCGTTCATTGGTCATCTCAACAAGTATGCAAAAGAAAGCTAACAGTCAGATGGCCTGCCGTCCTGTATATACCGGGACTTAAAGGCGTAGATGGTTTTATCTGGTGCAAATGTATGTGGGTCAGTCAGTACATTATCCATACTTCAAATGTGTGCTGCTTAGTAACTCGTGTCATGTCACAATATCTTTCTTCACTCTCAAAGCACAGAGTATTATCAGGGGCACACCATCCCAAAGAGAAATGGTGGCATGTCAGTCCGTGAACAGTAACAAGTCCAATGATGAATACAATATGCAAGTGCAGGCACTTCATGCCACCTCTGGTGGTTTACCAACTGCAAAATGTCCTGCACACCCATTCTGTAATGGTGACCACCCACAGGAGAGATGCATACTTCCAAGAGTGTACGCTGGAGTTACATATCAGTATAGTAATGGACCCAAAGAAGGCGACATTCTGAAACCTACTTCCAACCAGTGGCCAGACTGTTAGTTCGAGGGGAGCCCTAGCCATTCACAAAAGGAAGTAGGGGGTTGCCACTACCAACACAACATAGTACACCGAATGGAAATATCCTGATATCATCTGCAATACTCTCCCCATCCCCAATGGGCTCTGAAGGTAGTCGCTTGTGCAGCTACCCGACAATGATTTATACGTGAGTAGCTGCGTAAATGGTCCATATCTCAAAAGTGTGATGGTAAAAAAATCCTTACATGTCCCAATGTTTTACTACACTCTGTGAAGTAAGGCTCTGTTCACGGCCACACCATTCCAAAGGGAAATAGTGGCATGCCTCACCACTGCTGCTGTAGGAAGTCGAACATGTCCTCCACAATGATTCTGCAAACGTGGACACTTACATATTTAAAAGTATGTGCGATGTAAGACGGTATGGTTATAATAACTTATCCAAATGAGCTAAGGCACAGGCCTACTGCCTCCGCCCATGCACCCAAGAGCCTAGCCCTTGGGCACACCCAATACAAGGCAATGGAGCCATGGATGGGTACATGTGGCCACATAGCTTTCCTGACTACAGGTACATATGGGTATAGTAACAGACCCAAACAAGGCAGCATTCTGAAACCTACTTCCAGCCAGTGGCCAGACGGTTAGGTCCAAGGGCCCTAGCCATGCACACAGGGCAGTAGGGCCTTTGCAGGCACAACACAACATAGTACACAGACTGGAAATATCCTCAAATTGTTTCCAATGCACTCCCCATCCCCAATGGACTCTGCCTGCACTCACCAAAAAATAGTAGTCGCCTGTGCAGCTATCCGTCAATGAAGTATATGCGAGTAGCTGCATAAATGGTCCATATCGCAAACGTGTGATGGAAACAAAATCCTCCGCCCATGGACCCAAAAGCCTAGGCTTTACCCACAACCACTACAAGGCAATGAAGGCATGCATGGGAACAATTGGCCATGTACCATACTTGCCAAACCTACCACTGCCACTGACACCCCTACCCACCATCACAACACAATGGGAACCCACAAAGACAACATAAGCACTGACACCCATAGCCAACAGCACACCACATTGTCAATTTCTTTGCATCATCTGCAATGCAGTCCCTATTCCCAAAGGAGCGTACATGCAGTCGCCACAGAAGGTTGTCGTCTAAGGAGGTACCCGCAAATTGCGCGTGCTAGTTTACACCCTTCGCATACTACCGTCTTCTTTGACCTAAAGAAATATATTATATTTTCTGCTTTTCACTCCCCCAAACTTTTCATCCCCTCTTTCACCCACCCGATCCTGCAAACCATGTTTTGCAACCCCTTACGGCGCGGCCCTATCTGCCAATACACCATGGCTGATGTTTCCCAAAAACTTTGACTCACAGCACACTTCCCAGCAACCAATCACCGTCCGACATCACGGCGTACTGCAAGCCAATGAGACATTTGGCCGCGGAGCAAATAGGGAAATGGGTCCGGAGAGCGTAGCCAGATATCACACATTTTTTGCAACGTACATTTCAGTTCTTCGCAACAAAAGTACTGTTCGGATTTCCACCAAACACACAAAAGCACGCTTTCGGAACCAATCGCCCCGCCGCAAATTTGGTTAAAATCCGTCCAGCCATTCGGCCTGTAGCCGTGCACAAAGTTTTTTCCCCATTCAGTCTATGGAGAACATTTTTTGGGACCCCCTATAACTTTGCCCCCCCCACGAAACCTCACCCAACTTTCCAAACAAAATTCAGCGTGCCCCATATACCTTTTTGGCAAAGTTTGGTGAAGATTTGTCCGCGGGAAGCAAAGTTATAAGCTGCCGAAACAGTTGTCTTCCTATGAATTTAGCAACTTAACCATAACGACACGCGGGTGGTGTAATAAAATAATATATATATATATATATATATACACCCTTCTCACCCTCTCCTCATTTCCTCAATGTAACTAGCGCCTAGATACCCGGGGGTTTTGTGCGCTGCTATAAATGCAAAAATACAAAAATATATATAATAAAATAAATAAATAAGATGAAGTACAAATACAAATCCATCGCCCATCTGATGAGTTAGAACGAGTGGTATTCCCACAAATGTGTTGGACAGCCCTTGAAGTGCCATCCAGAACCTGCAGTGAAAGATCATGTCCAGAGTCAATCTTCCATGACAATAGTCAAGTTCACAGCCCACGGCTAGAAGTAAAGGCTCATGGAGCTATGAGAGAGAGGTCTGTTAGTTAGAGCACTGGCGCAAGAGTATGAGATGTGTGGTCATGCAGGTTTAAGCGGACGGACCACGGACAAGCTGAGGGGAATTGCCATGCTAGAGGGACAGTGAACGTTTGACACAGATAAGCTCAGATGCAACGAATTGAAAACAGAACTCAGTGACAGACCAGAGAAGACTAAAAAAGACATGGCCAGAGGTAGTGACACGAGCTTCGAGGCAAAACAAAAGAGGTGATGGCTGGTAGGTTTTGAATTAACCTGAACCTCTAGCATTGCTCTGGGCAACCCTCCAGACGACTGTTCTTCGCTGGCCAAGCCATTACAAAAGGGGAAAGGACATTTGCAAATCAGGCTTTGTCCCAACCCGAAAGGGACAGTCATGCCCCAACCACTTGGTCACACCCTTCTGTTCGAGACCACAAGCATCCCCAGACAGGTTTCAGCCTCATTGGGTCGTAACAGACTTGCACATGTTGCTGGAACAACTGTGGCCTCAAAGCCAGCACCCGAAGTGGATCATACAGAACCAGGGGGCTGCTTGTTTATTTGACATTGCTATTCATCAAAAAAGGTAGCTTTGTGAAAAGTCATTGCGGACATTAAGAACATAAGACACATTTCTCTAGATGTGCAAAAAGCTAGGATCAGTGCTCAGCGTAGAATCTATTAAAATTGGTTATGGCTGCACAAATGTAACATCTCCCCTTCAAATTGAAAGATGTCGTTCGGCCTAATTAAGTCAAATGATGCCCAAAAATGTTGGCATCTCTATTGTATGCACATTTCATCACAGTCACTGAGGGAGACATGTGGGATCCCACAACAGACTAGGACTGTTTATGCAATAGAATTATATTGGGATAACAACATTGGCACTACAGACCATGTTTAACTAAAAACCATGCAAAGTACCTTAGAGGCTGAAATTCAAGTGGCTGACATAATGGCAACTATTGTTATCCTTAAAGCATCCAGGGCCCCTGGTCGTGACGGGATGGCAAATGTGTTAAAAAAGAACCCAAAATTAAGGGCAGAACACGCCATGTTTTTGAACATCATACAAGAAGGTGCCATACCAAACAGCCGGCGGTGCTCAATTCTTTTACCTGTATATAAGAAGGGTGAGTTTGTTGAACCCAGTAATTATCGACTTAGTGTGTTGGCCGACTGGTGTGAAGGCCTCATGAAGCAAGACAGAGAAAACAGATTTGCTTTCTTAACAAAAAGGTCTTTATTTCAAATGTCAGGATGGATTAAGGCCCAACCTGCCTTACTCTAAGGTGGGATTTCCCTACCTAAAGAGACTAAGGATAGTCTGGGTCAGAAGTTCAATTTAAACGTCTGTGTGTCCAAAACCTATGCTTGCCCTCACAACTAAAGATATACAATGTGTAGGTATGGCAGCACCAAAAGAAACCGTGTTAAAAAATAAAGTTCTGAGCTTCTTCCAGCTTGAGCTTCGTTCAGCATCCCCTGCCCCAGGTTCAAAATAGTTTTACAAGGAAAGCCTCTGGGGTCCCTTCCCTAAGTATAACACAATCCAAAGTATCTCAGGGGTCTCTTCCCAAGTTCGCCACAGTTCCGGGGTATCTCAGCGTTCCCTTCCCCAAGTTCCGGGGTATCTCAGCGTTCCCTTCCCCAAGATCAACAGTTACAGGATATCTCAGGGTTCCTTCCAAACCCCCCCCCCCGGAATCAACACAGTCTCAAATGGTTCAAGTCTCTTGACATTCACCAATATTGCACAGTTGCAACTGGTACTCCGACTCCTTTTGACTTGTATCAAAACAACTGCTCTCCTTCACTTCAGCATTTATCTCACAAAGCCTTGGTCTCTGGGCTCTTCTAGGTTCTTTCCCAGGTTGAGCTAATCAGTCTAGGCGCAGTTGTTGGACCACACAGTCCACCAGTTATAGGTCAGGCAACCGATAACCCTTGACACTTTGTGATGCTCTTAATCCCTCAAGTAACACTGGTTTTCCATCTAGAACCAGTGGCAACACTTAACATTTGCTTTGGTTTCTGACAACTGTGGGGCTTAATCATCACTCATATGTTGGCATTCTTTTGGCTTTGCCACAACTTGCATTTCACCATTTGCATATTGGCAGTCTTATGGCTTTGCGACCACTTGTATTCAACTTGCCTCCCTGAGTTCAACAACTTATTTCTCAGAATTGCTTTTCGTTCAGTACATAAATGTTCATAACAATTTTCAATTGGTTTCTTACTGTTTGCAACAAACTTCACTCCTTTCAACATAGCACATTATTCATTTCCACTTGTGCTACAAATTTCACATGATTTCCATATCTTTTCTTTAGTTCGGTATTCCATATTGGCTGTTGTATGTTCCCAATACTTGGCACCTTGTTCACTATTCCTTCAAAATCACTTGGTAATTTATTAACGATTCCTTTGGCATCATTCGGGTTTCAAAACCTCTTGTTATGCACTTTCTGCTTGTGCGTAAACATTAAAGGTCTTACATTCGCCCCAGAGCACCCAGATACGAGTATTCTCTCTCTCGTACTCACCGGAGCGGCTTTGCTTCGTTAGGTGTCCTTGAGCTGGTTTTCGTTCCGCTCTCTCCTCCTGAATATGTGTCGGGAGTCACAGCGAGTAGCGCTCGCTTTCGAAGAACCTTCAGGCACTGTCCCACGGCAATCAGGAGTTCTCTGTGTTCCCTAGATCCAGCTGGGAAGACAATACCGGCCAAGTTGAGGCTTTGGTCCTATCACAGCTCGCTCAGGTCGTGGCACCTTCTTCCTCCCTGGGGCACACACACACACACACATCGTCCTCTCTGCCGGTCTGGCTACAGCCTGCTCCTCGCCACATGCCGGCAACCTTCTCTCCAGGCAAGTTCTCCCTGCTTTGATGTCTGGGTCTGCTTTTAAGCACTTATAGCCTCTCAATAGGCTGCAGGGAGTTTCCCTGACCCTCATTACAACAGTTAGAAGGACATGCCTGATCCTTCGTAGGCATCTTCCCTGTCTCAGTACTAAAGTGGTGAAGCCGACTAGAAGTGTATGCTTCTTCCTCGTCCCCGTTTTAAAGGGATATACTTTACGGTCATAGTGCGTGCGGAAGAGCGGGGGACTGGTTTATATGGGGGACTCCTATTTGTTTATTGTCTGAGTTGACATATATTTGAGGAGTTGGGGAATCCTTATAAGGTTTCTGAAGGAGTTCTACCTGGCCCATACAGAGAGAGGTCCTTCGGGTAGGTTTCTTTCTAACCTTCTTATACCAATGGTGTTTCCATTCATCATCCTGACAGGAGGGGACCAGAGTCTGATAACATAACCACATAAAGGCTATAGAAATGAAAGGTTCATCATGAAAAGGGAAGGGGGGATACTGATTCTCACCTGCAGACATCCTCTCTCCAATCCCCAATGTCCCTCCACCCAGTTGATCCTCCGTCGCATATTCAAACCCAGGGTTGGGATCCAAAGGTGATGGCCTTTCCCTGGCCACCTGAGGGGAGGAAGTCGAGGAGAAAGAAGTGAGCATGCCCTCAGGTTTCTCACACTGGGCAGAACACTCAGCTCCTTAAACCTCAACAACTAGGGTTCAGGAGGAGATGCTCCACGTAGCATGCTATGTGGGCACTCCACTTACTTGCAGCCGATGTGCATAGCTAAGAATATGGTACCCTCTACCTCTGCTTTGTAGATTATAAGGTAGCATTTGACTGTGTGACAAGGTATTCTTTGGGATAAACTGGAACGATGGGGCATGAAATAAACACCTGTTCTACTTCATTAATCTACTCCATACTGATGCTTGAGCCATGGTGAGACGTTCACAGGATGGAACCATTACTGTCCGAACAGGTATTTACAAAGCACCAATGTGAGTGTCATTTTCCCGGAAGAGTTGATAAAAGTTTGAAGATGTTGATTGGCCACCAGGGGGCGCAGACACTGACATGGTCCCTGCGTGAGCTCCACCGCCATAGCCCCAACAAGTGGATTGAGCCCCCACTTGCGCCCCCCCCCCCCCACCCCACAGGCAGAAATCGAGCAGTGGACGTCGGAAACCCCCCCCCATCCCACCGGAAAAATCCTGGGGAAAAATCGGGCAGAGGACTGGCCACAAAATACACATCACAGATACGACACCGATCCCCTGCAAGACCTGGGCGATACTGAAGTGGCCCTGAAACCAGCCCCATGCACAGAAAGGATTAAACAAAGCGGCGAGTAATTAGCTGCAGGACATCGGATCCACAAACGCCGGAGACTCAGCATATACGCCGAGGCCCGGCACTCGAAGCGAGCAACTCCGCAGGGGCCAGAGTATGCAGAGTATGACGCAGTATGGGAAGCACCCGGCGGCCCCCCCTTACTGAATATAACTGAGCCCGACATCCACCCGGACCCGCACAAACCAAAGCACCTCTGCGTAGTACACGCGACGTGTCATACGCGGCCAGATCCAAGGCGGCAGCAAACAAATTAAGCTCACCCACCTCCAGTAGCACAGAACCCCTCAGAAAAACTTGGGGCATTGCACCTACTGCTCCCCACATCACTTGCCATAACGAGGTACGTGGACTGGAGAGAAGGCACAATCAACCAACAGTGCATTTGCACATTCCCATCATAAAAGCCTTGGTGAAAGACGGGCAGGAGGACTGGGAGCGCACATGCCCATAGGCAACCCAAAACCTGCGGCAGACGGCCAGGAAATAACACCAGCTATACCCTCATATCCTAATCTCTTGCCTTGCCGCAAGAACAGGGGAGGGGGAAAAATAAATAAACAAACAAATAATCTGGTTGCCCCAATAACCCAGAGCGGACACACCAAAACAGACTAGGTGCAAAACCTGTGTGTGGCAGATAACACCCTGTGGCCCCAGGGCGAACCCCATCGCCGGGACTGGACCATTACTGAACCCCACAAAAAAAAGACCACCATCGGAATGAAACCACACCACTGCTCTCCAGATCCTGGAATCATTCTAAAGGCACCCTCAAGTGAAATTATGCACTAGGACAACACGCCTGGCCCCCGAGGACATTAGCAATAAAGGGAGAGACCCAATCCATCTTAGCTTGGTGCATAGAGCCAAGAAACACACTCCGCAAGCAGTAGCCACCCAAGTGCCAGACAAGAAGGGGCCGCACAAACTTATATACAGCGGGGGCAGACAACGCCACACCCTGCAAGGACCTCACTTTAAATACCTTACACAAGGAATACAACTGACCCATACTCCTTCGAGCTTCAAGACAAAGCAACGTCATCACACCCGAAACCCCCGTGTGCACTCAATCCCACGAATCCCCACGTGAACTCCCACGCTACACCAAAACCATCTTCTAGACGATACATGAGTGTGAAGCAGAAACTAGCCCCTTTTGCGTATACCTCCATACCTACAAGAGCAAACAACCCCAACATGGCAACTGGTGAAACAACAAGAAATTTACTCACAGCCACAAAAGGCGACATCGCAGCCCTGCTGAAAGAAATACAAAATATGGGAGCCAACATATGAGGCAAGATAGATAAAATTACGCAAAGATGGGACAATATGGAGGCGAGGCTATAAAGAGCCGAAAATAACCAGGCATCCATAGACACTCTAGAAACACAACTCGACCAAAGAATGACCGAACTGGAACAACGGGAAGAAGACTTCAAACTCAAGCTGGAGGATTTGAAAACAGGGCAGGACGAACCAACATTCGCATCTTCTGAATTCCGGAACGGAAAGGCGAAACCAAAGCCGATCTGAGGAATATGCTCCATGACATTATCAAACTCCTGGTCGCCGACGATGCTGTTGACGAGCCCATAACAGAACAAATTCATAGGGCCGGCGGCCCCCAGGGTGGCCCGAAATCGGTGCTCGCCCGCTTTCACCGCTTCCAAGACAAGACCAAGGTACTCGAGAAAGCGAGAAGAAGCGAGTCCATCACTCTAGGAGGGGCCCGAATCTTCATATACCAAGATCTCTCCTCCATGACGCTGGCCCTGAGGCGGATGTGCGGCCCCCTCACGAAAAAACGGAAGGAAAAGATTATCCGATACAGATGGGGATATCCCTTCTCCCTTTCCTTTGAATATGAAGGGTCCAAGATCAGACTGAGAACTGAAAAAGAAATAAAAGCCTGTATCTCCAACCTAATTGGCCTGCGAGAGGAAGAAGAGAACAACCAAGGCAAGAAGACAGAATGGCAAATCCAAGGACCAAGAAGAAGACGGGTAAAAGGCTCCAGGAAATATCGAAGAGGTAACCTCTCCCCGTAAGCGGACAATTGAACACTCACGAAATGGGCAAGACAGAACTTAACCCACTGTTGATAAAGTGTCTATTACATAAAGATCAAAATCCTAGACACCACTAAGCACTAGATATGATCAGTTAAGGGGGGGGGCAATGGGAAAGCTCAATAAAGACTGAGATGGAACACCAGAACAAGGGGCGTGAAGTAACGGCCCCCACAGGTGGTTCGATGCAGACCGGGTGCTTTCAACCTGGCTTGATCGGACACCACCATTCGCAACGGGATGGAGGGAGGGACGGAGGTTAAGGATAAGAAAAGGGTCGAAGCAGCACTCTCGGCAACTCGAGACATTCAAAACAGTGTGAAAACTAGAGTAAGAACACAACAGTCATCTCATAAGAGCCATCCTCCCAAACGAACCAAC
Organism: Ambystoma mexicanum; assembly: GCF_040938575.1. Classification (NCBI taxonomy): domain Eukaryota; kingdom Metazoa; phylum Chordata; class Amphibia; order Caudata; family Ambystomatidae; genus Ambystoma; species Ambystoma mexicanum. The sequence continues at coordinate 811,871,611 of NC_090929.1, forward strand.
AATTTCATTGAAGGCTGAAGCAAGAGGGAGGGATTTCTTAAGGGTGGGGACACTTAATGTAAAAGGACTCAACTCACCAACCAAGAGATCGCTTGTGGCTAGGGAATTTCGAAGAGCGGAGCTGGACATTCTCTTACTACAAGAAACAAAATATGTGGAGGGAGAAGAATGGCATATCCTTGGAAAGCGCAAGGGGACAGAATTCTGGGAATCAGGACCGCTAAGAAGGGGAGGGGTTGGAATTCTTATCAGGAAAGGCATAGATTTTTCTGACATCAAAACATGGTCCGACAAGGACGGTTGAGCCCTGTTAGTAACAGGAAACATAGGCAAGGTTAACTTCACTATCGCCACACTTTACTCGCCCGAACAGGTTCCTTACCAAAACAATGTCCAAGATATTATTGGAAGCCGCAGGCCACGTCATCCTGGGAGGTGACTTCAATCAATGGGCAGACCCGCCCAAAGATAGAAAATCTGCCAACCCCGACACAACCAACCAAGTCAGGGGTGACCGCTGGCAGGAGTGATGGAAATATGGAATGATAGATGTGTGGAGGGCCATGCATTTAAACGATCAAGGCTTCACCTTCTTCTCCGCCCCACAACACTTACACTTGAATTGATTTTATATACCTATCCAAAGAACTAGCAGATACCACAAGACACTCACACATATCCCCAATCACGTGGTCAGACCATGACATGGTGCCAGCAGACATCCAATGGGACAACTTGCCGACCGCAGGGGGGGGGGGGGGGAGAGAAGGGCGAAGCAACGAAAGCCTCTGGAAAGATGCAGTGTTTAAATCAGAAATGGAGGCTGAAATCAATGAATTCCTCAAAATAAATAACACTGGGGAAGTGCCCAAGCAAACAGTCTGGGAGGCAGGGAAGGCCACATGGAGAGGGATCCTGATACAGGAGGGGGCAACCAAGAAGAGAGAGCGCGGAATCATAGAACATTGACTAAGAACCAAACTGTGTCAATTGGAGGGCAGTAAGAGAGGTACAGGGTGTGACCAAATCATGGTTGACAAAGCTAAAAGGAAGAGGGAAGAATTGAAATTGCTAGAACATTAACAGGTAGTGCGCAAACTTGGACTCCTGAAACAAAAAATGTATGAAAAGGGAGATGAGGCAGACGCACTCCTTGCAGCTAGACTCCAACAACAGAGAGCGGAGAGAAAAGTAGTAGAAATAATAGAAGCTACCCCCTCCACAACCGACACTCCTCTCACCATTCCAGTATGCTTCGCCAAATTCTACCAGGCCCTATACACCTCAGAATTAAACTCTGACCAACCCGAGATAGAGGCGTATCGATCCTTGATCAACATGCCCAAGATATCGAGCCAAGACTCGGAACTCCTTGAACCCTTATAAGGCAACAAGAAGTCAAAGATGCAATAAAGAGGTTAACCATAGGCAAATCCCCCAGGAAAAGACAGCTATACAGCCGGATTCTACAAAACCTTCACCATGCATATAATGCCCTTCATGGCGGAACTCTTCAATGAAATAAGAGAGACAGGGAAAGCCCCAGACTCCTTCACCCAAGCATTGATCACAGTAATCCCCAAAGAGGGGAGTGAGCCCAAAAAATGTGGTTCATACCGTCCCATCTCCCTACTTAATCTTGATGCGAAAATCTACACAAGAATCCTGGCTGCCAGACTAGAAACATTAATGCCACAAATCATACATCCTGACCAGTTTAGATTCATACTGGGGAGCAGATACAATGCGCAAAACACTCCACCTCATATATACAGCCAAGATCATGCCCAACGACCCAGCCCTCCTCTCGATTGATGCAGAGAAAGCCTTCGACAGAGTAGAATTGGGTTTCCTGATTGCAGTTCTCCGTAAGATAGGAATAGGCCCCAGGTTCAGGAAGGGAATATGCGCAGTCTACACGTCGCCAGAGGCATCCATATTTGTGAATGGAGAATACTCCAGATGGTTAAAATTAGAGCGCGGAACCAGTCAGGGATTCCCCCTCTCTGCAAACCTCTTTGCACTTTCCCTAGAACCCCTGGCAATCGAAATTAGAGCTCACCCCTTAGTAGAAGGTATTCACCTGGGAGAAACAGAGTACAAAGTAGCTCTTTATGCGGACGATATACTCTTACATGTTACCAACCCCATGACATCCATTCCCTGAGCGCTCTCCCTACTAGAAAAATATGTTCAACTATCTGGGTTCAAAGTAAATAAAACGAAATCCACACTCTTTCCCCTCCAGGGACAAATAGAGGAAAATGAAACAAAGTTTTCTCCACTGGGCCTAATGATTGAGCACTCCAAATTGAAATACCTAGGCATAGAAATCACCAAAAACATCGCAAACTTATATGAAGCCAACTTCCCTGCGCTTCTTCAACGATTCCGTGCCGACCTACCTAGATGGAATAAACTAACGATATCCTGGCTCGGGAGATTCAATGCTGTAAAAATGGTATCCCTCCCCCGGTTTCTGTACCCCTTCCAAATGTTACCCATTAAGATGCCGAACAGTTTCTTCTCTGAGACCAAGAACGCCACCTTGAAATTCCTCTGACAAGGGCAGAAGGCAAGAATCTCCTATGATACCCTGACACTACCCAAAGAGAAAGGAGGGGTAGGCATACCAGACCTAAACAAATGCTATGAGGCGGGCCAGCTGTGAGTCTTGATCCCCCATCTGCGCAACCACAAGGACCTCCAGTGGGTCCACATGGATTATTATTACCTGTCACCAGCTACAGTCTCGGAATGGCTTTGGGCCCCCCAAAAAAAACTCTTGAGAAGGATCAAAGACCACCTGATTCTGAGCACCATATGGGACATAGGGAGGGAGGGAAAAGACACCCACGCAATTACCACATGGCCATCGCCTCTGAGCCACTTATGGTCTCCTGGCATCAACGATCAAATCCCTAACGTAGAGCATCATCAAGCCTGGTATGGGGCTGGCTTAGAGAGGGTGGGGCAATTACGGAAAAAATATCACTTTATACCCCTTCCAGAACTAACTGAGGTTCTGGGAATAGGCCCCTGTCTGCTTTCAATATATTCAAATAAAAGGCATCCTAACAAGACCAAAGTGGGAAACCAAATTGAACAGGGACCTCGCCCCCTTCGAAAAGATACTCGACACCAAAACATAAATGAAGGGTTTAATATCAATATTGTACAAAGAACTAATAGAAGCGGGAAAGGGGACAACAGAGCCCTTGAGGGGCAGATGGGAGAGAGATCTGAGCACAGATTAGCCCAGACCTATGGGGAACTATGTGCGCAGTGGCAACACAAATATCAATTTCCAACCAATATAAATTACACGCAATCAAACTTTTACATAGGTGGCAATACAACCCCCTCAGACTTTCTAAAATATTCCAAACGGCAAACCCAAAATGTTGGAGGGGTGCGGAGAAAACGCCGATTACTGGCACATGTGGTGGGGATGCACCCGAATAAAGATGTTCTGGGACGAGGTACTTGGATGGATCAAAGACCTAGATGGAATCAGCAGAGTGTCTGACCCCTACCTCATACTATTTGGTCTTGAAAAAGAGGAAGACGATTGGGATAGGGTCAGAGGGTTTGCACCTCAGCTTCTATCAGCAGCCCGAGCCGCACTAGTAATGAATTGGAAATCCAAATCAACCCCCAGCAAAAGTGAATGGATCAATGTCGCCTCCAATATATGCGTGATGGAAAGAATAACAGCAACACTGCATGGAAAATCGGCTCAATGTGAGGCATTATGGATGGACTTTATAAACAAACACCTTTCAAGCAAACCACATTCCCAAGATGACTAGCCACCTAAGCAGACATAATACACCGAACGCCTTCAGGAGCGACTCATCAAGACTGGACATCGTCCACCCCAAAGTAAATCCCTCACACCCCAGAATATCCAATGGTGATGACATCCAATTGTTACGCACTGTAGAGATGTGGTAAATGCTTGCACGACTCATGGAGGGAGGGGTGAGGGGGGGAGAAGGGGGGTCACGTTGTAACACAGAAGTGTGGGACCTGAACAAAATAGAAGAAGAAACTAATTGAAACTGCTCGAATTCCAGACCCAACTCTGTAATTTGAAGGTTGAAATGTTTGTTATGTAATGTGACTCATAATGAATAAAACTTAAAGGCATGGTCTAGTAAAAAATGTTATTGTCCCTACGGGTCGGCCATTTTTTTTAAGCCTAAGTGGCTCGATTTAGAAAACTTTCCTATGGACCTTACCCGAGTTTTCGGCCATTAAACGCACGCGAAAACAAGCACCAGGGAGCCGCCATTTTCTGATAATCCTATCTTTTCCCCGATCGCCCTGGCTGAGCTGCTTTTGCGGCACTAAATCAATTCCCCCGCCCCTGAGCCTGACATTATCAAAACATTCATATTCCCCGCCTCTCCCCGGGACGTTACTGTGCTGCGTAGGCAAACGCGCCCAGTCGTCTTCTACGCGACTCCACACAGAACCCGGAAACCAACACAGATAAACTCACAACACAGCGCGCCACAATTCGGAATATGAAACTGTACTTTAAAATGAAACAGCAACACGGTACATTTGGTAAAGTACATTTATTTGACATTAAATGTTTAGAGAATATTCAGCAATTGACATATGAACTCCGGAAGCCATTTATTTTCTTTTATCTGTATCCGCAATAACTGTTCCGTTTCATCTTGAGTCACGCGCTGTTCCTTTATGGTACACAGGGTGTTCATTTTCGTAAAAAGAATCACTTTGGAAGCACGGTGAACCGCAAGGCTGTTCCATGAACTAGGCACTAGTCCAGCCTAAAGGTTGATATGTTGCTTCTAGCCACTAGTACAGCGTAAGGGCATGTGGGCCCTTGGCGATCGTCCCATAATATGGTGATCGTGCTCCAGTTGTTGACACGAAGCTGCAGGTGTCTGCTGAAGAATCCATCCGCCGGTGTCGCAAACAGATGGCAGTGGCAGAAAGGGATCAAATACCTGTTATGAAAACAAAAAAATGATAATTAGTCTCGCTAGCCGAACTTCATTAATATTACTCATTTTATTTATTACGGCCGATCAGAAACTATTTGCTTGCAAGGATAGTTCAATGCAGTATGTTCGTCTCTAAAATCAATGCGAAAAGTAACGAGATAAATCGAGGCCAACACACAATGATAAACGACAGTCTAGATGCGTGAGGAATGATATATGATATGGCATGTGTAACGCGCCTATACTCAAGTGTTTCTAGGCGTGACGAGGCAGGTGGGGAACAAGGGCAGACAGACAACGATCCTACTAGGCCAGGTGTCTTTCTGATCGCGCATGGGGAAGGGCTGTACATGGTTAGTTGAATACAAATTAAATAATAGGGCCAGCTGGTTGCAAGTGCAAGGTAAATGCCGGGAGAAGGGGCTGAAGGATACAGAGACAGTCCCGTAGTGCAGGGAAAAGTGGCTGGGCCAAGGACCGAGATCGGTGAGACCAGTGGACCTGCATGCCCATGTGCCCACTACGAACAGTTTTACTTGCTTTTCCTAGAGCTCTTCATTCATTCATTCATGCATGCATCCATTCATTAAATCTTCATTCCGGTATAAAAGCGTGTAAAGATTTACTTACATTATATTTGAAATTTCCATTGTGTCTCTTCGTAATGCAGTCTGTAAAACGGACCGTGCTCTTGACAACGATTTTTCGTATACTGACCTAAAATGAAATTGCGGTCTAGTTTCTGAATTTTCTGCCTTATCGTCTCTTACGTTATTGCTCACTCCCTTCAAATGTAGTTCTTTCGGCATGGTCCCTGTCTCAAGGTCAAAAAACAATAGACCCATATACTTCCAGTGTGACTTGTGGGCCTCATCTGGGCGCTGTCCTTCGCATTCTTTATTTGCAACATCACGTAGTATAGGCATCTGTGAGAACTTGAAGTTTAGAATCCGTCTATGTAGTGCGCCTCAAAGTGCAAATGCGAACTGGCTTCTCTCCCAAATGCCACGGCCCGCTTGGCTAGCGTGTTCTAAGTGCCCCAATTTTGTCCCCGTTGTCTGCGAGCTTTGCAGCCCAAATTGAGACATTTTATTTTTGGCAGAAGGTCAGGGAAAGTATAAAGTACCACAGGAGTTGAGTTAAAAGTGAGATTTATTGATTGTTTGTTTTATTATTTGCAATACGCAAGCCTCCCCTCCGTTAACAGTGAGCAGCATTTACATTTACATGAGATGAGACATGAGAAAAATATATACATACACATATGTGAGGTGAATAGAGAATTCAAAGATGACACCCAGCTTGTTCGCCACCCATGATGGTGAAGGTAGGGGTTAGGTTTACAGGTACACTGTACAATAACATTTATTTACAAAAAGACAATCGTATTGCAATTATTTAAACCGTAATTTGTACTTCACAATCAGCTGTGCTTCGGGTGGGCATGGCACAGTCGCAATGTTCGGTGGGAATGGATCACTGCTCTGCACAGAAACGTCCAAAATTCCATATCTGTGCTTCTCTAACACAGCAACAATAAGGCCTTTCACAAAGTCGAACTGCATTTCATCATAGACTGGTTTGATCACCCATTGCTTACTTCGTTTTGAAAACACCTTAGTGTAGCGAGGCATCCTTACTTTACCCCTAGTCCTAGATTGTTCACGTCCGACATTGCTGTTATGGGCCAAGACCGCTAGTAGAGTGCAATGTTTCATGCCCCCGAAAGCTAAAATGCAAGCGCTTTGGCCTGTACTTTAGGCACATATTGTGGAACACCTCCAAATCTCCTGTGTGACAGAATTCCGTCAGTCCTCTCAAATCTCTTGATAGAGTTTTGTCGAAAACAATCTTCTCAATGGCTTTGTGTGTCGGTGAAGATGGAATCAACCACTTCTTCTTCCGTGCCTCCTCTGGGGACAAAGGGCCATGTTCACATTGGTGGAAATGTTCATTTGCTGTCCAGCGGTGAACGTTGGTACAGTGGTGCATCAGTGACCGCCATTTTTCAAGTAGTATTTCCACTGACCCCTCACAAGTTTTTGAGCTCCACCAAAGATGGTTGGTGATAGAATGTGACGACTGCAAAATACTTTCAAAACCTTTTTTTCCCCTGCAGCCGAGATTTTCTTATTGATTGATTTAGCAAGATGCCATACGTCAAATTGATGTTTAATATGTGGGAACTGCTCTCATTGTCTTGGCAATTGAAACGTGTCTATCCGTGGCTATGAGGTCGATGTGCATTCCCCCCGATTTCAGATATTCCACTGATTTTACAAAACCTAGTTTCTCCATGGCCACTGAGGATGTACATTGTGTTACCTGCACGACCACCGAACTCACAATTTTCTTACTATCCATGTCCTGAAAGTGGTAGGTGCAGTACTTGGCAGAAAATCCAGGGCTGTCGCACTGTCCATCGCCGGCTAGCCTGAATCGTTTGCCTTCGAATGTACTTGCTAGAGACAATTGTTCAATTTTCCAAGCATCGCTAATGGCCGGAAACCGATAATCACGTTGGTATGTTTAGTACAGCGCTTTAGAAATGAAATGGAGTCCCACAAACTGAAAGAAAGCCTCTAACTTTCTAAAACTGGAGCCACAAAAAAGTGATGCAGCTGCACACAGTTGATTGCCTGCTGGCAGTTTCCCCAGCATCGGTTGTGCAGACCATGAGAACCTATGATTTAATCTACAGGCGGCATTTATTTTGACGTTACTGCCTTTTATTTGACGAGTCACATTAATCAATGGCTTCCCACATACTTTCCCTCTAATGTAATGCACACATTTCAGAATACTTATAATTTCCATCAAACAACTGTCGAATACAATGTATTTGCTCTCTTTCATTAGACTGTCATCCTGCGTCAACGTTGTTTCGGCCTTTGACGTTGTGGAGATTTCAACACATTGGAAAGTAACATCGCTGATGTCAAGTTCTGATGCGTCTATGGATGCTGCGGCTGGTTCATTCTCTGTCATTTCAACATCTATTACTTCAACATTGATGGGAGAACACAACAATGTCGACAGGTTTTTTGGTGGCAAATTTTTGGCGGGTGTAGATTGTGTAAATTGATCTGCAACTACTTCAGAGCTATCTTCAATACATTCAATAACATCTTCTTGTGGTGGTGCGGTCGCACTGTAGCTATGGTCCAATGCACCTTTGCTGTAGTCTCCAAACACAATTAATTCATGTTCTGGCCATTGGACATGAGCATCTCGAGCCTGAACACGCCTCGCCTCAATTAATAGTTCCTCCATAGTGTACACGGTCTGGCAAGCCACATCTCTCATTCGCTTCACTGTCTGTGTATAGTTCTGACACCCACGGGTAACTGGAGGAGAGATTGAAAAAGGGATGTTCAGTTTAAACACAAGATGAAGTGTAGTAGAATTGACTGGAAAAAAACATAAAATAGTCCCCAGCACAAAATTTTTTTAAAGTTATGAACTGTTTGTAACTAACCTTTTTTTGTTTTTTTTTTCTTTGCAACTTTTTTGACTCGACCTTCAACATCTGAACGCTGTAGCTCCGATTCGTTTCCGCATGTCCTCCCTTCCTCTTGCGCTGCAACGACTATATTTTCTGTATCCGCATAGACAGCACGGAAAGAGGCTCCATCGTCTCCCTGAAACATAGTACTTTCATTACTATGTATCAAAATATTGTTAGCATAAAACACACATGAGGACGAACACACAGGTACATCTCAATAGCCAAATACGATTTAAACATTGTGTGCAACAATCAAACGACAAGTATTCGACCAGTGATGATCTATTTCGATGGAACTGTCAGTATCCATACCTCTGGCTCTGCATGGACTGCTATGAATGGTTGTATTGGAGAGCAGGCATCCGCATCTCCCTGAAACACAGTACTTGCATTAGTATGCTTTTCAATATTGGAAACACAACACACACTTGGGGTCGACGGCACAGGTACATATAAAGAGATAACCGCAAATGATGCATTGTCCAAAAGAATCAAGGAAAATCCAAATATGATCACATTTCATCGACTTATTTCAACGATTCCTTTACATCTGCATCATCTAAATGAGATGTTGTGATTGTGGTGGAAGCTTCGTCGTCTCCCTGAAACACAGCACTTGCGTTAATAGGGAAGAAAGTATAGCAAATGGAATCACGTTATATGATCACGCATGATGGAGCTGTCATTATCCATACCTCGTGCTGCTGAAGAATATCTATGGATGTTGCAAATGTAGTACGCACTTCCGAAAGCTGTTGCGCCGATTCGTATACTTGAATGTCAGGCTCTGCATCAAGTGCAGGGGTTGACGCTCCAACTGCCTGAAACATAGTACTTGCATTAGTGAGGATTACAATTGTGAAAACATAACACACCTGGGGTCGACAGCACAGGTACATATCAACGGCTAACCATGAATGAAACATTGTTTAGAACAATCAAACGACAAGAATTCCAGCTCTGATGATGATGCTCGATGGAGCTGTCAGTATCCATACCTCCTGATGTTGAAAAACATCTAGAAATGTTGTAGATGTGGCAGACGCTTCAGCATCTCCCTGAAAGACAGTACTTGCATTAGTATGGATAACACTAATTATAACTGAAAACAAACACCAGTGGACGATAACTAAGGTGTATATCAATTGGAAAGCAGTAACCAAACATTCGGTAAAATAATTACACGATAGAATAAAACTATTACTTGACATGCATAAAACAAGTATGTAGCGGATTAGCCTAGTAAGATTACCTGATACGCGCTAGAAGTGGTTGCTAACTGCGACCACGTCAAGGATGTAGAATGTTCTTGCTTCAGATTCAAGGGATAGTCAAGAAGTTGTAAAGGTGAATTAATGATTGATAATGAAATGCCAATATTAAAAATAGCCATGTAAGCCGACAGAATACTTGAAAAATGCTCAATACAGCACAGTTCCCTGTCCCCATATATATATATATATACACATTGCTTTTGTGGGTTATGAAATTGAAAAAGAATATATTGATAAATGTCATTATTCAAAAAACTATACACTCATATCAATATCGAAATTATTACAAGGGATAGAACACCTACAATATCAATTAATCCATTCGGCTACACACTACCGCAAGGCCGAAAGCTAAATCCGGACACTTGACTCACCGGTGACGGAATGTGGACGAATAGAGTGGGAATAGCGTTTTCGCGCAATTTCCGTGTCGTTCGCCGTTTATTCTTCTTTGTTACCCAAGAAGTTGTGTACATGTCCAAGGAAAAGTGCCGGCTGCAGATGCGGTATCGATCACCCCTCTTGTCCTCTAAGACTTGTTGGACTCTACTTTCCAGCTCATCCAGTGGATATCTGCAATGTCTGACCCATTCTCTTATTCGATCAACAGTTTTCGGGAATACATGCATTGTAGTTCCTTCAGATTTCGCATGGGTCTTCGAAGGGCAACCGCTAATCGAACAGGCAGGCATTGTTGATAAATCTGAAAAGTAAATATCGACATTATTATACAATCTTCAAGAGTAAAGATTTGATACAAAAGTAAATGAATCATACAATGATCAATGCAAGGTTTGTTTTGGTCGCAGGAACTATACCAGTTCATTATGTGCTGCTTAGTATTTGCATACGTTGCAGAAATGTATAATTGATGTGACTGAAATCTGAACATGTGACTCGTCCCTTGGATGTTCTGTCTTGCACGAGAAGGAAACATGCTTACATTATAGACTGGACCCCCGAAGGATGCAATTCAATGACAATAGACACAGATGAAAATAAATAGATCTATTGATAGCATAGCAATGGAAACTCAAGTCAATACCAGTGAGACCAATGAACATAGCACTATTGTGTACTCTACTCGAAAATAGATAGAAATTTAAAAATCTGCGGAATATGACCAGGATAAATGGCCTTACCTTGACCAACAAACAGTTGGATTCAGCAAGCAGAGCAGTATGTTGCGGGAGAAAGTTCACGGATAGCACGGCAAGCAGATTAGCATAGATCTCAGTGGTTCCCAGGTAGCACGTTCAGGAGTTGACTTGCAAAGCACAAAGATGTTCTCATGAGACTTATCGAGTGGTTTTTAAAGTATTAGAAACTGGGGTGTGTTTGTGAATGAATGACGTATGTATGTCGTGGTATTAGGGGGGCCTGCTTGAAGGGGAGGCCTGCCTGGAGACACAGGGTCTGAGGAGACCATGTGAACAATGGCCCCTTGGCGTGGGACACCTTTTGAAGTGTACATGTAGTTTGGCACCTTGGCCTTTCGCGCCCCTGACAGCCCCCCATGCCAGCGTGCATCCACCGGCACGAACCGCCTTTATATCAATATACAGTATATCGCCTTTATATCAATGATAGTATATCGTTGCTTATCAATAACAAATGCCACATACCGGACATTCTTGTGAGCACAGACCCACACTTCAACCGGTGTATTATAGTGGTCAAGACTGTATAATCCAATGGTAAATGTTAGTATAGATATATGTGTGACTTTTATAGAGATATAACCTACTGAAAGACTTTGAACAAGTGCATTTTAGTGCATGCATTATCGAGAATATGTTATGTTAGCTTAGATAGATAGTGACCACCCTGCTTCACAGCAACCAGACCTTCACCCATTCGGAGCACAGATGTCTGACGTCCATCCTTGAATGGAGACACACTTGATTCATTTAAAAAATCGAGACAACCGTTGTTAAAATATATGTGGTGTTTTATTTTGTATCTTATTTTCATGACACAAAAATACAAGACTTTAAAGATTATACAGGTCAGGTTGCAGCACAGCGAGAGAAAATCCCCTGTACTGACCGCTGTCAGTCCGGAACGTTTCTCTAATGGCACGAACGGCACAGGCGGGTATCACTCTTCGAACGCGGTGTCCAAGCCTCCCGTGAAGCCACCATGTAAAGGAACGATAGGCCACCAGCCTGTACCACCTGTGAAAAGGAATGAAACAAACTGTTTTTAAATTACCAAGATAAGTTTAATAAACGTTTGTTGTCAATGACAATTCTTGTAACTAATGGCATTTTACACGGACAAATGCTATCTAGACAATGCACACTATTCAACGACTTACATGCGTTACAATGATATGTAGATGTAATTTTGGATATAGTAGAAGACCATGAAATAGGAGTGGCATGACAAGCAGAGTATACTTACTCGTTACTCGGATTACGAGGACGAACAGTTGCTCGAAGTTCGTGCACAAGCACCATCATTATTCTCTAAAAGGGCCCGTGTGAGGCAGGCTGCCGTGAAGTCTGGCAGCTCGGTGATGCATTGCGGTCGTGGCTCGCCTTCCGAAATGTAGGCCAGGCATCCCGAGTTTTCTCGGCAGCAGCAGTTCTCGTCCTCAGTTGGCATTAGCTCGCACTGATTGCATGTGCACCAGGTGGAGACGCCGTCCATTCGACTAGGCCCAGGCTCTTCATCTGTTGATTCGTCCTGCCAACTGCTGTCCGAATCCCCATCGTTTTCGCATGCTTCCCTTTCCAGTAGTTCCTCCTCGGTATACTCGGGCTTGTACATGTAGGGCATTATTGTAGCCATTGTGTGTTAAACAAACTAAAATAATTTATAGCGGTGGTACTGGTATCTGTTCACACTGGCTACAAGCGGCGAAGGTAGCTGACCAGAGCACTGAAACGAGTCACAGAATACTCAAAGTAACAAGAGAGAGGAATGGAATCGAAAATCGGCTGCTGTGTGTTGTGAAACGGTCTGTTTATACTTATTGAGGAGAGAGGCGTCCTGCCATTTCCATGGCGACACGTCATTAGCTGAAGCGCAGCGAATGTTGACACGAGACGTGCTTTGGCGTTGGGAAATGGGCGGTACGAGTCTGCTGATGACAGGCTCAGGGGCGGGGGAATTGATTTAGTGCCGCAAAAGCAGGTCAGCCAGGGCGATCGGTGAAAAGATAGGATTATCAGAAAATGGCGGCTCCCTGATGCTTGTTTTCTAGTGCGTTTAATGGACGAAAACTCGGGTATGGTCCATAGGAAAGTTTTCTAAAATCAAGCCACTTAGGCTTAAAAAAACATGGCCGACCCGTAGGGACAATACAAAATTTTACTAGACCATGCCTTTAAGTCAAATTTTTTTAAAAAAAGTTTGAAGATGCAAAATTATGATTATGATGAAGCTGTTGCAAATCTCTTGTCAGTTGGTCTAAACCACCGAAGCACATGTTGTGAAATGCTGCTCGGGCAGGGGAGTATACTTGGATGACAAACCTTTGGTGTAGTAGGCCTGGCATGGAAGCAAACCAGGTAAAACTTGTCTAAGTGCTATAAAGTGATCCTGACAAAGGCAAAGCATGTGCTGCTTATGATGCTGAAGAAAGAACTGTGTAAAGCTGCTGCTAAGGAGTTGCATTTCTTTAGAACTCTTCAGTTGTAGCAAATCATCCTGACCAAGACAATTATTGTTGCTATTGACAATCTGTAAACATTTTCTTTATTTTAAGAGGATAAATCTTACACCTGTTTAATGAAGAGAAAGAACCTTCTATTTTCTTTTTTGAATCCATGGAGTACTGGAACTTTGTTGACAAGTTAAAGTTGCAAAGAACTGTGTTAGAACTTTGTTGCAAACTAAGGATTTCCTTATTTCATTTTGGAACTGTGGAGAAAATCCTACCTAAATCTGGGAAGGGGTATTCACTGAGGTTATGAGAGACTGTTGCATTACGAACGCAATTATTATACTCATTTCTTTATGTCTTTCAACTTCCATGCATTACCACATTTATTTCTTGTATGCATATGTCTGAGGGACAAAAATCCTGTCTTACAGTGTTTCCTTTAGTTTATTTTAGGTAGGGAAATACTCATTAGGGTATGATATGATAGTTTATTTATATAGCGCCTATACACAATGTGTTTCAAAGCGCTTCAAAGCAAGGGAGGGAACAAGGGAAAATACAATGACATTCTTACAGGCCATGAACAGTAAGGATGTGAAATTAACTACCATACTCGGCCTGACGACATTTCAGATAGTGCAAGAGCTAAAACATAGATAAGGAAGGGAGGGGGAGAGTGGTAAGGAAATGGAAACAAACAGGCAACTACCGTACTAGGCCTGACGAAATTTCTGGTAGAGCCGGAGAAAAACAAAAGGTGAGGGAGAGGGGTGCAGAAAGTGAGGGAAGGAACAAAACAAGCGACTATCATACTAGGCCTGACGACATTTCAGATAGTGCTGGAGGGGGGTGGGGAGGAAATAGGTGAGGAGTTTATCCAACCTTTCAATTTAATGAAATGGCACTTGTTGAAAATCGTTCACAATGTTGTCCGCCTCACATTTCTGACTCCTCACAGTATATACTAAATGTATTATCCTGAGAATACTCTATGAATTAGAAACATTACCAGGGAAATGTGTTAACTGGGTGAATGTCCTGGAGGGGGAAGATATTATTAGGGCTTCCTAAAATCTGTTCCTGTGTTTGCCCTTACGTTAGAATTGGGACGGACGACCCTTGGTACATTATGGAAGTTGGCCTGCTGCAAGCTTTTGTTAGGCTAGTCTTACTTCCAATTCAGGCACAATACTGGTACATTTTGCAGAACATCTCAGACAGAGGGCAGGCAATGCAGCACATTTGAACTTGGTCAACACAGTCCAAGCCCATTTAGACAACATCAGTCTCCCTTAAGTGAGATGGGTAATCCTGGCCATTTCCTACAAAAGTTGAAAAGTAAGTCCCTCACTTCGGACAGAGTAATATACGTGGAAACATTAACCTTGAAAAGATGCTACACGGAATATTTAAAGCATGGTTTTATACCACATAGGCCACGTAGTATTCTAATTAAATTCTGCCGTCATTCCTTGAGACAATTTATATTGTATTTACGACTGAATGTCCTCCCTGTACTCGAATACACCGGAGCTTGGGCTAACATCCTCCTTGACCAGAGAATATGTCATATTCGTAGCCATCAAGTAGAGACAAGTAGATATGTACTGACTAGCTGTGAACCCTTGAATGGTTTATATGTAAAGGGGGATGGTCATTTCTGTTCTACTAAAGAGTGTTCACTCGGAACAGTTTTGGTCCACTCTTCACTCAGCAGAGTCTTTGGTGAGAACTGCTGCGGCAAAGAACATTTAGCAGCGCATATTACCAATGTTGGAGAATAAACAATAGATTACAATGACACAATTAATTGATATATTATTTTTATGTTTATTCTTTGTTCATATTTTTTAATGAATTTCAAATACTGGTATGTAGATGGCATGGACATTTTTACATATACGATCATTTTTATATGTAAGAAAATATTGACACATTTGTAAAAGTAATGCAAAGGGCTAGATATTTTAGCCACATGCATTTATTTAAAAATAAAATAATAATAAAGTAGGGCTAACCCAAATTATAGACTAGGATTCAGAATATATTAACCTTCTGAAGGAGCATGAAAGATTAGCAAGGGAGCAAAACGTGAATGGAAAACCACTGATGTAATCGCAAATTTGTTGGTGCAAAATGTGCTTCATGAAAACTGACTTTTTAGGAGTCAAATTGGGGATTCATGGCTGTATTGAACACAAACACACTTAAGGTCTTCCAATGGATCACCAAGGTTATGCACAAAGAGCAAGATACAATGTTCTGGTAAGAATAAAGAGGATAAATATAGAAGAGGTAAGGACATTAGGAACGGCCAGTCGCAGGGAAGGAGGAAATTGAGCAATTCAATATAGGTGACTAATTCTAATTTTAGGGCCAGGAGAATAGCTCTGGGGCAATGCATTTGAGGTTCGAATACCAGTTCCACGCTTCTCTGATAATATAGTGTTATAAAAAATTAATTAATTCGCTATATTAGAACTTCTATTGAATACGAAAATAGAAAAGAAACAATTAGTCATCGTCAAAGAGCCATGCGACAAGGTGAAAGCAAAAAAGGGAAGGGGTGCCTATGAAATATAATATTGAGGCCTATCAAAAGCCACAAAAAAGGGGTGACTGGTGTTGGACACAAACTGCTACTGACACAAAGTCACCAGTAAAAACATGAAAAATCAGAAAAAACACTAGCAGATGTTACAGAAAGAGTAGAAAAAGCGGTCAACATTGTCTCGAGCTGCATAGATCTCAGAGATCTATGTGAAAATACTGCATTCATCACTGCGAATGGGAAAATATGGAATTTTTTATAATGAAATAATGTGAAAATAGATGCAAGGGTAGATTCCACGCAGTCCACCCCCTCATATCCTCCCATTTTAATGAATACCCTAACCCAACCCCCCCGACCGGCCATCTATAGGATATTTTGATTGTAAAACATGCAATATTTTAGCATTCGCAGCAATGGTTTGAGCAGTAATGGGGCGATACCGATCTCACGCATGACTAGAGCTGAGAAGTCATGGCTGAATTTCAGATGTGGCACTGTACATTTTCAGCGGCCATGGGGAACCTGATAAGAGGATTGACAAGTGATTGAGTAGTAAGACTAAAGAAAAACAGCTGGAGGCAAAAACTGAGTAATTACCAACAACAATTAAGGTTGTGCAGTGGGCAACGGTTTGACAGAAGAGAGGTCCAATGTGGGTTTCCTAAGAATGGAAATACTGATTTTAGAAATTCTTTTTTTTTTTATTTTAAAACTTTGGACTTTATTTCATTCGACATTCACCTATAGTGCCTCCACCAATTTTGAAGGAGACGACCAGGAAAACTTGCCAACATCTCACACCAGTAACAACTCTGCAAACCTCCATTCTTTCACCATGAACGCACTTTTGTAAAAATCTAAATAAGATTATATACAAATAATAATTTTAAAAAAAAATGATTATAGCTTTAGAAATGTATCTAATACAGAGGAATAGGGTTGGTGAGATCATGACACATATTTAATGATAGTTCACTCAATTCAGGCTGTTAGGAGTAGGGATCAATGAAAGGGAACATATTTGAGTGGTCATGGAGATGAGCAGATTAATCAGAGAACAAGACTTGCAACAAGCCCCTCTGACACCCTAAACCTCAGGGTAATAGTGAACTAAATGCCATATTTTGTTCTACGAGAGTACTCGTACATGATTGGCTGCAAGTGCCCCTCTGCTTGGAGGAAGATTACCTATTTGCAAATGGGGTCCAGGGTGTACCATAGTGCTGGCTCTACAGAGCATTATGTTAACAACAAGTGAAGTGTGTTAAGATCAGACATGGTTTACCTACGGGTGGGCAAATGTGAAATGCATTACGGCATGCAAGGGGCTTTCTTCACCGGAGCAGAGTATTATTAGCTGGGCAAGGAAACCAGGCTCTGTATTCACACAATTGATGACATTGATATAGCCTTTTGGGCATTTCCTTCTTGAGCCCTTATGCCGAGCCAGCTTTGCATCTGCCCTTAGGAGACTTAAGTGAAAGGGTGTCTGGGGCTTTGACTTGGAATACACATCTAAGCCTAAAGCCAGGAGCAGAAGTGAACCATTTGAATGTTGCATTTGGTGGCCCTTAGCACCAAATCTTCCATAATAATACAACCTTTGCTCCTTCACTTATTTCAATGCTGGGAAGAGTCTGAGACGCATCAAGAGGATACCTTTGAATGTAACCAAACTCCAAGTAGGGGTGAGAGACCCCAATGAGGGGGTGAGAGACCCCATGACGGAGTAAGCAAAGCCAAACCCCAGGACAAGATGAGACCCGAAACCCCAAGGTCGGTTAAGAGCAACTAAACCCCAAGTTGGGGTGGTAAACCAGAGACCACAAGGCAGGGTGAGAGCCTATAGACCCCAAGGCAACATGAAAAAAAACAGACCTAAAGGCAGGGTGGTGAGTGAAACCAAAACCCCAGGGTGGGGTGAGAGAAACAAGCCCCCAAGGCAGGGCAAGAAAAACCAGACCCCAAGACCCCAAAGACCAAGAAATGCCTAGCAGGAGAGAACGCCCGGGTCTTGCTTGAGCAAATAGTATGAGAGCTGTCAGAGTAGGGGGGTAAGCACCGACCAAACATCCCCACATAAGAACAATGACCAGACACATTAATTGGAATGAATTGAACAGTACAAACGAGACAAGGTTGGAGAGCCATTCAGCCTATTGGCTTAGACCATGCACAGGGGCCTTATTGAAAAAGATACAGCTGGGTGGTGGGTCAGAAGCCAACCACTAGTCATTTGCTCAGGGCCAAGGTCCAAGTGTAACTTCGCTGAATTTAGGTTTTTCTTTTATAGTGGTAGGTCAGGAACTCTGGTAAGCATAACATTCTGGTCGGAGGGCTTTCTTGTTTTGGAACAGACATGCTGACGTGCATCCTTTTATAGTTTTATTTTCTTTATTTGTATTTATTTGTATTGATTTAGATTTATATAGCGCTTTAAGCCAAAGCGCTGTACATGAGGAACAAGCAATTACAAGCAATACATAACATTGAATCAAAGCAGAAAACAGTACAGGGAACAATTTACATTATTGGTGAGGTTAAGTGCATGTGGAGGGGGGCTGAAGTGAGAGAGGAGGGTTAGAAGGTGAAGGAGGAGGAGGAGGATTCAATGGAGGAAGAGGAAGCTGAAAGATGCTAGGGGGGTGAATGGAAGAGGTAGGATTTTAGAGAGGTGCGAAATGAGGGGTGGGAGGTAGTAGAGCGGACTGGGAGGGGAAGGCGGTTCCAATGGAAAGGAGCAAGAAATTGAAAGGAGCGGAAGCGAGAAGGAGCACATGGTGGAGGAGGAGGAGAAAGAAGGAAGATCTGCAGAACAGAGAGAACGAGAAGGTGTGTAGAAAGTGAGAAGGGAGGATAGATAGGGAGGGGCAAGAAAATAGAGGGCTTTGAAGACTAGACAGAGGAAGTTAAATGTAAGCTGGGAGTGAAAAGGGAGCCATCCTAGTGAGTCAAGGGAAGAAGAGATGGAGTCGTGAGGTGAGGTGAGGTGAGAGAAGGCAGAAGGAGCGGATAGCGGAGTGGTAGATAGATTTGAGGGGCAAGAGGTTTGAGCAGGGGAGTCCAAAGAAGAGAGTGGAGCAGTAGAAGAGTCTGGAGAAGATGAGGGAGGAGATTAGGAGTTTAGTAGCATGGAAGGTTAGGAGAGGACGAATTTTACGGATATTGTAGAGGTGGAAGCGGCAAGATCTGGCAGTGAAAGAAATGTGGTGAGAAAGATGTGGGGGTCGATGTGGAGACCAAGGTTGCGGGCATGAGGGGAGAAGGAGTTGGGAGGGAGGAAAGGGAATGATAATACATACACATTAACCTTGGTGTGCTCTTTTAAGAGGACTAACACTTCACATTTAAATACAATCCCAGTTAGCTGTCAAGATACTGTTAATTGTAGCAAAGCAAGTAAATAAAGAAATAGGACCAGGAAAGCAATCAATACTGGCCACTAATAGGTTTATAATAAATAAGTTGGCACACACCATACAAAACCTTAGTAGGTTACTAACCTTCAGAGGTTCTGGGGGGGGAGCGTGGCTACAAGGCCATGTAGGAGGACGTGTCCTGGTGGTCTCCCATCGATCCTAACATGATCTGGACTGCAGTTGTGCATATCTACTGCTGCAACGTGCTCTAATTGGAGGGGCAGGTGTGTGAAATTGCAGGGCACAGCTAGAGATTAATATGACCCCGAACGGTGGGGTAATCTAGGTAGAGAAGCCCGGAGAAGATCGGCACAGAGTGCACACGATAGATCCAAAATGGCGACCTTCCTGAAGACAAAGGATCGCCAGACATAGGGCAGCAAGGGGAGCTCTGACCGCTGCTGCCTGCAGCGCGGTCGAACCCGGACCTGCGGAACACAGAGCCTGCCAGGCGTGATGTGCCATGCCACAGTGTCACACAGTGAATGCGATATTTGCTGGTAGACCGGTAATTTGGCCGGTTTGGAGCATCCCGAGCGTCACTGGGACTGGGTGACGGGAGTGACTAGCCCGGAGCGTTGGAGGGCTGCACTGGAGCACAACGCGGCCACGTGAATTTCGCAGCCCCCCAGCTGTGAGCAGTACAGGACTGCGCAGCGAGCGGGTTGCAGAGTCCTGCCCATGTTCAAACACTCTCAGTAATGACTCACGAAAGTGAATTTTGACCGCCGCTGATTTTTGCATCCGGATTGCCCATGCGAATCAACAGTGTTACCAGAAGTGTGCTCACGTTGGAAGCGAAACTGACGGAGAAGTGACATTCCGGAAATTAGGGGAGCACAGCTGACACATGACACCGGCAGGCTGCTTGCAGTGGAGAGGACCCAGAGAAAGTGGGCTGCTTTGCATGGGGCAACACGGCTGAGGAGTCACAAAACGGTCCCGGCTGATCCGGCACTCACCCTGAGGGACCACAAGGGTAATGTCAGCAGAAGACTGGCGGTGCACACGCCACGGTTACAACAACTCAAGACCCTCTTAAAGATTCCACGACTCTGCAACAAGGCTTACTGTGGAATTAGCACAGTAGTTAGCCCACAGACAAGCACACAAAACGAGATGCGCGTCTGCGCTGTAGCGGACTGGCCTTGGGTGCAGCATCTGTGAAACTAGACCTTACCCCCGGCAGACACCAGCCTAAAAGGCACCACGTGGGTGTGCTGCGCAGGGCCTAGGCGACACTTGAATAAAAGAGAATGGAGCGCGATGAGCACCAGCTGATGACACAAGCTGTTTGGGATACTGCGCAGGCTGCATTCACGACTTGCGATGATAGTCACCGGCTAATGATAACAGATAGGACTCATAGCGCCCATAATGAATGACATTTGAAAAGCGCTGGGGTCCATGATACCAAATCATCAAATAAGGCCAGAAGGCTGACGGAGGAAGCGGGAGCACACTACCAGATCTTGCCTGGATGCACAATACCCCAGGACAAGACACACAAGTGCACGCCACCGCATGCTGGCATCCACATATCATGCCACCACACAACAGGCTGTGTAACGACCCGCTATAGCACCACGTGAGACCCACAGACACTGGGATGTGCAGATGAGAAGGGTGACCTAACCAGAGCCGGGAGAACAAGGCGAAGAGAAAGAGCGGTGGCCCAAGACGAGGGAGGACGCAACCCATTCGCGTAACTGGCAGCTCATCCTGAATGGACAAAAACGGGGGATTCCCAGCCCCCGGGAGAATAGATACAGAAGCATCACAGCTCCATGAATGAGACACCTAGCCGTGGCATAACACCAGAACGTCTGAACCCCAGTTGTGCACACGATTGCCCCTACGTTCTATGACAAAGACACAAGGGGCCGGCAAAACTCTGCTGTGCACTTGGGGGACGGTGTGCTCCTGGCGTTTAGAGCTCATGTGAATCCAGGCACCAAGATGACATCCAAACTTACCAAGTCCAGGGGGAAGCAGTCCACATTGGAGGACTTCACCAAAATCCCACAACAGATAGAGGGGGTGAGACCTAAAGACAAAAACCCACAGGTGGACACGACCAACGCGCAATGACCGGCAGATCCTGGAAGCAATTGCGGATTTAAAGGTTTCGTGGGAGTGCAAGCTGGAGGCAGCCACAGCGGAACTTAATGCAGCGCTGGAGCTCAAAGTGGGCGCAGTACAGGAGGAAGTTAATCTATTCAGACAGGATGTACGGAAGATAGCAGAACGCACAGATGAGCTGGAAAATGAAGTGACCACAAACACGACAGCCCGAACATCTCAGGCCTCAGAGATCCACATTCTGAAGTAACAGGTCAGCAATCTAGAGAACAGACCGGAGGAAGCGGAAGGGAGTGCCCGGAGGAACAATGTACGCATAATAAGCCTTCCGAAAGGGGAAGAAGGCCCTAACCCGACGGACTACGTTGAAAACATGTTGCTGCAGGAAATAGGGGGCGGGGCCCTTACGCAAGGATTTGCGGTGGAGAGAGCGCATAGAGTGCTCACAAGGAGACCTACCCCAGGAGCCCCCCCCCCCCCCAAGGCCATTCATTGCCAAGATATTGAACTAGCGAGAGAGAGAAGATATTGGAATATTTCCAGAAAGGCGGCATCATAAAGAGGGCATCTGCGAACATCTCGGCATATCCTGACTACACACTTCAAGTGCAGAGACGGCAACTGATTACGGGACAGTGAAGAGGAGATTGCGAGATGCAGGCCTGCGATATATGTTGATGTACCCAGCAAAGCTGAAAGTGTTCCACAAAAACAAAGCTCTGTTCTTTCAGACTCCGTAAGATGCAACAGAATGGTTGGATGCCCAAAATTGTCCAGAGGGAGCCGACAGTCGGAAAGAAGACGGTACGGACAAGTGAAGCCTGATCCTGCTGTATATACTGTGACTTTGGGACTTGAATATAAAATAGAGTAGGATTGTGTTGAAATTAAGGGGCGACGGATTGAGAATATAACACGGAAGGTGCACAACATAATGTGGCAGATAACAGGAGACGCGAAGGATGCACTCTTAAACCCCAATAGATAGGATAGTTAGGTTGCGGATAGGGTGGCAACCCTCTGCTGAGTCCTGGTATCGGCATCGCCGAAGAGGCACAAAATGCAGGTAGGCCTGAGATCCAGGGATGGAGCTGGGCACCAGTTGGGGCTGGGAAGGGTGGGGTTGGGGAAGGGAGAGTGGGGAGTGTTGGGGTGTTTGTAGAAGAGGGGAGGGGGAGTTGGGAAGTAGGTTGGGTTTGGAAAAGGTGGGGGGGGAGTTTGGGAAAGAGCCTACAGACATGAGCGATGGCTTACAAGTAAAACCTGCAGACCCACACAAGGAGGGGCGAGAAGACACTGGATAATGGGGGACCTCAAAGTACTAACTTGGAATGTTAGGGGGCTCAATAGTTACTTGAAAAGGAAAATAGACATAGCCCTGATACAAGAGACACACCTTACGAAAGAGAAACTAGATGTTATCCAGAAGAAATGGCAGGGGACGGTGGTTGGCGCAACATATTCGGCTTATGCTAGAGGGGTGATCATCTGGGTGGCGCCGCATGTTCCGTTCCAGTTATTACAATCCACAGCGGAAGCAGACGGGAGGATGGTCGCAGTAAGAGGGTTGGTGGAAAATAAAGAAAAATGCATTATAAATACTTACGCCCAAAATCAGGACACAGTGGCATATTTTAGGACTCTGTATACCAAACTGGGCATGTACTTGGGGGAGGCAGTGATTTGGGGGGGGGAGATTTTAACTGTACGCTAAACCTGAGAGTAGACAGATCGGATAACAAAATAGACAGACCTGCCCCGGCTGCTAGGGTACTGCAGTCATTGTTTAAGAACTTCGGGTTTGAGGACGCTTGGAGGATGCACCACCTGCAGGACAGACAGTACTCACATTTCTCGGCCCCACAAAATGTGCATACTAGGCTAGATTACATGTTTGTCACGCAAGAGCTGATGGCAGAAATAGTACAGATAGAATACAAGGCAAGGGTCTTGTCAGACCACTCGCCACTGGCCCTCACATGGCAATATAGACCCTGAAGAGCAAGGATACCGACGTGGCGCCTCAGAGCTGAGGCGTTAAAAGATGTAATGTTCAGGGAGGATTTGAGAGAAGAAATGGTTACTTTGAGACCAGCACTGGTAGTGTTGGGTCGGCGAATACGCTTTGGGAAGCCTTTAAAGTGGTAGTGAGGGGGATAGCCATAGCTAAGACTAAAGGACTGCAAGGAGGGATACTAATAGCACTGCAGGAAGCGGAAAGGGAGCTGGAGAAAATGATGAGAAGCGAAAGCAATACTAAAGAGGACACTGAAACCATAAGCAGGTTGCAACAAGAATGTGCGGAACACTGGGAGAGACTGTGCGACTTAAATTATAAGAGATATGTAGAAAGACAACATGCGGGAAGAGATAAACCGGGAAGGGTGTTAGCATGGTTATATAAAAGTCAGACCCCAAGACCAACAATCAGGGCAATAGAGAAGGAGGATGCGCAGGTAGTGGATACCCAAGAGGGCGTGAATAGAGAATTCCTTAAGTACTATCAACAGCTGTATGGGGAGGGACATAAGGGAAACACTGGAAGACATGGGTATGCCACGAATTAGTGCGGAGGAGCAAGAGGACCGAGACGCCCGATAACCCTGGAAGAACTAGAGGAGGTGGTGCAGCTACCCACTTGCAAGACCCTGGGGGCCGACAGTCTCTCTAGTGAATTTTATAAACTGTACAGAAAGGAGGTGCTCCCCCCGCTTTTGGCTATGGTAAATGAGGCATACAAAATAGGAAGATTGCCGGAGTCCTTGAGAGAGGCGATTATTATACCACTCCCTAAACCCAATAAGCCGGGCAAAGATTGCGGATCATTTAGACCGTTGTCAATGCTTAATCAAGATAGTAAAATGCTAACAGCGGTACTGGAAAACCGGTTGAAAGATTACAGACAAACGAATACACCCCGACCAGACTGGGTACGTCCCACATAGAAATATAACTAACAACCTCAGGCGACTACACCGAATTATAGAACACACAAAAGGGGAAACTTCGGAAATTGCAATTGTATCGCTAGATGCAATAAAAGCATTTGACTCAGTTAAATGGCCATGGCTGATAGCAGCCCTGTCCAGATATGGGATAGGACCTGGGTATCTTAAACGGGTCAAATTGCTGTACAGCGCACCGCTGGCAAGGGTTAAAACGGGAGCGATAATATCGGAAAGGTGGCAACTTAGCAGGGGTACTAGACAAGGATGCCAATGGTCCCCCATGCTGTATATCTTAGCATTAGAGCCCCGGGCGATATATCTAAGGCAACAGTATGACACGATAGGGATAAACATAAATGGAGAACCGCACTTGATTTCCTTGTACGCTGACGATATGCTGTTTTATTTACAATACCCAGAAGAAAACCTCCAATATGTTCTGGAAGTAATGGAACGATTTGCGGTGCTGTCGGGCATAGTGGTGAACCCCAGAAAATCATGCATATTCCTTATGGGTAGATCCATCGGTATTCCACAAGAGAAATTGCCAGTTGTACAAATACCGTGGGAGGTTAATACATTTAGATACCGTGGGATAGACATCTACCAAACGGATGAGGCAGAGCACCAGCATAATACCGAGAAGGCGGTCAAGGGCATCGAAAATAGCATGAAGTTTTGGGTAAAGCTCCCTCTGGCGATGATGGGGAGAGGGGCAATGTTGAAAATGGTGGTCCTACCCAGATTACTGCATTATTTTGGGAACATACTAGATCTGATATCAAGACGATTCTTTGACAAGGTGCACAGCATGTGTAGGGGGTTCCTCTGTCATGGGACCAGGAGCAGGGTCGCCCTTTGGAAATTGCAAAACGCGTACGACAAGGGGGGCATAAACTTGCCAAACTTTGAAATTTATTATCTAGCGAACCAGCTACAATATGTGGCAAAATGGCTATCAGAAGACCCAACCTCAGAATCTAAGTTGTTTGGACAGGACTGTGCCCCATACTTCTTGAAGGAAATCATATGGCTGTCCAAACCAGACATGAAAGCGCGCCCAAAGATGATACTGGGGTGGAAAATGTGGTGCAAGGCCTGTCAGATAATGGAAAATCCGACCCTGTGTTCCCCGCAGGTGCCACTGGTTGTTCTGGCAGTGAAAGAGGTGCAGTTAATGAAGATAATCCGGAAACACTGGGAACCGGTGGGGAAAGCGACAATAGTAGATATTTGGCAAGAGGGGAAGATAAAGGAATTTGGGACACTGGTGGTGTAAACAGGGTTACATACAGGACAATATATTACATATCACAGGGTGGTCCAGCGGATTAAAGAAACATGGTCAGAAATAGTATTGGAAGAAGAACCGGATACCAACATAGAAATAATATATTATATAGCAGCGGGAGGGCACGAGGTAACCAGGTTATATGAGCTGGTAATGTCCAAAGTGGGAAAGGAAGTGGTACAACTACGACAGGACTGGGAGGAGGAGGTGGGTGCCCCGATGAGTGATGGAATGTGGGAGCGGGCCCAAGGGTACCACAAGAAAGTGTCAAGGAATGTGAGGTTACAGCAAATACAGTTGTACATAACCCACAGGGCTTATATGACCCCCCAAAGGATAGCCAAATTCAGTAATGCAAAAAGGCAAATATGCCCGAAATGTGGCGAAGAAAACGCTTGGATGACGCATATGTTCTGGGCGTGCTCGGAAATCGAGAAATTTTGGGGAGAAATAGCCCACAGATTGGAGGAAAAGGGGATTAAGATAACTGTTGGGATAGCGTGGGCGTGCCTGCTTGGGGCTTTCCCCAGATCACGTAAACTTAAACATGTAAGCAAACGAAAGGTTTTGGCGTATATACTGGCGAAGTGTAGGATTGCCATGGGGTGGAAGGCGTGTCACAGACCTAGGATTGAAGTATGGTGGAAAGACCTCCAGAAATGGGCATAAGCCGAAACTGTAGTATGGCACGATGCTAGAAACATGGGGGGGGCGGGGGATGAAGAAGCAGAAACCCTGACTAGCTGGAGACACCTAATAGCTACACTATTTGGGTCCACGCAAGATTGGTCAAGGAACACGAGTAAGGAAACCCCTTTGCAAACTGCAGAAGTAGATCGCGAAGAGATGTAGGCTTGGGGGGAGGGGAATGGGAAAAGCAGCCAACAATGATTGTGTTGTATAAAATTCGGCATATTGTAATATGTACTGCAAGTTTGGTTTTTGTTTGTATGGTTGATATAAAATTAAAAAAAAAAATTAAAAAAAATAAACCTTCAGAGGTTCTTCCCTAGCTAGAAAAGCTGGGGCCTTGTACCCTTACAGTCAAAAGGCCCAGAAAAAGTCTTTTGAAGAGGCTAGGAGTCTCTTTAGGTAGTTGAACAATTGTTGGCTTAAGCATCCAAGAGGTTTGTAAACATTCCAAAATGCAATAAAAACAAGGGGAAAAAAGTCTACTACAAACCCTCTCGCGATCCAACCACTTTAGACGGCAGAGTGGAGGATACCAAGCCAGAACTCTGCACTTCAAGGCTAGGCAAGGGAGGGATAGGGCTAGACCTTTACACCCATGCAATCCACTGGAGACAGTGGAGGGGACAAAAAGGGTTGCTTACTCATTCCTGTTCTTAGATTCACTCAGGGACCACCAATGGAGTTTCTTAAATTGCTGAGTCTTATGGAATTGGGACTTGGTTCCACTGCTCGTTATCCTTCCTGTGCCTTCCCGGTTCCTTGTTACCTTCTCGCATCTTTAGGAACGGTCCTGGGACTCTTCGTACGGGTCAGTTGTCAGGTGGATGCCTTCTCTGCACTTGCGAAACAACTTCTTTGGCATTCCTCGCCCTTCATCCTCGCAAATCTTCTCACTGTCTCTCAAAAGGGAGCCGCGTCGCTTGCATCGGTCTCCCTCAGAGGGTCTCAGCATCGTTGCGCGAGCCTGCTACCCACCCGGCTTTGCTTAGTGTCAAGCCACCACCACTTCGTCTGCTCTGTTTCTCAGGTATGCTGCGTGTCAAGCACCTGATCTCTTGCCTCCAGGCAAGTTTGTATTTTGCAGGTTACGTGTCCTGCAATTGCTCCGCCTCCTCTCAAGGTTAGGCCAGCAGGAAACCTCCCCTACTCGGACACGGGCCCCATTCTTGCTCTCCCCTTCACATGACAATGACGTGCAGCGGTTTCCCTCGATGGTCTCATGCCTTGCTTAGTGTCTGTAATAGAATGACCCAGTTGTGCACAGGCGTACAACCTGCTGAGCTAACTACACTGTGCATAGGCACACAGCCTGCAAAGTAATAGCTTAATGAGGCATTCATTGAGTGCTTTCAACCTAGCAGTGTAGCGCCTAGATATTAGCTAGCAGAACTCATGACCTGCAGAGCTTGCTTACTCAGGGTCAATTGCTTTACTCTGCAGGGCCTGCATGGATGGTCCACAGCGCTTGCTTTTGGCTTCCACTGTGACGCTTTGCTTTCGCAAGAGATGTTCCGCGTTCTGTAGTAAACAGACACATGCTGGTACAGCAGAATACAGACCGGCCTTGGCTAATGATAAACATACATTCCAGTGAAGCGCTTCCTAGCCCTGTAGATGGGAAGGAGTGAGAGGCGGAGAAAGGAACTGACAGGTGCAGAATGGTACTTTTCCACCAAAACATGTTTTGACACCGAAAATTGCTAGATGGGTTACGTCACGCTGAGTGACAGGCACACCTGATAAATGTTGGCGCCCACAGGAAAGGGGGGGGGGGGGACTCTCCAACGGATGTGCATCCAGAACGTGCAAATGCCCCGGGTTGAGAGACTGCTCCTAAGCACTGGTTCCTGATCTTGCTCTGTCTCGCTTGAGGGCTGACCAGATAGAGGGAGAGAGGGCACAGGGGTCCGGTCCAGAAAGAGGCCAGTCCAGTGCCTGGGTGAGAAGGAGAGGGGCAGGCCAATCCTTAAGTTGAACGGGTCCCTGGCATTTTTCTCCAGTGTGAGTTCATCGCATTTCCAAGAGGCAAACTTATATCGGGGTGTGTGTGTGCTTGCTTTGAGCTGGTTCCAGAACCCAGAACCCAGAGCACACCATTTAAAAAGGACAGGGTCACGCCACCATCACTTCGTTCTCTCTATGCTTCCCGGGTATTCTGCTTGTCCAGCATCTGCTCTCTTGCCTCCCTGAAAGTTTGCATTTCATGGGTTCTGCCTCCCACAAAGGCTCTGCCTCCTCTCGGGGCTTTGTCAGCAGGGAACCTCCCCTGCTTGGAGACATGCAGACCCTCTCCCGTTCTCCCCTTCAAATGACGATTGTGTTCTTATCAATCTACTTGTCCTTGTGGATTGGCTTCTTTTCATTAAAGAGATATTTTCTCTTTCGATGGAGGGATAGCATCCTTCACCCTCTTCTTGGTAAAAAACCAAGTCTGGGATGAAGATTTGGTATTCCTATGATTGACATTGTATTGATAGGTAAAGAGAGTTCCTTACAGGAACGGGAGTCCTTGTTCACAAAGGGGGTGAAAGAGGGAGTCTCTTCCGGTGAGGTCCCACTTGGCTTGACCCTTACGGAGGTGTTGAGGAGTGGGCTCACCAGCCTAGTCTCACAAGGGATGCAGGGGGTTGGTGGGTCTCGAGAAGGGACACATTCCTTCAATTCCTCAAAGGCCCGAGGGGCCAATTTATTACGGTGAAGCCCTCCAGGACTGGCTTCCTCGAGGGGGGGGAGGGGTTACCTGGGGTCCCCTCATTGGAGGATCCGCTTTGTGTCTCTGGGGCGGGGCAGCCTTGAATGCTCTAGGCAAGAGGATGAAGCCCCCTCCGAAGGCTCGGAACATCCTGGCTGACCTATGCCAAACACCCCAAATGCAAACTAACCTGAATAAGCAGGCGGCTAGAAGAATCTGCGATCTGCTTAATTTGAGAAGATGGCCTTCAAGCCACAAAAACCTCAGAGGGGAGGAGACCTCCTTGCAATGACGTGGGCGCAACACAAGAGCAAACAAGCAGAGCAGGTAATTACTGCACAAGTTCACTGCAATCAGGAAGCCCCCCTCCCCGAATCCAATACACACGACACCAAAAGTGACTTGCAGCACTGCCTCATGGACATTAAAAGGGATATTCAGGGACATATCTCTGAACTCACTCAGAATGTGTAGTCTTTAGACAAGCAGTTATTGTGGCAGAAAAGCACATAGGAGATGTTGAGTATGTGCTCTGCGACCAAAATCACCAAATGATTTAGAATGCAATTGGCACTCGTGAACTGGGCTTACAGAAACAAAATTCTAAAACTTTTTTCCACTTTTATTTACCACAAACCTGCAGATGGTAAGTATGGGTAAGAGATATAGTAAGGGAGGGAGTGGGGGGAGGGAGTGTGGGTGTAGTGTGTCTCTCTCCGCTGTGTGTGGTGAAAAGAAGTGGCAAATTCAGCAAATAAAAAAAAAAGGTTAAAATTCATAGATCCAGCTCATCCACTGCTCAACCTGGAAGACTCCAGCCACACCAGCGGCCTCCTTACCAAGGACCACCTCATCGGCCCCACCCAGCTCCACCAGATGGACTAAAGTGGGGAAAATAGGAGGCAGAAAGAGGGCAAACAAGGCTCTTTCATTTCTGTGAAAAAGAACTCTCCTCCAGGCAGCAGCAATTGGCTGATTTGATGACCAATCCTCAGATTCAAACCCATGGGGGCAGGCCAGCCACAGTGGATGCAGAGAGAATCCGGAGGACAACTTCTCAGTCCATTCCCATGGCTCTGAAGATCACAGCCTTCTGGGGAGCTGCCCGATCATGATCAGCGGGGACAGCTCCACCAACTCCACAAACACCCCCCACTACCTCCTCTATATCGTCTTTGCATCTTCTGTCTGCAGGGGACTGAGAAACCTGAGGGTATCCTCAGATCTACTCCCCTTGGATCCTCTTCTAAGGTGGCCAGGGAAAAGGCATTGCTTTTGGATGCTGACCCTGGGTGTGGAAATGAGAGAGAGGATCACCTGGGTGGAGGGTCCTTGGGCATTGGATATCCACAGGCGAAACATGGTATTGCCTTTTCCTTGTGAGAACCAAACTCCCCCTCCACTGCCTTTATGGGCTGTTTTAAACTCCCTTGATTCATACCATTACAGTACTGAAACGAGGAAGAGGCGACTAGGGGTAGTGCACACCAACATGTTATTTCCCCACTCTAGTACTGAGACGGGGAAGAGGCCTGCAGACTGCTGTGAGGGTCAGGCATGTCCAGAGTACTCCACTAACTATGGTCAGGCAATTGGGCCTGATGACTCGCACCTGAAACCTGTTAAATGGTTGCAGGTGCATAAAAGGTGGAGTTGGCAAGGTGAACGGGAGACCAGCAGGAGAGAAGCCAGGGCGAGCGTTGTGGGCCTGAGGGGAGGGAAAGCCTGTGGATGATGAGGCGGCCGAGTAGGGCCCTGCCGGGAAACCAGGACGCTGGCACGTACCCAGAAGGAACTGTGGAGCCAAGGCCTGAGCGGGCTGTGAGAGGGCCACAATGGTGGGATCATCACCAAAGAAATCCGACAGCTGCAAGCTAGCAGAAGCGTACGCGGGAAGCGAGCAAAGTTGCTGGCACACCCAGATAGAGGAGCAAACTGCGAGCAGGGCTCGCAATCCAATGGGAACATGTATGCAGACCAGAGGAAGAGAAAGCAGTCACCCGGAGGAGACGTCAGGGACTGGCAAGTGAGCAGAGAGGAACACTCAAACCGGGGTGCTCTTTGGAGCAGTTACATGGCAAAAGAGAATGCTGAATGAACCAAAGATGAGTTGCAAGATACTGTAGATCCAAAGTAAAGGGTTGTGATGAAGAATACGAATAAGATGAACTGTGAGCAAATAAATAAGATCTTTGAAAGATTGAATACCGAACTAAAAGAAAGCTTTTGACAAGCCTATGAAAGCTTTTGATAAACCTATGAACAGATGACAAGTTTTGTGTGAAGCACTAGGTTGGACTACTGCAAAAGCCTCTTTCTAAATATGCCTGATTCTACTCTCCACCCTCTGCAACTCATCCAGAACAGGACTGCGAGACTTGTCCTTGGCCTCAAGCCCAGGGCTCGTATCTCTCCAGGACTGAAATCTCTGCACTAGCTCCCAGTGGCTGCGAGGATTAAGTTCAAAACCCTCTGCATTGTCCATAAGGTCTTCTGGGGCCTGGGACCTCAATACCATCATCTCTCTTCTAAATATCTTCCTACTCGAGCTCTTCGCTCATCCGCCTCCAACTCCCTCAGGGTCAGTCGCTTCGCCAAGCAACGAGTTGGTGGTAGATCTCTTTCCTCGGCTGGGGCCTTTGCTGGAACAGCTTCCCTGAACCTCAAAACTTTCCTCTTTGCTTCTGCTTTCTCTCCTCCGCTCCCCTGCTGAACTCCTGGCTGAAACTGCACTGGTCACCTGGCCACCCTCTGATCTCGGGCCCAGGACCCCTCCCCCGCCGGTTGCACACCTGCACTGC